>NC_064640.1:391473479-391839729 GCF_023864345.2 Schistocerca serialis cubense
CATAGCAAGAAAATCTCAGGAAAAATGAAAGTACAACTATTAATTGACAATCATGGAAGAGACAGTGCTTAAATACTGCAAGACAAACAAGGGTCCTCATACCAGGTAAAAAGCATAGTAAAACCTGGCACTCCACTAAAAGAGATGGTAAAAAACGCAGAAAATTTGACAACAAGCTTCAGTACACGTGATACTTTGATTGTAATTTGGGGGGGGGGGGGGAGGGGGGGGGGGGGTTCTAACGAGACAGACAAACCTCTTGATCTAATGATGAAACATGTGGTAGAACCATTGGAACCAGTACTCGCTCTAAGTCACAAAATGAATATCATTATCCATCCTATACCCAGGAGATATGATGCTCATAATTTAAATAGTAAAATTAATACTGCAAACCTCCACCTGATTCAAGCACTGAATTTAGCAAAACATGCATACGAAAAAAGAATTGCTGTGAACTTTGAAATAGAGAGACTAGCCAGAAACCACTTCAGAACACATGGTTTCCACCTAAACAAATGTGGCGAGGAGATTATCTACAATAGACTGGCCTTCCTGACAAGTATGGGAGACAATAAGAAACCAAAAGTCAGAAACCATAAACAGATGCTTATGAGCAAATGGATCAAGACAAACAAGATGGGAAATAAAAAGAGTAATAGTGGCCATACTGTGCAAACTACTCTAGACAAATCACAGAGACGAAACACAAACCCCCCTGCCCTTCAAAAAGGTCAGGAACCTGAAAGGATCAATAATGTTATGGTGAACATTATTGAGACAGCCCTCTAAAATGACAATGTGATGCCTTAGTAGTGTGATGTGCATGTGGGTAGTTTTCAGGACCACCTGGAAGATGAGTCGGCTGCCAAGGACGACCAACAGAACCCGCACAACTGCTCGGAAATCAACATATCTGGAACACAGCACAATTTAAACTGAAGTTCAGTGACACAGTAAATATGACTTCGAGGCCCCTAAGTAAACCCCACTCAGGCCTTGAAAATCTATTATCACAATGTCCAATGCTTAAGCAACAAAACTGATGACTTAAGCATTTTGCTGACCAGCGAACTAAGTAGTATGCCTAGCAGAGCACTGGCTCTGCACTGATGTAGTTAAGTTAATCTCACTATCAAATTTCAAATAGTGTGAACACTACTCAAGATCAAATGATGGACATGGTGGGGTTGCCAGCTTGAATATAGCCCACTTCCTACCCTAAAGGAAATAGTACAGACGAGATCTTTGAATGTGCAGCCATAAAGCTTACAGATCTAAATCTAATTGTAGCTACAATTTCCCATCCCCCCTCAAGTAATATTGATGATTTTCTGTTAAAAATGGACTTGTTTCTATCCAAAATAAGTCAGTGGACACAAGGATGTAATTATATGTGGTGACTTAAATATAGACTTTCTCACCCACAACAGAAACAGGGAGACATTGATTAACATTGCAAAAACTTATAATCTGCATGGCCCTGTAAATGAGCCCAATAGAATAACACCCACATCCAAGACAGCTCTAGATAAAATTTTTGCAAATAGAAATAACTTAACCCAACACTAGAAGTACACAATGCAGGATTCAGCAACCACCACACTGTCATTCTAAAGGTCAGTGTTAGCAAAGATACCTCAAACCCAGTCCCACCTAAAATGTTACAAAGGTTTATCACTCAAGATAACTTGAACAAGCTAAATGCCCTCCTTAGTAAAGAAAAGTGGACAGAGATGTACGCAGCCAATGATGTTAACATGAAATTCAACATATTTCTTGACACAATGATCCACCACGTTAAAGAGGCTTTTCCACAAAAACCAATAAGAATAAATAATAATAGTAAGAGAAACAAGACTTTGATTACACCAGCTAAAAAAATCTCTTGCAAACATGAAAGAATACTCCACATGTTATGTAAACAAAGTAGTGACTCCCCCAATTAACAGAATACTATAAAAACTACACATGTATCCTAAGAAGAGTGATAAGACAGGCAAAAAGGATGTAAAATGATGAGTACATTGACAGATCCAGCAATAAAGTAAAAGCGATGTGGAATATTATAGAAAGGGAAAGAGGGGAAATCAAAGCTATACACATGAACATAGAAATCAAACTCAACAATGAAACTATATCTGATCCCGAAGTTGTGGTGAACTCTTTCAACAAATTCTTTACGAACATAGCTGAAAAACTGGTCAAAAAATAATCCTAACACAAAGTACCAACCAGGAAACCAAAAATACCACAAATGTGCAGAGTCAATTTTCATTACCAAAGTCACACAAAATGATGTTGTAAAAGCCCTCAGAGAGTTAAAAAATTCATATTCAGCTGGAATTGATGGTATCCCAGCAGCTGTTATCAAAAATTGTGTACACACAATTGCTGAACCATTAACTCACCTCTGTGACTGTTCTTCCCAAGCAGGCACTTTACCTGAAGCTCTGAAACTTTCTAAAGTAATTCCTGTCTTCAAAAAAAGGTGACAATAAAAATATGAATAACTACAGGCCTATTTCAAACTCATCCTGCTTTTCTAAAGTTTTTGAAAAAATAATGTACAAAAAAACTGATGATGGACTTCATTGGGGAAAAAAAAAAGATTTAGTAAGTTTAGCCCAACATAGGTTCAGAAGCAACAAATCTACTGAAACTGCAGTATATGATTGCATAAATATGCTATTAGATCTGTTAGATAAAAAACAATCCATAACAGGCATATTTCTGGATCTGTCAAAGGCTTTTGACACTGTTGACCACAAAATATTGCTGGAAAAAATAGAACACTATGGTATCAGAGGAATTGCAAACAATTGGACTGCTTCATTCCTAACCAATCAGATGCCGAGAGTCAGCATGAAATACACTAATAGACAAACCAACTCAATAACTGAAATACTCTCGAGTAATGAAACTGTAAAGCAAGGTGTACCACAGGGCTTAGTATTGGGACCTCTACTTTTCCTCCTGTGTATTAATGACTTGAGCCTGAATGTAGATGCACACAAAACAATAATATTTGCTGATGACACAACTGTACTACTCAAAGGGGAGAATACAGAGGCTGTGCAAAAAGCTGTGAACTTGGCCACTGAACAACCCAGCAACTGGGCTAAAATCAACAGCTTAACTATCAACACCAAGAAGACAACTTCCATGAACTTTCACACAACACAAAATGCAAATTCCTCTCAGCCACATGTCACTGTAAATAACCAGCCAATAGATACTGACACTGTTTTCAAATTCCTGGGTCTGTGTGTTCAAGATAACCTGAAATGGAATACACATCCAGGAAAGGTAAATTCCCCAGAATTAGCACTGGCTGTTGTGCTTTGAGTGTACTGAAATTGTGCTTACTATGCTTACATACAAGCCCACCTAAAATATGGTGTGATATTCTGGGGAAATTTTCCAACTGTCCTGAGCACATTCAAAATTCCAGAAGAGAGCAATGAGGATTATTACTGGGAGCAAACCAAGAGACTCCTGCATACCCATCTTCAGAAAGTTGGAAATCTTTACACTGCCTTCCCTATATATTCTTGAGACTCTAAAATTTTTCAGAAACCATGTAGTGCCAACTGACTCCAGAGTCATAAAAAATAATGAAATACATAAACACAACACCAGGAAAAATTCAAATCTACATGTTTTGTTGTACAAACACTCAACTGTGTAAAAAGGGAGCTTTCCCCATGGGCCTCCAACTGTTCAACCATCTTCCCATTAGTATTAAGTCCATTGAAGACAACATAAAATTTAGCAAAGCTGTGAAGACATATTTGTTGTGTCACTGTTTTTACTCTATAAATAAATACCTAGAACAGTAATCTTGCTATCTATTACCGACACTGTTTTCAAATTCCTGGGTCTGTGTGTTCAAGATAACCTGAAATGGAATACACATACAGGAAAGGTAAGTCGTGTTAGTTACACTATTTATAACTCAAGAACGGCTGGACTGATTTGGCTGAAAATTGGTGGAGAGGTAGCTTAGAACCAGGAGACGGACGTAGGATGCTTTTTATCTCGTTCGACTGCTATAAAACGTGGTATATCAAAAATGCATCTGGCATGGAATAACAAAACGCAAATGACAACTAAGCGTCACTATAAAACGTGATATAATAAAAACGCATCTGACATGGAATAACAAAACGCAAATGACAGCTAAACATCTATGGTTAAGTATCAGTATATATCATTAATTAAAAATTTAAAGAAATAATTTGTATTTTCTTTGAATCATCATTAACAATGCCGTGACCAAGACGATCGAATATTTCTCGACAAAGCCGTAATGCAACAAGGATACAAAACATTGCGAATGAAAGGACTGAAGAACAACAACAAATTGCCCGTGAAGAGCGCCAGGTTAGTGTGGCTCGACTTCGTGCTTCTGAATCACAAGAGCAAAGTGAGGCAGCCCGTGAAACGGCTCGGTTAGCAATGCGAAATTGTCGAGCGAACAACAGAGATCAACATCCCGATGATCCCAACTGATATGCCGTTTGAGTTTAAAAGACGTCAATTTCTGATCTGTCTTGCATTTGCCATGACCATTAACAAATCACAAGGCCAATCCTTGAAAATTTGTGGTTTAAATCTGGAATAGCCATGTTTTTCACATAGTCAATTATATGTGGTATGTTCACAAGTCGGAAGACCATCTGCGTTGCTTGTTCTTGCGCCTGATAATAAAACAAAAAATGGCTTGTATCACAAGGTACTTAATTGAAAAGTGGAAGCTATACACTAAGAAACATAAAGAATAAAGACTCATTAAAATACTTAATTTTTTTTATTTGTATTTCCTAATAAAAAATTGAACTTAACATCCAAAATCTGATTATTTATTGGCTTTCAGGCAGAACAGAGTTTGCCGGGTCAGCTAGTTTATGTTAAATTGAAAACATTGAGCAACGAAGTGAAGTAAACTTAACCAATCTTGGCAATATAATACTTTAGGATACTATATGTTGATATATGTTAAGAATGTTAACTGACATTTTCCGACATCTGTAGCACACTGTGTACCATCAGATCACATGGAATAAATAAATAAATAAATAAACTGTGCTTTGATTTAATTTGAATCTGTGGTGAAGGTCTCTTTGCTGTTGGACAACTTTCTAACATGGCTATTGGATTTTAGTTTAGGTCGTAAAAAGTTTCATAAATATTTCAAAAGTCTCTGTGGTATATATGTGCTCTAATCTCATTTATTTTTGATATTAAACTTTCATATTTACGTGATTGTGATGGTTGCTGTGTTCCTTGTAAACAACTTATTGTCTGTATTTATGTTGGAATTATGGCCTTACCATGCAATTTTCTGAAACTATAACAGTCTTCTTGTTAATGGGTTTGTTCTGTTTAATCTCCAATGTAATATTTGAAATTTCTAAAGAAACTGATGCAATCTTCTTAAACTATTTGTATACTGTAATTATTTTGTCAATTTCTTAAAAATCACACCTGCACCAAGTGACAATTTCATTTTACTGTAAACTGGGTAGTTTAGTTCCAGTATTATGTGTGTCATTTTAAGTATATTACATAACTCATCCTGATTACCGTCTGATTGCTTCTTGAAATATGATTACATTATTCTTATGCTTATTTTACTTACTACATTTCCATTGCTGATAATACTTACCTGTAATAATCCAAATCTGTTAATTGTATTTTATGTGTGAAAAATAGTAGTTATTGTTAAGTGTAATACCAAATGAATTCCCCTGTCACTGTTCCTGTTCTTTTTCTTTATAGGGATTTAAGAGCTCGATTGGAACTTGCAGTGGATGAAGTTCTGTCATTGATCCTAAACCCTGTAAAAAATGTTGATGCAGATTATATGTCAGATTCTGATCATGATTCAGCTTTACTATGCAATGCTGCATTAACATCTGCAGTTAGGAAAAAGCTTGCTGTGAGCGTAAAAGATCTTTTGCAACATGGTCTGATGCCTGTAAGTATAGTTTTTCACAATATTTTTCTTCCAATAGTACATAATTTATTAAGCAAATAATTTCAGAATGAGTTTTTCTAGATTTCTCATGTAGAAACTCCAGTACTTTTAAACAGCATACTTGTAACTCTGTTTTATGGTCTCTCTTCAAATTGCTATCATGAAATTTCATACAATTACACTTAACTTCAAATTCTTTTACAATAAATATATTGATCATTTAGCTACTTTTAGCTTAACTGTTTATTACTAATTCTTTATATGGTCCTTTGCCTTTTGTGGAATGTCAACAGATTTTAATATGATAAACAAAAACATACATAGTGTTATAAAAAATTTCACATGCTTATATATTAGACACAAACACAAACGTATTTAATAATACAATGATTTGCCTTACTAGACCTTCTTTAGGCTATGTAACATCTATTTTCTTCTTTACCCTTTTTGGTTACAACTTTATGACTTGTTTCAACACACAGTACACTACTTCATCATACGCATCTGGCTGTTTGTCATTTAGATACAGATGTGGTGGCTCTGGGTTCTCCATCAGGTCTACTTCCTTTGGTAATGAAATCCAGCGATCATTATGGGACTGGGGATAGTCATACAGTTTGCTACATTGTTGCAATGATGTTTGCCTCCTGCCTTGTGCTGCCTCTGTCCTATGTGTCCAGTAAGCTTATCACTTGCACATCTGTGGACTAGGTTCATGAACTTGCCTTGCAGTGATGCCTGAAGACCACCAATTGCCTGTATGTGTTACAAAAGGTTTGTTTCAACATAGACCCAACTTAGTTCCTCTGATTGCATTACCAGTATATCATTGCTGTTCTTCTTTACGATCATCATGAAAACTTTTAAAGCTATAATTATTACTTTACAAAGCTTTTACTTTACAATGAAACATAACTATCAATATTCTTGAGTTGATTCAGTCATATTTTGTGCTGATATATTTCTAGCTACTGAATATCGCACTTACTGGCCTACTTACACTTTTACTTTGTCTCTATATCTATGTATTAGTAATATCTATTCTGGCACTCTCGGCTGCCCAGTACAGTGTTCACATACGAACTACTAAACTCTTCACATCATTAGCATTAACCCCACTCCAGCACTTAGGGTAGCTGAGTCTCTTTTTTCCTATATACTTACTATTGACACTTATGTAGCTTTCTATTTTGAGCCCAAGTGGCTGCATAGTATTTGTTTTTCTATTTCAGCTAGTACTAATTACTGCGTCTTTAATTGTCAGTTATTAAAATACCTTCTTAGTGAAGACCGATACACTGCATATACATCAGTCTGTTACCTCAACTTCACTTTGTGTGTTAGTTTACCCTCCAGTTTGAACACCATCTTTGAAGTTAAATCTTCCCACACTCCTATGTTTGACACAATTCCAATCTTATTCATAGTACCAGGTCCTCTGGTGTCATTACTATTATCCCAGAGTCACTAGTTTTCTTGCAGCATTATCTCTTCAGTTTGTGCTGCCCTCCTTTTTACTCTGGACTTACATTCATTTACTTGCTTGTTCCTTTTATGTCAGCTTTTTTATAGACTTGGCATTTAATATATACCTGCTTTTTAACACTTTAATTCTCTTCCTACTTTTCTCTTCACGTTTCAATTTCACTTAAGTCTCCATATAAACCTAATACAATACAGCTAGAAAGAAAACAGAAGGAAGGATTGTTCTAAGCAGCTGAGGGGCACACAGTTGCCTTACTGCGTAGCTTCCCAAATAATGGGAAACTCCCTAAGCTTCCTTCAGCAGAATAAAACTTCCTCTGCCCAAATCCTTTTTCTTGCCTCTGACACACAATTTATATGTTCTGCTTTTGCAACAGGTTTACTCATGCTATCAGCCCTTTCTTTTTCCACCACTCTCAGCCTTTGTACATTAATTAGTTTACTAGTTTACTCTCCATCCATTTCTTCTGGATATGTAATGTCCAAAGTTCTCATTTTCTCACCTGTGTGGTTTACAAAGGTTCAACTACAGCCTTTTCCTTTTCATACAGTTTTACACAACACATATCAGAGGTCACATCACAACAATACATATTCAAAAAATCAACCTGTAAAAGCATGTTAATGCTCAGCTGATGATAATTAGAAACATGTGTTCAATTGCATCACCATTAAACTGAACATGTAGTGTGGCTTCATGGCTAATTGCCTTTGGCCCCTTCCCATTGCTCCAAAGATTTTTTAACACCTACCATGTCTGTTGTGTTTGGTAAGGCTTTGAAATACTCTTGATAAATCACTGAACCACTATTTATGAGTAGCTGTTACTCCAATCCCTCTACTAATACCTTCACAATAGGTTTAATTCCAGATACTGTTGGCACTGCCTCTGCTTCAGATAACGAAAGCTTTAATTACTGCTTTTCTATAAAATTCTGGTTTATCCAATTGATTTTTAGGTTTTACTCTTGCTACAGACAAACATTGACCCACTTGAAGCATCCTGTCATGAAGCGACAAGCCACATATGTTGTGCTTGATACCACTCAGCCTGGGAGTCTACGGCAGTACAGCCTCATTATCTAGCCTTAAAGGCAGTTGGAATTCCCATCAAATATGAATGTATAATGCTGCTTTCATCCAGAGGCACTGTTGAACTTTTTAATTTTTTCACTAGTTCAAGTTCATTAGTCTGTACTTCAGGTATCTTCTCAACAATAATATCTTCCAAGTTCCATTTTGGAGCTCATAATTCCCATACTTTCCAACCAAATGAATGACTGTTCACTGCTGTTTCTACTGCATTGGTTCCTAGTCTGTAAATAGCCTAGTAATGCCACAAGTATCATCTGCTTGAAGCTTGTCAGGAATGTCTTGGTGCATTGAACTACCACTGCAGTGGTCATAGGCAAAAGGCCTGCCTGGCTGATGTGTTCTGCCCCCACTCTTCAAGGTCGGGTCTACCTATGCATTCAGTGGACCTATTGTCTCTGACTGCCTCTGCCTTATGCCATCAAAGTCGTCTAAGTCGTCTATGGTGTCACCCTGCCATAATTTGTTTTCTCTTAAACCAGTGTCATTGAGTGCTAATTGTTTTCATATGAGGCATGTCCAGAAAGTAAGTACCATTTCGTTCTCCCACCACCACAGCACTAGTGTTGCAGTTCCACACATTCACACTCACCTGCCTTGTTCATTGTCATTCCACCAGTGCTCTTACAGCTGGATTGCATTGTCTTTACATTTGTTAGTGATCATTCAAAATTTTTAAGACAATTTCTGAGTCTGCTGACTCTGAAGTGCATTCTGTAATATGGTTTGTAAATTCAAAGAATGTTAAGGCAACTGAAATTCATTGTCAACTTTTAGAGATTTATGGTGAAAGTATGATGACTGATAGAATGGCCAGAAAGGGGGTGTGGTAAATCAACAATAGCCTTCTGCTGTCAGTGATGGTTTGTTTAAGAAAATGAGTGAGAAAATTCGTGAAAACATATGGTTCACAATTAGAATGCTTTGTGATGAGTTTCCATAAATTTCAAAAACTGTTTTGCATGAGACTGTCACAAATTGCTTAAATTTACACAAATTGTGTTCCTGTGATCAAAAAAATGCTTACGGATGTCGACAAAACAAAGCAACAATGCAGTGTTTTGACATCTCTTACCCAATACACTGATGAGAGAGATGAATTCTTAAACAGAATTGTGACCAGTTATGAAACTTGCATTTATCATATCACTCCAGAACCCAAACAACAGTTGATGGAGTGGTGACACTCAAAATCCCCCCAAACAGAAGCTCCAAACTGCTTTGCTGGGACAAAATATCATGTGCACTGTGTTCTGGGACAGACAATTCATTCTGATTGTTTAATTCCTTCCCAGAGGTGAAACTGTCAGTGTGTTACAATTCTGTGAAATGCTGAGAAAACTTCAGCATGTAATTCAATACAAAAGGCGTGTAATGCTCAGTCAAGGCATGGTACCGCTTCATGACAACACACGTCTCCATTTTGTTTGGGTCACTCGAAACTGTTCGTCAACCTTGTTGGGAACAGTATGATTATCTGCTGTACAGCCTCAGTCTCGCATGTTCTGATGTGAATTTGAAGCGTGATTTTGGAGGAAAGCCCGTTGACAACGATGATGACACGAAAAACAGTGTTCAGCAGTGGCTGACTTCACTGGCCCCATGTTTCTATGAAGAGGGCATAGAATAGTTGGCTTTCAACTATGACAAATGTTTGAATAATATTGGTAACTATGTAGAAAAATAGTTTAAGAAATGCTCTTGTAAAAATAAATTTTGGTCTGAAAAAAAGTTTTTATGAGCTTTTTCCAAAACACTAATTACTTTCTGGACACACTTTGTAATATTGGGACCTCAGATATCGGTGACTCAGGCCCATGCTGAGACACTGTTTAGTTTAATGAGTCATGTGGAATATGTTGAGTACCGTATTCCAAGTCTTCACAGTGGCTCCCATTCAGTCATCAATTGTGTGAGTTTTGCATACTGCCATAACTGCATGTCACACATACTTGCCGACTACCATCTTGCCCATCTTCCCATACCTGTGTGTTCTTATCCCCGTCATATTGTCCATGCAATTACTCCACCCTTTTGAGGAACTGGATACAATTCTCACAGTTATCATGCAACACTGCAGCCAACTCTCTCAGAAAATAGAATGGTAACTTATGCTCTGTACCCATCGCAAACAATACTGTCACCATACCTGCATCAATATTTGTGATTCTCTTCCACCAGTACTCATAGAAACCCTTCATAACTATGCAGTCTGGTTGGTACCTATTCCTCCTCCAGAAATCTGCCAATAATTCTCTTTAAAATTCAGGAGACCAATATTCCTACAAAATCTCCCACAAAACTCACTCAAATCATTGCAAGCATTTGCACTGTCATTACCTCAGCAAACTGCATCACCTTTCAAATGTCCTAATACAAAAGAAATTTGTTCTTGTGTCAACCAACACACTGGCAATATGTCCATGAAATCCTGTATGAATAATTTTGGACTGTACTTTATCCTGAGGATTGAAGTAATTGAATTTGTGACAAGTAAAAGCTGCTTTTGTTGAAGTAAGAAGGTAATGCTGTGCTAAACTTTTGACAACTTTAAAATTTAGTGGTGTTTCTTGACCAGTTTCTCATCAACAATATGATTATGCGCAAGCTGCTCTTTGTGAAATGACTCTAACACTTTTTGCTCAGTGCCCATCATGCAGTTCCTCTCTATTACATAATTGCTAAAATTAGTACACTAATCAAGCATAATAGTGTTACTTATATATATTAGCTGAGTCTTTGCTGACAACTTCATCATGTACTGCTTGCATTAATTCAATGTTCTCTGTAAAAGTGCGATAGACAGCTTCATTAGCTTCCAATTATTTCATGACTCTTAACTCAGAGTCCTTGGCTCATGTTTCACAGTTTTGTCACACAGTACTGTGTTCTGTGTCCACTTTTGAAACAATAATTTTTAACTTCAAATTAACATGCTGTTTTAGTTTTACTTGAATTGGACAAACTGGTTTTCAGTGTTGTTCTTGACTTCAGATTTTAACATTTATATTTCAGTGGATGCATGAATTCTCAATCTATCAATCTCTGTTTTTACATTTTTAATCTATGTTCTTAAAGCTTACCTTATTATTATCAGCATTTATCTTGTCATTGTCTGTTCACAATTTTTCATTGTTCTTTGCAACATGGACTTGAAATTACTTTAATGTCTGAATTAATGACAACAGTAAAACATTCTGCCTTTGGGCTTTACATCAGGAAACAATTGCTCCTCTGCTGCATCTGTCACTGCATGGACATCATCAGGACCACTAGGCACTGAATCACTCATATTGTGCCCATTGTTTCAGTTTTGACTTGCACTACTGACACTATACTAGGAGATTCTACCACTGTTTCCTCTCCATTCTATACCTGCGTTTAGTCCATAACAGGAATGAAAATTTTATCACTGCCCTGTTACTTCTTAATTCTATCCATATGAGTAATTCTCTCAGCTTTACCCTGTGTAATGGAATTTGCTTGGTTTTTATTCCTATTGGTCATTCTTTTCTGAAGTGTTACAAGTGTGTCCAACTGTTGGAAAATAATCTGAGATCTTAGCTATCAAAGACTTCTGCTCCGGACCACTTGTAGCTGCATTGACTGCTGTCACTGTAGTGGTGAGATGCCGTCCCACTGTGTGAAGAAGCCAGGCCGTGTTGTGAGTATGTCACTGGCCTTCTGCATCTGTATCTCCTGCAAACACATTTTATGATCAAAAAGCCAATCCTATCTGCACCCAACTAATGTGCAAGGGCCAATTTCACTTTGCAGTCTCCCATTATAAGGGGCAAGCCCTAATCACCAGTTGTTACCTCTCAGTGTTGCTTTCAAAATCCACAGCCACACTTGGAGAATTCATGACAGATTTACTCTTTCAAAAGCAGTATTTCATACTGGTTCTCAGCACCACAATACTCCGGTTTGAAACATGACTTACTTCCCCTCTGTTATGAGATTGATACAGCTTAGCAATTTGGTGCTAATTACAATAAAACCTGCCATACACAAACCGGCACGGATAAATTATTCCAGCACGGTACATACACCTATTTACACCAAGAGAAAGAACCAGCCAGGAAACTCAATTCTGCAGCATAATATAGAACAACCTGCCTGGTACAGTAAGTTGAGGACTAACAGAGGTGCATGACTTAGCTACAACACAGACTTACCTTCTGATGCTGCACACTTGAAGTCCAGTGCACATACTCGACATGTTAATCTATCTGCCATTACCTTTGATGCCTTTTTTCTTATGCTGCTCTCCCATAAGTGAAACCATACTGAACTTAGCATGAGTACAACAACAGTCTGGAATGGGCGGGTACACCATTAAAAAAATAGCAAACTAGTATGATAAAATCAGATACATTGTTGAGACCCTTTTTCCTCCAATTAGGATGGTATACATGTGTTACCACATTTTTGCAATGCTAACCATAGCACTCACAAGAATTCAAGACCAAATCTAATTCAAAATGATAAACTAATTACGGCCTACCAAATTTGTTACTCACACATACCATTGTGATTACTGCACTGCTCTGCCATGAGAAACTTGGTTATGAATTGCCAAGATGGTTTTGGATCTGCTGGCAATAAGTCACACAATTTCTCCAGGACACAAAATACTCTACCATCAGATGTTACCATCAGATGGCCATCAGCAATAATGTATCACAACACTGAGAAAGTACACAGCTAAATAATGAACATTATCGAACTTAGCAGCATTTGGGTGAGTCATGACATATGATGCGCCATAAGCTTTCTTCAATTAACCCATCTCCATCTATGTCTGTAGATACTGTCACCACCAAAATTAATGAAAGTACTGCCTATGTTACTGTACATATTCAAACTTGGTTACATCATACGAACAAATACAAAACTTATGAAGTAACTAAGGTGGACTGTCATTTGACATAGGTCCTACCTCAGTCAATCCCCAGTGCATTCTCCTCTGGGAAATTCTATCTCAAATCATACAGGTCAAGAGTGAATGTGTCACATCACAATTTCAAAGTTTTTTTGGAAAAAAAAGTGTTGGAAGTTCCACAAGACACCACTCAAAAACTAACTATATTATGAGAAGGTAAGTTGCTACTCACCATATAGCGGAGATGCCGAGTCGCAGATGGGCACAACAAAAAGATTTTCACACTTAAAGCTTTCGGCCACTGGCCTTTGTCAACAATACACGCACACACACACACACACACACACACACACACGAGTGCAGTCTCAGGCGATTAAAACCACACTGCGAGCAGCAGCACCAGTGCATCATGGGAGTGGTGACTGGGTGGGGGAAAGGAGGAGGCTGGGGTGGGGAGGGGGACGGATAATATGGTGGGGATGGCGGACAGTGAAGTGCTGCAGGCTGGGTGGCGGGCAGTGGAAAGGTGGGGAGGGAGGAAGTAGCCGAAAAGGAGAGAAATAGAGAGAAATAAATTAAAAAGTAATAAAATAAAAAAAGACCAGGTGTGGTGGCAGAATAATGGCTGTGTACTGCTGGAATGGCAGTAGGGAAGGGGCTGGATGGGTGGACAGTGACTAACGAAGGTTGACGCCAGGGTGGTTATGGGAACGTAGGATGTATTGCAGGAAAGTTCCCACCTGCGCAATTCAGAAAAGCTGGTGTTGGTGGAAAGGATTCATATGGCACAGGCTGCGAAGCAGTCATTGAAATGAAGGATATCATGTTTGGCAGCGTATTCAGCAACAGGGTAGTCCACTTGTTTCTTGGCCACAGTTTGTCTGTGGCCATTCAAGCGGACAGACAACTTGTTGGATGTATATGGGACAGGTCTTGCATCTAGGTCTGTTACAGGGGTCTGAGCCATGAGGTAAGGGATTGGGAGCAGGGGTTGTGTAAGAATATATGAGTATATTGTGTATTTTCGGTGGATGGCGGAATACCACTGTGGGAGGGGTGGGAAGGATAGTAGGCAGGACAATTCTCATTTCAGGGCACGGCAAGAGGTAATCGAAACCATGGCAGAGAATGTAATTCAGTAGCTCCAGTCCTGCGTGGTACTGAGTTACGAGGGGATTGCTCCTCTGTGGCTGGATGGTGGGATTTCGGGATGTGGTGGGAGACTGGAAATATGAGGCACCACAGATTTGTTTTTGTACAAGGTTGGGAGGATAATTACAGTCAGTGAAGGCTTCGGTGAGACCCCCGGTATATTACTAGAGGAACCACTCGTCACTGCAGATGCGACAACCACAGGTGCTAGGCTGTACGGAAGAGACTTCCTGGTATGGGACGGGTGGCAGCTGTCAAAGTGGAGGTCTTGCTGGTAGTTAGTAGGTTTGATATGGACGGAGGTACTGATGTAGCCACCTTCAAGGTGGAGGTCAACATCTAGGAAGATGGCTTGTTGGGTTGAGTAGGACCAGGTGAAGCAAATGGGGGAGAAGTTGTTGAGGATCTGGAGGAATGTGGATAGGGTGTCCTCACTTTTGATCCAGATAGCAAAGATGTCGTCGATTAATCTGAACCAGGTGAGGGATTTAGGATTCTGGGTGTTTAGGAAGGATTCCTCTAGATGGCCCATGAATAGGCTGGCATAGGATGTTGCCTTGCAGATGCCCATAGCCATATGCCGGATTTGTTTCTATGTAATGCCTTCAAAGGAGAAGTAATTGTGGGTGAGAATATAATTGGTCATGGTGACTAGGAGGGAGGTTGTTGGTTTGGAATCCGTTGGGTGTTGGGAAAGATTGTGGTCAATAACAGTAAGGTCATGGGGATTAGGAATGTTAGTGTACAGGGAGTGAGTATCAATAGTGACAAGCAGGGCGCCATGTGCTAAAGGGACAGGAATTGAGGAGGGTTGGTGTTGGAAGTGGTTGGTATCTTTTACAGGAGAGTCTTGATTATTCGACCTAAACCGGCCGCGACAAGGTCGTATAAGCGGGAAGGTCGGATAACACGGAAAATAATACAAAAAAACACAAAAATTAAACTGAAGTAGGCCAAATGAGTTAAACATTTAATACAATACAAATCAAATTAGACTGAATAGATATTTACTGTGTGAAGAAGTTAGTAATTGTCTTTTGTTTGCCTGCTGTTTGCTGTTTTTTTTTTTTTTTTTTTTTGCCACTAAATCACATAGTCTCTTGAGAAGTAAAACCTCGGTAGATGACATTTTCTCCAGTTGCTCTACATATTTTATAGCAGTTTCTAAGGCCTTGTGTCCTTCGTTGTGAGAAACCTTGGACGCACTTTCCTCCTCTACATCCGCTTCTTCATCTTCTTCTTTTTCGTTTACCATGTTGACTATTTCTTCATCTGTCACTTCAAATTCTTCATCTTGGACAATTCATTCATTTATGTCATCTTCTGTGGTGTCAGCACATCCCAGAAATTTTTGTAACAATGAAAGCGGGGTAGTATTTTCTGGTTCGGTCTGATGCTGTAGATTTTCATCATCTGGAGAATTTTCTTGATTTTCCTGTAACAAAATTTTCCAGGATTTTGCAATTGTATTTGCTCCAACACTCTCCCAAGATTGGGCCACGTCATAAGCTATGTCTTTCAAATTAATATGGCGCAACTACTCTAGCGTGTCTTCTGCCTTGTCCATAGCATTTTAAAGAGGAAAGCACGTTTCTGTGGTAGTTTCTCTTCAGTGTCTCTAAGGTCCCTTGGTCCATAGGCTGACATAAGGATGTGACATTTGGAAGCAAAAGAATGGCCTTTATATCTTGATTTTGAAGTTCATCTTCATTAGGATGACATGTGGCATTGTCTAGAAGCAACAGTGATTTCCGGGGCAAGTTGTTGGCTTTCAAAAACTTTTCAGTTTGTGGCACAAACTCATTAAAAAACCATTCTTTAAAAATGTCTGAGCTCATCCAAGCATTTTTTTGGTTGTAATATTTCACCAGTAAAGCATTTTTAGATACATTTTTAAATACTCTCGGTTTTTTTGGCTTACCTATCATAGACAGTTTCATTTTCAAATTTGCTGTGGCGTTACTGCATGCATGAATTGTTACTCTTTCTTTGCTACATTTGTAGCCTGGCACTGCCGTTTCGGCCTTTGACGCTAATGTTTTTTCCGGTAACCTTTTGTAATTGAGTCCAGTCTCGTCGCAGTTAAAAATTTGATCACCTGTTAAGTTTTCCTTATCCAATACCTTGTGAAGTTTATTCCTAAACAATTGAACAGCTTCAAAATTTGCTGAAAGCTTTTCACCACAGACATTAAGTTGTTGAATTCTGTATCTTTTCTTCCATCTATCGAGCCAGCCTACACTAGCTGTGAAATTAGGTTCACCTTCGTTTAGTTCTTTACGAAACTTTAAGGCTTTTTCCTGCAAAATAGGTCCCGACATGGGTACACCTTTATCTCTATGTTGAGTAAACTATAGGAACAAAGCTTCACTTATGATTTCTTAATCACATTTTTTCATGGTTTTCCGATCTTCCAAAAGAGCCGAGGTTGCTCGCTGAGAACACAACTTCTCAATTTCGTTGCAGTTCCTTTTCCAGTCTCCAACTGTTGTTTTCCCGACATTATAATCTTGCACCACTTTTAATAAAGTTTCACCTTTATCTATTCTTTTAAAAGCTTTAAGTTTTTCTTCCATTGAAATTACCACCTTTTTCCGTTTTGAAGCTATCACCACAAACTTTTACAATAAACAAAGTGCAACACGTCCACTCCACTGCAGATCTAAGTTAGCACTGAGGAGTGAGGAGTAGCAGACGGCGACAATGAACTGAGTATCAATAAACAACACGTTAGTCACTGACCTGTCATCAGCTGGCACACGGCCGGCTCAGTGAAAGGGTCGGATAACACAGAAGGTCGGATAACCGAAGATCTCATAATCGAGACTCTACTGTATATAGGAGGGTAGGTTCCGGGTGATAGGTTGAAGGTGTTGGTCTATGAGAGCAGAGATTCTCTCGGTGGGTGCACAATAACAGACCACAGTGGGGCGTCCTGGGTGGTTAGGTTTATGGACATTAGAAAACATGTAGACTGTAGGAGTGCAGGGAGTGGTAGGTGTGAGTAGAGAGATGGACTCCAGGGAGAGGTTCTGGGACGGGCCTAAGGATTTGAATAGTAACTGGAGATCCTGCTGGATTACTGGAATGGGGTCACTGTGGAAAGGTTTGTAGGTGGAAGTATCTGACAGCTGGCAGAGTCCTTCTGCCAGGTAACCCTTGCGGTTCAGAACAACAGTGGTAGAGCCTTTGTCCGCAGGTAGGATTATAATGTCAGGATCAGTTTTTAGATGGTGGACTGCGGTACTTTCTGTGGATTCCCCCCCTGCTGGTCCGGGGGTTAGAATAGGCCGAAGGTATTCCTGCCTGTCGTACAAGGCGATTAAAAGGAGTTTCACACGTTTTGGCCTTTATGTGATGGCCCCTGTAGGGTTTGAACTCCATTCTTCAAAATTTTCCCGAAGAGCAAGTCAATTGGGGATGGCGCCTTACAAGGTGTATCGTGTCCATTGTGCATTGAAATCTTTAGCCCACTTTCTTGTTGTCACATTGCAGTCCTACCCATTCTCCATTTCTTGGGCGTGGACACCTTCCTGGGTGCGTTTTCCACCATGCACTATGCAGTATCGATTTCTGCATCAACGATGATCATGGACTTCCTTGCAGCTGTTATCCAGCATGGTAGCCAGTCCGTTCTGGGGGGGGGCGCCATTACCCTGTTGGTTGTAGCCCCCTGACCACACAGGGATTGCTCTGCTGATTGCTGTGCTGTTAACTCCCCACTTATGCCAAGGGTTAGATGCCCATCCCCCTGGGGCATCAGGACTCCCAGCAATTGCCATCCCGCCAGGTGGCCTTTGCTATGGCTGGGTGGTGCCCGTGGGGAGGGCCCCTGGTCGGAGTGGGTGGCATCAGGGCGGATGACACGTGATGAAGCATCGCCCATCATCTCTTGCTGGTGGTGAAACACCAGCAGTCTCTAAGTGATCATGAGCTCAATTCAACGCATAGAAGTATGATCCCAAATCGTTCCCCTCCCTGGCCACACCATGGGAGGAACGTCAGGTTAAGGATGGCAGTGGATCTTATTCGCCCTGGTACCGTGTATGCTCGAGAGCTGATGGGGAATCTTTCATGATGATGAAACCTCAGTTTTTTGTTGAGCATTTAGAGGACAAGTTCGGGGAGCTACGTGATCACTCTGCTATTCACAGTAGAGTGCCTGGCAGACGATTCAGTGAACCACCTTCATGCTGTCTGTCTACCATTCCACTCTCGAACAGCACGTGGGAAAATCGAGCACTTAAATTTTTCCGTGCAAGCCTTGATTTCTGTTATTTTATCGTGATGATCATTTCTCCCTATGTAGGTGGATGCCAACAGAATGTTTTCGCAATCAGAGGAGAAATCTGATGATTGAAATTTCATGAGAAGACCCCGTCGCAACAAAAAACGCCTTTGTTTTAATGATTGCCACTCCAATTCGCGTATCATGTCTGTGACACTATCTCCCCTGTTTTGCAATAATACAAAATGAGCTGCCCTTCTTTGTACTTTTTTGATGTCATCTGTCAGTCCCACCTGATGCAGATCCCACACCACACCGCAGTACTCCAGAATAGGGCGGACAAGCATAGTGTAAGCAGTCTCTTTGGTAGACCTGTTGCACCTTCTAAGTGTTCTGCCAATGAATCACAGTCTTTGGTTTGCTCTACCCACAATATTATCTATGTGATCGTTCCAATTTAGGTTATTTGTAATTGTAATCCCTAAGTATTTAGTTGAATTTATAGACCTCAGATTTGTGTGACTTATCGCGTAATCAAAATTTAGCTGATTTCTTTTACTACTCATGTGAATAACTTCGCACTTTTCCTTATTCAGGGTCAATTGCCACTTTTCACACCATACAGATATCTTATCTAAATCATTTTGCAAATCATTTTGATCATCTGATGACTTTACAAGACGGTAAATGACAGCATCATCAGCAAACAATCTAAGATGGCTACTCAGATTGTCTCCTATGTCATTAATATAGATCAGGAACAGTAGATGGTTTATAACACTTCCTTGGGGAACGCCGGATATTACTTCTGTTTTGCTTGATGACTTTCCGTCTATTACTATGAACTGTGACCTTTCTGACAGGAAATCACGAATCCAGTCGCACAACTGAGGTGATACTCCTTAGGCACGCAGTTTGATTAGAAGATGTGTAATGTGCGCGTGGCACACAATACTCATTAAAGCCTGTACTATGGTGAGTGAGTGGGGTTTACCTTACGAGACAGGTTTTTTGTATAGATATTGACCGCGTGTACCTGAATGGAGGCAAATCAGACTTACACCCACTCTGTAATAACAATGATACATCAAATAAGTCCGAAATACAATTACACGTCAAGACGGACAACAAGCGACACAGAAGATGCTACCAATTTGTTAATAATATGGTTGCCAGCCTAATTAGGCATTAACTGAGTTTCTTCCCTGTACAAGTTAGCAGATATTTGTGCATAGCAACAAGTAGTAACACTGCATAATATAGTAGAATTTTAGAACCAGAAAATCTATTGAACTGATAGTTTCACTTTCTGTACTGATATGGAAAAACCATGAATACATAACACTACACTATAATGTATACTACCAAACTTCATACTGTCTATTGATCTGATTAAAATCGGGCATAGGTTACCCTAGGAATAGTACTTTGGAGTCACACACACAATGTCAATTTTGTTAAAGATAAAAACACTGATAAATTTTGGATTTTTATATTGACTTCAACTTTTGCTGGTCAAATCAATTTAGATCACTTCAGAATTCAAATGAAAAAAAAGGGGGGGGGGGACCCTGAAACTGTTATGATCACTGTATTAAAAAAATTAATTACTGACACCGTTATGCGCTCAAAATTTCCAATATATGAGTTACTACTCTCTTTATCTTATTTCCTACTCATTTAAATACCTTTATATCTGTATCGAAATAATTAAACTTCATTACTAAATCAATATTAAAGTTATATTCCAACTTTGTCAAACCTTCGTTATTCATTTACTGGTTCATTAACAAAACAGTTCTTTAAATACCATTCTAACATAGTTAGGTCTGCAAGTAATTATTATTAACACAAAATTTAATTCTTCATTTCGGGACACTCGGATTACACAACATTTGGAAAGGACCCTATCTAGGTTAGTTGTGAGGATAATTAAATGAAAGGAAAGTTCTGGTAAAATTTAAGTTGTTATTGAACAGTATGGAACAAAAGTAACACTGGTCCATACGAATACAGTACTAAAAGTTTCAACCTGTTTGTATCGATGCGGCGGTGGGTGGGCGGCGAGATGGTGAGGCACAGAGCACACATACAACCACAGCTATGGCTCTTGACATACCGGCACTTTATTTCTTCATAGCGTTGCAATACTTTTCCATTTAGTGCCTATGGAATTTTGCCATGCTGTATGGATGTTGGAACGGCATACCCGAGGCTCAATGAAACTACGTCTTCCAGGAGAGCCTCCTCGATCCAGAACGTGTTGCTCAGACCAATGCCAAACTCCAACTACTACTGCTGAGCCCGTTGTGCCGTGCAGCGCCCGTGTGCATTTTCCCGCGCTCGCCTGCCATCCACCTTTCACCGCTCCCTTACAGACAGGGTATTCACCCGAGGTTTTGCATTCTACATATTCTAACACATTGCCTACGTATGGACCAGACGCACAGTTACAATTTTAAATATCTTAGAACAGTCTCAACATTTGTTACATTTCAATTCTATTAAAATATTGCTTGACATTTGACATAAACATTAATATTCACATCGAAAATTGTTTACTGTTTTCTTAACACAATGGCATGAAACAAGAAAACAAATGAAATCAGAACATCAATTACTCAAGTTTAATGAAAAATCAGATGGAAAAAAATATTATTTATATGTACAATAGTACAGCATTGTTGTTGTTACAGATGCTTGTGAGGAACGGTGTCAAAAGCCTTCTGGAAATCTAAAAATATGGAATAAATTTGACATCCCCTGTCGATAGCACTTATTACGTCATGAGTATAAAGAGTTAGTTGTGTTTCACAAGAACGATATTTTCTGAATCCGTGCTGACTATATGTCAATAAATCATTTTCTTCGAGGTACTTCATAATGTTTGAATACAGTATATGTTCTAAAACCCTACTGCAAAGGCCTGTAATTCAGCGGATTACACATACTTCCCTTTTTGGGTATTGGTGTGACTTTGTGACTTGAGCAATTTTCCAGTCTTTAGGTACGTATCTTTCTGTGAGTGAGTGGTTGTATATAATTGCTAAATATGGAGCTGTTTTATCAGCATACTCTGAGAGGAACCTGACTGGTATACAATCTGGACTGGAGGCCTTGCCTTTATTAAGTTATTTAAGCCACTTTGTTACATTGAGAATATCTACTTCTATGTTTCTCATCTTGGCAGTGGTTCTTAATTGGAATTCAGGCATATTTACTTCGTCTTCTTTGGTGAAGGAGTTTCGGAAACCCGTGTTTAATAACTCTGCTGTAGTGGCACTGTCATCAGTGGCTTCACTGTTGTTATCGCGCAGTGAAGTTATTGATTGTGTCTTGCCACTGGTGTGCTTTATGTATGACCAGAATCTCTTTGGGTTTTCTGCCAGATTTCAAGACAGAATTTTGTTGTGGCAATTATTAAAGCATCTCGCATTGAAGTATGCGTTATAGTTTGAACTTCTGTAAAACTTTGCCAATTTTGGGGATTTTGCATTCTTTTAAATTTGACATGTTTTTTCGTTGCTTCTGCAACAACAATCTGACCCATTTTGTGTACCATGGGGGATCAGTTCCATCACTTATTAATTTATGTGGTATATCTCTCTCAATTGCTGTTGATACTTATCTCTTTGAAAACATTCCACAACTTTTCTACACTTACATGATCAGATCAGAAGGAGTGAAGACTGTCTCTTAAAAAGGCATTAAGAGCATTTTTATCAGTTTTTTTTAAATAGATATACTTTGTGTTTCTTTTTGATCGTTGTAGGTGTTACGGTATTTAGCCTAGCAGCAACTGCCTTGTGGTCACTAATCCCTGTATTCGTCACAACACTCACTATTTGTACAGGATTATTTGTTGCTAAAAGGTCAAGTATGCTTTCGCAACCATTTACGCTTCGAGTGGGCTCATGAACTAATTGTTCAAAATAATTTTCTGAGAAAGCATTCAGTATGACTTCGGATGATTTTCTAGTGGGAACAACGACACCTGCCAGTGGCTGAAGAGCCCAAAAGCGTAGAGCTTCACACTCATCCTCAGTCCTGGAGACTGAGCCAATGAAGTCCTCCCAGCCAGAGAAACCGAAGGAGCAGCGAGATAAATCTAAAAAGAAAACCCGTAAGACCAAGGAAATTGCAGTGGCACCCACACCACCGCTACCTACACGCTCTGCAGCTGAGAATGGGGTGGAGATTTTGGCGTCCGCTGAGGACCAAGATCTCGCCAGACCCTCAGACAGAATGGATATAGACTGCTCAAGCAGTAAATCAGTGGCAGCAGGTGATTTCTAGGCATAAACGGCCTCATTGAATGTTCCATGCCTTCCCAGTCTCATGATGTCATTCTCCAGTGGAATTGCGGTGGTTTTTTCCACCTCTTGGCTGAGCTACGGCAACTGTTAAGCTTTACACCTGCTATCTGCATTGCCTTCCAGGAAACCTGGTTCCCAGCAATACGGACCCTGCCCTCCACGGCTATAAAGGATATTACAGGAACCGTAGCGACTATAATCGAGTGTCAGGTGGATTTTGCGTTTATGTCCTAAACTCGGTCTGTAGTGAACACGAACCCCTCTTGAAGCTGTGGCTGCCAGAATAAGGACGACGCAGGAAATAACTGCCTGCAATGTATATCTTCCTCCAGATGGTGCAGTACCCCTGAATGTATTAGCTGCACTGATTCATCAACTCCCTAAACCTTTCCTACTTCTGGGAGATTTTAATGCCCATAACCCCTTGTGGGGTGGTAGCATGCTTACTGGCCAAGGCAGATATGTCGAAACTTTACTGTCGCCATTCAACCTCTGCCTCTTAAATACTGGGGCCACCACACATTTCATTGTGGCTCATGGTAGTTACTCGGCCATTGATTTATCAATTTGCAGCCCAAGACTTCTTCCACCTATCCACTGGAGAGTACATGATGACCTGTGTGTTAGTGACCACTTCTGCATCTTCCTGTCACTGCCCCAGCATCAGGCACATGGACGACTGCCCAGATGGGCTTTGAACAAGGCGGACTGGGGAACTTACACTTCTGCTGTCACCGCCGAATCCCCCCCCCCACATGGTAACATCGATGTGATGGTTGAGCAGGTGACTAGCACAATTGTTTCTGGGGCAGAAAAAGCGATCCCTCACTCTTTAGGGTGCCCGAGGCGTAAGGCAGTCCCTTGGTGGTCGCCGGAAGTCGCTGAAGCAATTAAGGAGCATCAGCGAGCTGTACGGCAGCATAAGCGGCACCCTTCTCTGGAGCATGTCATAGCCTTTAAACGACTCCATGTCTGTGTTCACTACCTTATCAAACAATGGAAGAAGGATTGTTGGGAGAGATACGTCTCCACCATTGGGTGCCACACGTCACTTTCCCAACTCTGGGCAAAGATCGAACATCTTTTTGGGTACCAGGCCCCAACAGCTGTCCCCGGTGTTACCATAAATGGCGATTGCCAAGCACTTTGCTGAGCACATTGCTCGAGCCTCTGCATTGGAGAATTACCCCCCAGCCTTTCGCACACTCATACAGCGACTGGAAGGGAACGTCCTCTCATTCAGTACATGCCGCAGTGAATCCTATAATGCCCCATTTACAGAGTGGGAGCTCCTCAGTGCCCTTGCACATTGCCCAGACACAGTTCCTGGGCCTGATCGCATCCACAGCCAGATGATTAAACATCTCTCATCTGACTACAAACGACATCTTCTCATCATCTTCAACCGCATCTGGTGCGATGGCGTCTTTCCATCGCAATGGCAGGAGAGCACCTTCATTCCGGTGCTCAAACCTGGTAAAAACCCGCTTGATGTGGATAGCTATCGGTCCATCAGCCTCACCAACGTTCTTTGTAAGCTGCTGGAACGTATGGTATGTCGGTGGTTGCGTTGGGTCCTGGAGTCATGTGGCTGGTTCAATGTCAGGACGGCTTCCGCCAGGGTCGCTTTACCACTGATAATCTTCTGTCCATCGAGTCTGCCATCCGAACAGCCTTTCCAGATGGCAACACCTGATTGCCGTCTTTTTTGGCTTACATAAAGCATACGACATGACTTGGCGACATCATATCCTTGCCACATTGTATGAGTGGGGTCTCTAGGGGACCACTCCCGATTTTTATCCAAAACTTCCTGTCACTCCGTACTTTCCGTGTCCAAATTGGTGACTCCCATATTTCCATCCATATCCAGGAGAATGGAGTCCTGCAGGGCTCTGTATTGAGTGTCTTTCTATTTTTGGTGGCCATTAACGGTCTAGCAGCAGCTGTCGGGCTCTCTGTCTCACCTTCTCTATATGCAGACTTCTTCTGCATTTCATACTGCTGCTCCAGTACTGTTGTTGCTGGGCGGCGCCTCCAGGGAGCCATCCACAAGGCGCAACCATGGGCTCTAGCCCACAGCTTCCAGTTTTCAGCTGCAAAGTCGTGTGTCATGCACTTCTGTCGGTGTCATGTCGTTCATCCGGAACCCGCACTTTACCTTAATGACGATCCACTCACTGTAGTGGAGACATATCAATTCCTAGGACTGGTTTTTGATGCTCAATTGACTTGGCTCCCTCATCTTTGTCAGCTTAAGCAGAAGTGCTGGCAGCACCTCAAATCCCTCCGTTGCCTGAGCAACACCATTTGGGGTGCAGTTCACTGTACGCTGCTGCAGCTCTACAGAGGCCTTGTCCAATCCAGAATTGACTATGGGAGTGTGGTTTATGGTTCAGCAGTGCCTTCAGCATTGCATTTACATGACCCTGTGCACCACTGTGGGGTTCGGTTAGTGTCAGGAGCTTTTAGGACGAGTCCAGTGACCAGTGTATTGATGGAGGCTGGCGTCCCTCCACTGCAGATCAGACGTGTGCAACTGCTCACCAGTTACGCAGCACACATTCATAGTTCCCCCGAGCATCCAAATTACCGTATCCTTTTTCTGCCCACAGCAGTCCATCTCCCGCATTGGTGACCCAGATCGGGGCTGACAATTGCGGTTCACATGCGGTCCCTTCTCTCCGAACTGGAGTCCTTCCCTTTGCCACCTCTACTTGTGGTCCGTTCACGTACACCTCCATGGTCTACGCCTCGGCTGCAGCTTCGTCTGGACCTTTTGGATGGACCTAAGGACTCCGTTAACCCCACCGCTCTCTGCTGTCACTTCCTCTCGATTCTTGATGTGTTCCGGGGCTCTGAAGTGGTTTACACCGACGGCTCAATGGCTGATGGTCACGTAGGCTTCGCATATGTTCATGGAGGACATATTGAGCAGCACTCCTTGCCAGTTGGCTGCAGTGTTTTCACTGCAGAACTTGCGGCCTTATCTCGCAGTCTTGAGTACATCCGCTCATGCCATGGCGAGTCATTTCTCCTGTGTACTGACTCATTGAGCAGCGTACAAGCTGTTGACCAGTGCTACCCTCACCACCCTCTGGTAGCATCCGTTCAGGAGTCCAACTATGTCCTGGATTAGTCCCACCATTCCATGGTGTTTGTGTGGACCCCCGGACACGTGGGAATCCCTGGCAACGAACTTGCTGACAGGCTGGTCAAACAGGTGACGTGGAAACCGCTTCTGGAGATAGGCATCTCTGAATCTGACCTGCATTCTGTCTTACACCGTAGGGTTTTCTGACTTTGGGAGACAGAATGGCATAATAGCACGCACAACAAACTGCGTGTCATTAAAGAGACTATGAATGTGTGGAAGTCTTCCATGCAGGCCTCTCGCAGGGAATCAATTGTCCTCTGCCGGCTCCACATTGGCCATATGTGGCTAACACATGGTTACCTACTCCGTGGCGAGGGCCCACCTCAGTGTCACTGTGGCTCCCAAATGACAGTGGTCTACCTCTTGCTGGACTGCCCACTTTTAGCCGCTCTGCGGCAGACTTAACTTTCCCAGCACCCTGCCTTCTGTGTTGGGCGACAATGCCTCGACAGCAGGTTTAGTTTTACGTTTTATCCGTGAGAGTAGGTTTTATACTTCTATGTAGGTTTTAGCATGTGTCCTTTGTCCCTCTGTGTCCTCCACCCTCGTACTTTTAGGGTGGAGGTTTTAATGTGTTGCAGAATGTCTGGCTTTCCCTTTTTATTCTCTTGGTTGGCCAGCCACTGTAATCTGCTTTCATGTTTTACTCTCTTCTGTTTCTAGTGTGTCTCTGTTGTTTCCTTGTCCTCTTTTGTTCCTTTTAGTGTTTGTTGCCTTCCCTTCATTCTTTTGGCTTTTCCTTTCTTTACATTTTGTGTTATATGTTTCATCCGTTTTTTTCTCACACTTGGACCTCATAGTTTGGACCCTTCTCCCGCCTTTAAACCAACCAACCAACCAACTTCTTTATGTGGATGTAATGTTTGTCTGCATGTTGAGGGATTTGGAGAATTATGGTGAGGCAGGGTTTGAGGTTAAGAAACTCTTCCCAACCTTTTACAAAAACAAATCTCCAGTGCCTTACTTTTCCAGTCTCCCACCATCTCCCACAATCTCCCAAAGCCCCACCGTCCGGCCAGAGAGGAGCATTCCCCCCATAACTCAGTACCACCCAGGACTGGAGCAACTGAATTACATACTAGACCAGGGTTTTGATTACCTCTTGTCATGCCCTGAAATGAGAAATGTCCTGTCCACTATCCTTCCCACTCCTCTGAAAATATGAATAATCACAGGATGCTGTCAACTATGACATTAATGCCTCAAATTGTTAAAGTATCAGGTATTTTTACATAAAGATGAGAGAATCTGAATTTTTTTGTTGATTATTTATGAAACCTCATCCTCCCTTTTTTTTTAAATTTAGTAAATGTAATGCAAAACTGATACATCTTAGTGAAAAAAAAAATTAGATATAGAAAGTAGCTTTTTATACAGGATGTCCCATTTATCTTGACCACCATAAATAACTGTTTTCCAGATGCAAATTACAAAATGTTTTAAGCAAATGTTCTTTAGCCGTCAGGGGGACTTCAATCAGCATAATTGCCTTCATTGTAGCTTTTTTTTTTCTTTTTTCTTTTTTTTTACTTAGATATGAACAGCATTATTACTTTTTTAAATGGCACCCTATATTTTTTATTCAATAATTCATTTCCTCTCCTTAACTATTCAAAAATTTATCACAGTGTACCGTTCACTGAAACACAACGTTATTAATTACATAACACAACACTGATTTTGAGCCCGGGATCAGAAACTCGTCCACTTGCTGGAATTCTCAGAAAACAAATGAAAACCAAGTAAAAACATAACACAAAATTGACTTTTACTGTCCTGTACCACTGCCCAGGAGTAGAACATTCAAAGGTGCTCAAAGTCGTGACCCTGGATGCTGATCCACTGGTGCACTTGTTGAGTGAAAGAATTATTTACTGCTTCCAGTGTTGCCTGCTGAAGAGAATGGCAAACACGATATGTTCCTGCATGACCTCTGGAGTTGTTGCAATATCGTGATAGACAATGTCATTAATGCATCCACAAAGAAAAAAGTCCAGAGGATTTAAATCAGAAGACCTAGCAGGCCAAGTAACTGTTCCTCCTTGACCAATCCATCTGGCAGGATACCTTCAATTCAGAACACGACGTGCACCCAAGGCCTTATGTATGGACATCTATCGTGTTGATACCACAGAAGCATTATGATTCTTAGTGGCATTTCATCCAGAAGAGGAGGAAGAATTCATCTGAGGAAGTTGGCATACACTGTGCTGTGTAGACTACCGTTGATGAAAAAAGGCCAGTAATTGTAGTACCAAGCATCCCACACCAGACGTTATCTCTTCATTGACACTGATGTTCCATCTGTCTAGGCCATCATGGTTTGTCGCTGGACCAATAATGCATATTCCTTGTATTTACCTGTCCTTTGTTTTTGAGAAGGAACATTCATCGGTAAATAGAACATTGGAGAAGTAGTTCAGGCTGGTGAGGATTTGCTGCTGTGCCCACTGACAGAATTGTAAACGATTCTGGAAATCATTCCCATGCAATTCTTGATGTAGATGTACATGGTAAGGATGGAACCAGTGATGTGTAAGAATATGATGTACACTGGTTTTAGGAATGCCGATCTTGTGTTCAAGTTGTCATGTGCTCGCATGTGGATTCTTACCAACGGAAGCGAGAACAGTAACTTCGGCAGCTTCGTGTGTGTGAGTGCTATGACAATTGCCTTTTCGTGGGTTGAAACTTCCCATTTCCTGAAGCATCGCAACAAGACGGGAAACATCCATCGGGGAGATGCGTTCTTGTCAGGATATCACTCTCTGTACAGTTCCGCTGCCTGCGTAGCATTTCGCCTATCTTCAACAAGTATAAAAGAAACGTTATGTTGATGCAGTTTGTAGGAAGGACAGCCTTTACTGTATGCCTACTCTACACAACAGTACTTAAAAGGACTAAACTACTGTACTAAATGTACCCGTACATAAGAAAACAGTATTGCAATTACTGTTATGCTAACTTACATTCCCCATAGATGGGTAGCATTTCTACCTTCTCTTCATTGGTGTACATTCTACTTACACAACTCTTCAACTGACGATGATTGACGGAATGACGGGTGTGCATTCTACTTATGTTTACATTTGTCCTCTGTCAACGTCAGCTTGTGAATGTGTTCCATTACCCCAAGTACCTGCACTAAGCGCTGGGAGTGTCAACGTCAATGTTGTTTTATGTAATTAATAATGTTGGGTTTCAGTGAATGGTACACTGTGGTACATTTTTGAATTGGTCTTTAGGGGAGGAAATGAATTACCGAATAAAAAATACAGGGTGCCATTTTAAACAGTCATACCGCTGTTCATATGTTCGTAAAAAACGAAGCTACAACAAATGCAATCATGCTGATTGATGTCCCCCTGGCAGCTAAAGAACGTTTGCTTGAAACATTTTGTAATTTGCATCTGGGCAAACAATTATTTAGGATGGTCAAGATAAATGGGACACCCTGTAAACATTTTTGTGATTCTGATATTAATCACAAATTTTTATCGTCTTCTATCATGATTTTACTTCTTCATGACTTTCCACACATTAAAATTGCCTATACTGTAACAATCAACACTGCAATGCAATGTTGAAAACATTTTTTTTGATCCAATAAGAGTAGTACTTCAGAAATGGGAACTGCACACTGATCTATTTATTGATGATGGCCATTTGAATGAATTTGCTGAACCATGAGGTGTCATAAAGGAGACAGTCACTAATTATTTGTCCCACCTACCACTGATTGTCATACACACAAAAAATGAAGGTGCTCACAACAAAGTCTTCTAAAGTGTATTGAGTTCTCTGCATTTCACACATAGTCATAGGCTGCATTTCAAGGAGAACTGTTCTTGCAATGTAAATGCCACTCTGGGATGCAATCCATTTTTTTTCCCCTGTCTTTAATCCCCATACATTGTTTTCCAAGCTCATAAAGTGAAAGCGATTTTTAAAATAAGATGCTGCAACATCAGTCACATACACATGTTTAGGAAATGTATGGCCTGATATCATCAGTTATCATGCTGACAGCATAGCATGCATGTGCAATGTCATGAATGAGATCATCACTGTCAGTAGCAAAACAGTGTGATGTTCCAAGGAAGTCAGGAGTACGTGTGATTATTGTCACTAGTGACGTGTGCCAGTGATAACTTTGAACTTCGTTCTGCAAAGCAACAGACCACATTGAAGGAAGGTGTAGGTTAAGTCACTGTCAGTATCCCAAAGGTGAATGCATTTGTATTATACACTTCACAAAGTTTTGAAATTGTGTAAAACTTGTTTCAAGTTCTTCCACTTTCCTTTTTGCATTCCATTTCCTTCTTGTGCTTCTTATCTTGTGTGGGCGTTTAAGGGGGATATATTAGGGGCTATAACAGAAATTCTAACATCCAATGCATCAACGACTTCACACCGAGGAGTATAAACATCTGCACTATCTTCTTCAGTTCCACATACTGGTGGTAGTGATCGTTCAGGTGGGTTATCAATACCTTTCTTGTTGTAATGAGTATACCAATTCATGCACAATAAATGTGATACTAACACAATTACTTGAGAGCCGAGATATTTCTGCAATATGTCTGACATATTTCCAACAATTGTGAAGTGTTTTTCACTTTGCTTAAACACCACTTTCTTCTGTCTTTTTTTCATAGTCCACACATCACCCTTTCACTACCATATTTCCTCACTTACATTGTATGTAACAAAAAGTTCAAACCAAACAAAACACTGTGCAGAATGATTCACGCGCAAGTTCTCACTCATTTCTTATAAACAAAAGGGAGCATACATATTTTACAATAGAATTGCAATGATACAAAATATGCAGAATGTTGAAAAATTTCTCACACTTTCACAGAAAAATATTGCCCACTTTGATTGCAGTAACAACTTACATTTTAACCAAACATGATATTGTGCATTTTCATAAGTTTTGTGATGGGGAGTTTTTGAGTAAATAATTGGTAAAAACTTGTGAAAATGTGTTTCTTTTTAATTTTTAGTAATAAATATTTACATATACAGATAGCTGGAGCAGAGGGGATATTCTTTATAATTGTAACATTGTATTTTCTTCTTACATTTTTAAGTTAAAAGAAAGGCCATAAGTTTGTGTGTGTGTGTGTGTGTGTGTGTGTGTGTGTGTGTGTGTGTGTGTGTGTGTGTGTTTCAGCAAAATTGAACATATAAAGAGGGAGCTTTAAAGCAAAACATCTGGCAGGTCTCCAGTACTTTTGATTTATTAGTTACGTTTTCTTAATTCTCTACTGTTTCAAGAGTTTCTTACAACATATGAATTTTTCAAAGGACTGTACCATTTACAAACACCAAGATAACATACTTTTATTGTATTTCTTCACACAAATGATATAGAGGTCTAACATACTTTTTCCAGAGAAATTGACATGTCCTGTATGATGAAATTGCCCCTCTACATTGAACTTCTATGGCATCAGACAAGCCACTTCACTAACAATTTTCCAATCAAAATTCTAATGTCCTACATCAGTTCCTCCTGTGGAAACACTATGAGAACACTATCTGAAATAATTCTACCTTAATTCTTAACATTATAAAAATGTGTTTTTCGAATGGACTGTTTTTTCTTTCCCAGTTTTCATTTTTTCGGCTCATTTACCTGCTGATTGCCAAGGAGTGTCTGCTGTCACAGATTACATCTAACTTTTAGTTTTTGTCAATTATATTCTAATACCAGCTTCCCATAAATTGTTTGGCACCACACTCTAAACCTGGACACGATGACTTGGTATCCTTGGTTGCTCTATCATCACACGTCTCAACGGTGAATGCCTTTGGGCTATGCGCTGCTAAGAAGTCTGATTTCAGTACTTAATTTAAACTGAAATAGCTCATGATTGTGACTCTGATCACCATACAGTTTTAATCAAATTTTATAAAAACTGCACTAAAAATGAATGAATATACTAACACAACTGCTGCAGTTTTTATGACTTTCACTCTTAAACATGAAATTATTCTGTAACTGAAGAATCTAATAACAAGCATCTAAATTTGTGTGTGTAAAGAACCCTGATGGTTTTGGATGAAAGACGCAAAAAAATAACAGTGAATTGGTTGTCAGAATAACACATATTATTTTCACTGAACATATTACTCAATCTGTATAGGTTGAAAATTTCTGTAGTTTTTACCTTCTTTCTTGCTGGGCGAGGTAACGCACTGGACTCACATTTTGGAGCATGACAATTCAATTCCCCATCCACCCATCCTGATATAGGTTTTCCATGATTTCCCTAAAGTGCTTAAGGCAAATGCCGGGATGCTTCCTTGAAAGGGCAGGATGTTAAATACTGATCTTCCTTCTTTCATTGTACTTTTTTGTGTCGGATTCCGTAGGAAAATTTGGATACTATTATAATGCATTAAACAAGAATAAATTGTGCAGTATGCATGAGAATCATAAACAAAATAATAAATTGTAAGTATTGGTAATTGTCTGCAACTAAAAATCCGTGATTCAGTTAATGATACACAACATGAGAGGAGGGAGAGGAAATTTTTAGAGTATCCATGGAATTCCATCACCTGATGCAGTGGCCTGTGAGTGGGACTAAATGACAAAAACCTGAGGGATCTTTGCCAGTTTTACCTGGGTATTGGAGAAACCTAGTGTGTCCACGTCTCTCTGGTTAGTACTGCCATGCTTCAAGAGTATATGCCATTAAAGATTTACATTATTGGCAATATTGGTGAATATTTTTAGAGAGAGATGTAAACTGTAACTGTATAGAAAGATAGTAGTTGAGGACACTAGAGACAAGGATCACGTAGGGATTTGAGAAAGAACCATCCCAGTAGTTATTATCAATTTAAGGAAATCATGAGAAACCTAAATGTGGATGGGGTTTGATTATGAAAATGGTAATCTATATATAAAAAAGTGCAACATGAAGAAGAGGAACATGCTGTCTTTAGGATTGTGGGCTCATCATTAGCTCCTCAGCATATCCCTGCTGTTGGGTGACACAAATGACAAGCATCACAAGAAACTGAATGAGTTTTTGATAGGTACAGGTTGGTAAATCAAGAGTTTCAGCATAATGTTTCTATATACTTCAGAAATTATCATTAGGTGCAGTGTTGAAGCATCACGTGTTATACAATTCTACGTTTGATGCCTGAATTACAAGTACGTAGCAACTTCAGAAAGTAAGTTACACATGTCATCGCATGCTAAGGCCATTGCACAACAAGAGTGGTACATTGTCAGAAGAAAGTACATGATCCAGGTTTCCTGCAGAAACAGTTCTGCAGTGGTATGGATAACAAGTGCATTACAGTGTGCAAGTGAAATGTCTCGGAAATTGGAAATGCACTCCAGAATTGAAGAACGCGTGATGGTGGGAAAAACCTTTAAACTGCGCACAGATTCACTGCGAAATTCTGGCAGTACATGGACCAGATTCGATGTAACATGCAGTTATAACAAAATGGTGCCAACAGTTTGACTAACGCTGCAGAGATACAGGTGAGGCTGATGGGCAGGAAAGCCATCAACATCAAACATAGATATGCATGCAATCGAGCAACTGATCCACAGCAGTCGCAGATATCGTGGACATTGCTCTGTAGATGCACATCTCAATAGGCAGTGCTCATTCCATCTTCCAAGATCATCTGCAGTATCAAAAATTGTGCTCATGCTGGGTTCTACAATCACTGCCACCTATACCCAAAGGCACAAGGGTAAGGCACCTCTGGACTTCCTTGAGCATTACACCATTGAAGGCAACAGTTTCTTAAGTCACATCATTACAGGTGGTGAGACATGGGTCCATCATTTCACACCTGCAATAAAGAGAGCTTCTGTAGGATGGAGAGACAACTTTTCCCCATAAAGAACAAGAGGCATGACAAATTAAGCAAAGGTATTGTTCTGCATGACAATATGCCACCCCACATGGCATGCACAACACAAACTTTGCTTCTTTATTTTCGATGGGAGCCTTGGAAGCATATGCTTTACAGTTTGGATCTAATACCATGCGATTTCCATCTTTTTTTGTAAGCTGAAAGAATGTTTGAGGGAAAGAGATTTTTCCAACTATGAGAATGTTCACAGTTGAATGGCTCCATGACCAAGAAGCGTATTTCCATTGTCAAGGGACTGAATAATTCGTTGAACGTTGCAACTGTTGTTCACAGGATTTTGTGACTGTGTTGAAAAGTAGTGTCATATATCTGTGTCACTTTGATGAAGGGTAGTAGAGTATTCAATAAAAGTTACGTGATCTACTATAATGAAAATGAGTAACTTACTTTTTGAAGTCTCCACATACACTACAAGCCTTTGGTGGTATGAAAATCTCAATGAAAGCAAGTTACAAACAAAAAATATTATTTGTCTGCCACCATGAACAATGTTGATTTCTTGAATAGCTGCTATGCGTGGCCACCTTGACTCCTTTGTCATCACTCTGTTAGCAAGATTATGTTGTGTAATTAATACTCTCTTGGCCCAGAACTAGAAATGGGATGAGATTTCAATTTTTGGAGAAAGAACAGCAGGAATGTGGTGAAATAAGGGACTCATCAGTTGCTGTGGATAAGTTTATGAATTCAGTTAATTTATTTGTGAAGGATGATTGATGTGGCACACTTGATTTCACCAATGAACAATCTTAACATATTTCCTATATTCATAAAATTAAAAGATTTTCTGAAGTACATCAAATTTTGTGAGATGAGTATGTTATATGCTTAAAGAACAACAAACAAACAAGCTGAATGATGTAGTCTTGAAATTTTGTGGAACATTATTTAATGGTGGAGACTCATTCCTGACAAACACTGTCACTGGTAATGCATCTGCACCAAGATGAGTCAGTGGAGTAGCATCACAGTTATTCAGCAAGAGGACCAATTGATCCAAGATATATAAATGAACTTATGTACAATCCCCAGGAACAAAAATATTCTATTACATGTAAATTTTGTGCTTCATGGATCACCATTAATTGTGATGTATGTTAGGGAACAGTAAATAAATTTTGATAGGCTAATCAAAACTATCAGCAAGTCAGCCCTCTCATTTATGCTCTTGTTGAATTTGGAACATTTGTTGGTAGAGTTCATACCCTCCCTGTGTAAAATGGAGTGATATAACTGCTAAATTATTGTAATTCTGTGTGTGTGTGTGTGGGGGGGGATTGATTTGTTCAATCAATACATGACTTGATACTGACTTTGTATTGGTATTTGGTATTTATTAGTTCACAGTGGGATGTAAACTGTATCTGTAATTTGTTTCAGAGATATACTACTTTGTCAAATTTTCATAAGTTGATTATCAGACTCTTAGGATATGTTGCACGTAGAAGTGTAACACTTCCTTTTGTAATAAGGAACAAGGAAATTGTTTTTGCACCTAATGCAGCAAATTTAACTGCAGATTGGGAATATTAATTTAGCTTATGAACTTTCCTCTCTTGATGTAACATCAGTGAATGGGTTGTTGTCCAGAGACAGTGTTGGGACAAAGATTCCTTCATTAATATGTAACAAAAGGCTTACAATAAATTATTACTTTATCAGTTTGAACTCTTATTATTACACAACTTTTAAGTATCCTGCATTGATGATAATTCCTTGCGTTTTCTTCACCTTGAGACATATGAAACATTTATAAGATTTAAGTATTGAAGTCATAAGTGAAAACTATAAAGGTTGATAATAGTATCACTCATCAAATTAAATGTTATTAATGACAGTTTGAAGCAGTCAAAAATGAATATCTGATTTGGGGAACTGAAGTTTCATTCTTGGATAGCCAAAGGAATAATAGATGAACTGTGAAGTCATAGAAGGGTTTCCAGTGGAAAAGATAAAACACTTATAATTGGATTTAGAAAATACTAGGTACAGAATAGTATGGTATGGAGCTACAGTTTTAATGTAATACACTCAGTAATATATTTATAGTATATATATTGTGTTGTAGGTGATGTTTCCATGAATATAATTAAATATTTTTTTTCCAACAGATTGGTCAAAGTGTAAGTGTGGTTCCATTCATTGCCTGTTTTCCTCAAACTAGTGAAATAGAAAGAGAAGAGATGCATGCCTGGGAGTTGATATTAAAATATTATGAGCTAAAGAATGGCGAGAAATACAATTCGACACCAGCAAGAAAACTGTCACAGAGCTTTAATCTTGATATTGTTGGAGGAAATGCAATCTCAAATAAACAGGTAATTGTGAAACACTCACTAATAAATCTTTTTTAAAAGGATGGCGTGAGTTTCAGACACAATGTATTTTCTTAAATATTATTTCAGAAACACATTTGTCATGAAAATAGAAACTTCAAACCCTGTGTGTGTGTGTGTGTGTGTGTGTGTGTGTGTGTGTGTGTGTGTCACCATCCATCATGCTACGGGAGAATGTTGTGTAACTGAGCTGGGGGGTAGTGAAGGTGGTTTGCTCCTCTGTAAAGCTTTCTTAAGCAGGAGATAATACCACAGAGAGAAAATCTAGATGAAACGCTTGGTAACATACAACACTCATGTGTTGCTTCCCAGGTACAGTGACAGTTGTTGACCGTATGGCATTCGAAGGTATCAGAATCTCTATGATACTCACTGTATACAAACCAAATTTTGACTTCTTTCCATACATTAACCAACCTCTCTTACACATAAGGTTTCCCAACACTCTCTCCTGGATATGTGTAATAGGGTGTTCCAGCCAGGTATTGAAAGTTTAATGAACAGCAGCACATTAACATAGACATGATTCAGTTTTGTTACACAATCATTAGAATTTGACTCCCAGTCCAAGACGCAGCTTTAATCTGTCAGAAAGTCTCAAAACCCTGTACACTGCACTGCAGAGTGAAGGAAATGTTCATTCTTCCAAAAATTGTTCATTGATGTGGGACGAGCCTTAATAAAAAGGTATTATAAAGCTTGCCTCACATGACCGAGGACATGAACAATCAGAAAATAAGTCTATTACAAACAGCATTCCTGTGGACACATTTTTATTATTATCAGGTAATAATGGCAGGAACTATGCAGGTATATTGCATGAAATCTCAGCATCCAACCACTGGTGTTAATCATTTATTAAGCATAATTCCATGTACAAAGATTTTACAGGCAATATAAGGAGAAAATCACTCCATATAGAGAAAAAATGACCATGTCATTATATTAGTTAAGAAGGATGATGTTACTGGAACAAAAACTTGATTTACTGGTGCACCACATTAAGTAATTCAAATGTCAATACTCACTCAAGTAATACTGTGCACAGTACAGTATATGTAAGATATTCTAAGTGAAAAACACAAGCTATACCAAATGAACAAGTACATGAAGCACAGAGCCTCATAAAGCAGCCACATAAAAGTATTTAACATATATAAATTCCGGAGGTGACAGGATTTCAGTATACATGGACTCCACATGGGAGGGGAGAAGAGGAAAAATGAAGCTATGTGTGAATCTGATGAATGGGGTAAAAAGTTTACTACGGTATGTTGATGATTTTCACTTATGGACCGTCTGACAGCAACTGTTCACTGAAGTTCACTGGCAAAAGCCAGACACATCAAATTTCTTACCTCTGGTCATCAAACAGGTTTATCACCATTAAAAAGTAAATTGTAAGTTCAACTAGACAAAATAGACCAAACTGCTGCAATGGGGTCAGTAGTATCTGTAGCAAAGTCAACAGCAGTAACAGGGATGGTGCTGCAACAGCAGTCTCAAGAAAATCAACAATCACAGAAAAGAAGAAAGTAACCTTAATAAGTACTGAGCCATCAGCTTTATCCCATGGTAAAGTGCTAGCAAGTGCTCTAAGTAACTCAAGTTACTATTAAACCAAACTTGAGTCTCAGTGCAACTCAAAAAATTCCATGGGTCGCAACAATGCACCAAGTTACTGTCAATCTCCCCCTCGTTAAGAAAACTCAGTTTTATTTCTGGACATAATTGTCAGATCTTTCAAATATGAAACTCATGTTCTTCTAAAAGGTAACAGAATTTTATTGTGTTAATGAGAACTGATTAAGAGAAGAAGATATAAAACTATATGTGCCACTACGTTTTTTTTATATTGTTGAAAGTTGGTGCAGGCCCATTAAAGGTCATGGGATTCGTCAATGTACTCCACTAACACCAACCTGTCAGAAATCCGGAGATGGGAACTTGCCCTACAGTATATCCTCTCTTCTCGTTATCCGCCAGGCCTCAACCTCCACTAATTTCAAGTTGCCGCCGCCCATACCTCGCCTGTCTTTCAACAACATCTTTGCCTCTGTACTTCTGCCTAGACTGACATCTCTGTTGAAACTCTTTGCCTTTACAAATGTCTGCTTGTGTCTGTGTATGTGCGGTTGGATATGGGTGTGTGTGCGAGTGTATACCTGTCCTTTTTTCCCCCTAAGGTAAGTCTTTCTGCTCCCGGGATTGGAATGACTCCTTACCCTCTCCCTTAAAACCCACATCCTTTCGTCTTTCCCTCTCCTTCCCTCTTTCCTGATGAAGCAACCGTTGGTTGCGAAAGCTTGAATTTTATGTGTATGTTTGTGTTTGTTTGTGTGTCTATCGACTTGCCAGCGCTATATATGAGTACTTATACAGATTTAAATATTCTTTGCTCAGTGTTAGTCATTTGTGTGTTTAAAGTGTATTTAAAGCTACTGCCATTGCTACAGCTTACAGCTGCTTTTTTATATCATTCTCCTGATAGTGATACTCAGTAAGTTAGGGAGTTTAGAAAAAAAAATTCTCTGTACTGAAAAATAAACCAAATAAGACATGAAAACTTGTTTCAGACATCTGTCAACAGCATCAATATACTTGGAGAAATGCATGATACACACTGTGTTGTCTTACAGTATATTTATTCACTGCTGGTTTTGATCATGGACAATCTTCACAGCACTAGCACAAAAATGGAAACAGAAACATTAAATGTACTTACAGAAAATAGTCTGTTGTAACAACTCCACATGGGATACATGCTATTTAACCATGAAAGAATATGCCACTGCTGATTTGAAAACATAAATAAGTTGATACTTGACACGGTGATACAGGCTTAACCAACTAGAAGAGAACGTTGAAAACACATAAAAGCAGCAAGTGCAAAGGACCATTGCTCAGGCACAAGAAGACCAGTAGGCTAACACACAAAAGTTGACCAAAAAAGCTACAAGCCAAAGTAAAAGATCATAGGTCAAAGAACAAGGTACAAAATTTGTGTACACTATAGTACAATCACAGAAAGATACACCTGCAGTCAAATTACAATAAAAAAAATACAATAAATGAAGCTATGGTTGTATAAGAATATTTTTTTCTTCAGCACAATATTATGTAATGTAATAGTGACATGATATTACAATTCCACATGATAAGAATAAACCAACCATTTGGTGAGAACTACAACATATGAAAATATACATAGGCATGTAATGATGAACAATTATATGGGGCAATCCAATTCATTCACACCAGCAGCAGCAAAACAACTCTAATGTCACATCCATATCGGAGGTTCGAGGATACAAATAGTGTAACCAAATGAGGAATTGCATACTGCATACAGTATTATGTAATATAGTAATCACATGATGCTATTAAAAAGTCCAGTGATATTAAAGTATCACATAATAACAACAAACTAACCATTTGGTGAGAACTCTAACATAAGAAAAATACATAAAAATGTAATGTTTTCCATTATAAGAAGCAGTACCACTGAAAACAAAGAGCATAAAAACTGAATAATACCCAAAACCATTCCAACGTCAAGTCCAGATCAGAAGTTTGAGGATACACGTAGTGTAACCAATTGAGACACCAATGCTAAAATCCCTTCTAATGGTGTCACACAAAACTGTAATAATTCATTTTATTACTACATATGTGCCCCTACTATCAATCACTAACCAATTTGATTAAACTAATTTACAAGTGATCTGAACCTGGCGTATGCCCAACACATCTTATATTATCGTACATCATCAGTATGAAAAATCTAACAGTGAATTTAACTATAAGAAAATATGTACATGTCTGTGGTCATAACCAGATGACCCTAGCCATGAAATGATTCCTGCATAATCTCTATGTCCTATCCCATGGTATATATATATTTTTAATATTTGTACCATGTGTGCTGAGTCATTATAGTATTAGGTCCCTACTGACAATGCAGGATATGTATTAAAGTAACTAAAAAAATTTCCTATGTCATGAAAATATGTAAATTTAAAAAGGGGGGGGGGGGGTGAATAGAAGTGTCAGTATGGCTAAATGTCCAAACAATATATAGGTAGAAGCTGCTATCAGCAGATAACAGTGATGTGACCAGTGGGGAGGGGTCACTTAATAAATAAATATTTAACATGTAAATGTAAAATGTTTACAAAGTTGGGAGGGGCTGTCTAATGTACGTGAAGTTAACTACACACCAAGGAACTGTGGTTGAACCATATTAAGTAACATATACATTGTACATCAGTGTGTGATCGTTTAATATTGCCACTGATATGCCACAGAAAACACTGGATGACAATACTAAAACACATATAATTAATATCAGTTACATCAAAACTGTATTAATCAAAAAATGTATAGTGGGTGAAAGACAGGAAGGAATGTAATTTAAAAAAAAAAAAAAAAAAAATTCAGAACTTAACTTATGACTAGCTAATCGAGGAAAATGACCAAAATATAATTTTATTTTTAAGTTACATTTCCTCCGCCCCCGTCCCTCTCTTTCACCCACTATACATGTCTATATATGTCTTTACATAAATAGCTATTAATGAGTAGTAGATGTATGCTGTATCTCATGCACTGAAGAATCAAAAAAACTGATACACCTGCCTAATACCATGTGGGGTCCCCCCCGCGAGCACACAGAAGTGCCACAACACGATGTAGCATGGACTTGACTAATGTCTGAAGCAGTGCTGGAATTGACACCATAAATCGTGCAGGGCTGTCCATAAATCTGTAAGAGTACGAGGGGTTGGAGGTCTCCTCTGAACAGCATGTTGCAAGGCATCCCAGATATGCTCAATAATGTTTATGTGTGGTGAGTTTGGTGGACAGTGGAAGTGTTTAAACTCAGAAGAGTGTTCCTGGAGCCACTCTGTAGCAATCTAGGTGTATGGGGTGTCGCATTTTCCTGCTGGAGTTGCCCAAGACCGTCAGAATGCACAATGGACATTAATGGATGCAGGTGATCAGACAGTATGCTTGCATACATGTGACCTGTCAAGAGTCGTATCTAGACATATCAGGGGTCCCATATCACTCGAAATGCACAGGCCCCACAGCATTACAGAGCCTCCACCAGCTTGAACAGTCCCCTGCTGACGTGCAGGGTCCATAGAGTCATGAGGTTGTCTCCATACACATACACATCCATCTGCTTGATACAATTTGAAATGAGACTCATCCGACCAGACAAATGTTGTTTCCAGTCATCAACAGTCCAATGACAGTGTTGACGGGCCCAGGTGAGGCGTAAAGCTTTGTGTCGTGCAGTCATCGAGGGTACACGAGTGGGCCTTCAGCTCTGAAAGCCCATATCGATGATGTTTTATTGAATGGTTCCGATGCTGACACTTGCTGATGACCCAGTATTGAAATCTGCAGCAAATTGTGCAAGGATGGCACTTCTGTCACGTTGAACAATTCTCTTCAGTCGTCACTGGTCCCATTCTTGCATGACCTTTTTCCGGCAATGTCAGAGATATGATGTTTTGCTGGAGTCCTTATATTCACGGTACTGTCGTGAAATGGTCGTCTGGAAAAATCCCCACTTCATCACTGCCTCGGAGATGCTGTGTCCATCGCTCATGCACCGACTTTAACACCACATTCAGACTCACTTAAATCTTGATAACCTGCTGTTGTAGCAGCACTAACTGATCAAACAACTATGCCAACCACAACACTATATACTGCTTGTTTACATATCTCTGTATTTGAATACATATGCCTGTACCAATTTCTTTGGTGCTTCAGTGTATTAATGATATATGTTTTAGTATTGTCATCCAATATTTGCTATAGTGTATCAGTGACAATGTTATAACATTACACACTGATGAACAGTGTATATAAGTTACTTATTATGGTTAAACCATAGTTCTTTGGTGCATACTTAACTCCTAATACCCTTGACACCCCCCTCCCAACTTTGTAAATTTTTTACATTTACATGTTATACAATTATTTATTAAGTGACCTCTCCCCCTTGTCACATCATTGTTAGCTGCTGATAGCAGTTTCTGCCTAGATATTGTTTGGACATTTAGCCATGTAGACAGTTCTATCCCCCCTGCCCCCATCCTTTTCAATAATAATTCTTGAGGTTTTATTCCTGCTTTTAATTTTATATTTAATATGTATCTACATAATGTGTTATGAGAGAATTTGTTTACTACATCTTATTCAGGCCAAAATACTACAGTACATTAAATATGTACTGTGGTGTCACCGCCAGACACCACACTTGCTAGGTGGTAGCTTCAAATCGGCCGCGGTCCATTAGTACATGTCGGACCCGCGTGTCGCCACTGTGTGATCGCAGACCGAGCACCACCACAAGGCAGGTCTCGAGATACGGACTAGCCCTCGCCCCAGTTGTACGGACGACATTGCTAGCGACTACACTGACGAAGCATCGCTCATTAGCCGAGCAGATAGTTAGAATAGCCTTCAGCTAAGTCCATGGCTACGACCTAGCAAGGCGCCATTAGCCTTACATAGCAATTGATAGTTTGATAGTTATCGTATGAAATGTCTCATCAAGAACGCTGTATACAAATGGTGGATTAAAGTTAAGTATTCCAGCAGCTACGTACTTTTCTTTATAGCATTTATGAAGTATCCTGTTTCAGACCATCAAGTCCGCCTGCTTGCTTAATGGCCGCCTCCCTTAAATAATGTGCGTAGTGTTGGCAATCTGTCAACACTACATGTACCTTTTCTGTTATTAGGGACCTTACACTAGAACGGTACCACATGCCAGCTGCAAATGTTCAATAATATGTATACCATTGGTTATGCCATCGATACAAAGATTTGATATTACTCACGCCCCACCCCCATTTTTAAACTTGTACATTTTCATGATGTAGGAATATTTTTAATTACTTTTAATATGTATTTTGATTTTCATTAGGGACCTAAAACTATAATGGATCTGCACACATTGTACAAATATTAAATAATATATATACCATGGGATAGGCCATGGAGACATAGAAATTATATTACTCACATCTCTGCCTCCAAACTCTCATACTTTTACGATGAAGGAATAATTTCACACCTAAGGTCATTTTTACATGATCATAGATGTGTACATATTTACTGATAGATAATTCACAGTTAGATTTTTCATACTGATGCTGTTGGATAGCATAACATGTGTTGGGCATATGCCAGGTTCAGATCACTGGTAAATTTGTTTAATAAAATTGGTTAGTGATTGAGAGTAGTGTCAAACATGGTGTAATAAAATGAATTATTACAGTTTTTGTGTGACACCATTAGAAGTGATTTTATCCTTGGTGTTTTTATTGGTTACACTATGTGTATCCTTTAAATTCTGATATGGACTTAACGTTTGAAATGTTTTGGCTGCTGTTTACTTTTTATGCTCTTTGTTTTTAGTGATATTGTCTCTTACAATGTTTCAGCATTACATGTCTTTGTATGTTTTTCTTATCAAACAATGGAAAATCCAGGATGGACTGTAACAATATTATGAAAAGGATAGTTCCTACTCACCATAGAGCAGAAGTGCTGAGTCACAGATAGGCACAACAAAAAGACTGTCACAAAATAAGCTTTCAGTCAACAAGGCCTTTGTCAAAAATAGGTGACAGACACACACACTCATGCAAACACAACTCACACACTCATGACCACAGTCTCTAGCAGCTGAAGCCATTTTCTTATGTTACAGTTCTCACCAAATGGTTAGTTTGTTGCTATTGTGTGACAATATTATGTGATACTTTAGTCACTAATGTGGAATAATGTTATGTATGCTTCTAAAAACATTGTGATGCCTTCAGCACATTTATTTGCACTCTCTCTGCAATTTTTACTGCCCTCTGCCCAATGGTTACAAAATGTAGTAGAACTACAGTAAGCAGATGTGAGCACAAAACAGCACACACATTGTTCACACCTCCTTTTCACAAACTGAGATTGCTAGTTATGATCTGTCTTGGGCTTTTTTTTGGTAATGCTACAATGAACAGTTTCCCAACTCCTGGTGTTCAGTAGTCCAAACCTGACTCTTACTTTGCATATGTTAATGAGTTTCTATAAAAATTTGCAAACACAGCGACAATTTGCACCAGGAGAAAAGTATAAGTGCATAGAGTCATTAAATAAATGGCAAATTGAGCTGCTCCAAGCCTGAGGAACTTTATGGCCTCCTACACTTTTAATTAAAAATATGAAGGAGTTAATACACTATGTGATCAAAAGTATCCGGACACCCCGAAAAACATATGTTTTTCATATTAGGTGCATTGTGCTGCCACCTTCTGCCAGGTACTCCATATCAGCGACCTCAGTAGTCACTAGACGTTGTGAGAGAGCAGAATGGGGCACTCCATGGAACTCACAGACTTCAAACATGGTCACTTGTGTCATATGTCTGTACCCGAGATTTCCACACTCCTAAACATCCCTAGGTCCACTGTTTCTGATGTCATAGTGAAGTGGAAATTTGAAGGGACATGTACAGGCCGACATCGTCTGTTGACTGACAAGAGACCACCGACAGTTGAAGAGGGTTTTAATGTGTAATAGGCAAACATCTCTCCAGACCATTACACATGAATTCCAAACTGCATCAGGATCCACAACATGTACTATGACAGTTAGGCGGGAGGTGACAAAACTTGGATTTCATGGTTGAGTGTCTGCTCATAAGCCACACATCACACCGGTAAACGTCAAACGATGCCTTGCTTGGTGTAAGGAGCATAAACATTGGATGATTGAACAGTGGAAAAACATGACGAGTGACAAATCACGGTATACAATGTGGCGATCCGATGGCAGGGTGTGGGTATGGTGAATGCCTGGTGAACGTCATTTGCCAGCGTATGTAGTGCCATCTGTAAAATTCAGAGGCAGTGGTGTTGTGGTGTGGTCATGTTTTTATGGAGAGGGCTTGCACCCCTCGTTGTTTTGCATGGCATTATCACAGCACAGGCCTGCATTGATGTTTTAAGCACCTTCTTGCTTCCCACTGTTGAAGAGCAATTCGGGGATGGTGACTGCATCTTTCAACACTATTGAGCACCTGTTCATAATGCATGGCCTGTGGTGAAGTGGTTACATGACAATAACAACCCTGTAATGGACTGGCCTGCACAGAGTCCTGACCTGAATCCTATAGAACACCTTTGGGATGTTTTTGAATGGCGACTTCATGCCAGGCCTCACTGACCAACAGTGGTACCTCTCCTCAGTGCAGCACTCCATGAAGAATGGGCTGTTATTCCCCAAGAAACCTTCCAGCACCTGATTGAATGTATGCCTGCGAGAGTGGAAGCTGTCATCAAGGCTAGGGGTGGGCCAACACTGTATTGAATTCCAGCATTACCGATGGAGGGCGCCACTAACTTGTAAGTCATTTTCAGCCAGGTGTCCGAATACTTTTGGTCACATAGTGTATCAATCCTTTGTGCACAATAATAAACAGGATTCTAGTGGTCATTTTCCAGAATGTTAAACAACAGTGGTTGTTCTCCTACACAAAAAAGGGTGACAAATCCTGAACTAGTAATTATCATCCGTTTCTCTGGTTCCTATATTTTTCAAAATAACTGAATGCTGCAAATATGTCTGCATTTGTAAAATAACAATATCATGACTATGTCTCAGTATGGCTTCAGGTCCCAACTGTCAGCAATCAAACCTATTGAAAATGTTATTTCTTTTGAGCAACACTCCTTTGAATTGAAACTGTTTGTTGAAGCTACACTAGTTGAGTTGAATAAGGCATTTGACTCAGTAAACCATAAAATATTTCTGAATAAACTATGGTGCTATGATATCTGGGATTTGGAACTCTCCCTAACTGAATTGTACCTTAATAACAGAAAACAGATTGTAAACTACAACAATGAAAAGTGACACTTCCTCTATGATACATAAGGAGCAGTTGCTGGACCACGGCTATTTATAATATTTATAAATTACATGCCAAGTATCGTGCCATGTAAATCAGTGTTTGATACTGGTAATACAACATTCATAAGTTCTGAAAACTATGTGAACAAACTAGAATTAAAAAGTGAAGAGTACTTTAAATTATCAAATGTGGTTTAATGGTGATACATTACCTATTAATTATGAAAAGGCTGCTAACATTATTTTCAGTTCTATACAATGTCGACACTGAGTGTACATCTGCTAAAATCTTTGGTATTTATCCAGCTGTTGTGTTAGTTATCTGTTGAGTAAACTGTACATTTGTGTTATTGAAAAACTGTTGCTAAGTTCTTATTACACTTTCTTCCACTTTCATCTAAGATAGCTTTATTTTGTGGGTTAATTACCCTTGAGCCAAAACATTTTTTCTCTGGCAGGAGGTGTCCATCAGCTGCAAGTCTGGAACATCCATATCTAAAATATCTTGCAGGCATCATTTCAAACTGTGCACTATATTAACAGTTCCATCTCTCTTCACAAACAGTTGCCTGTTACTTACAAAAGAATACTATAACAGGTACAACCTAAGGCAGCCTGTACATCATAATAATAATACATGCCAAACAGTAAAAATAGGTATACCTACAACTAGACATAAGAAAATGTAGTGTAGTTATGAATACCAAGGTATGAAGCTTTTTAATAAATTACTTCCATAAGCACATTAGGTTTCACTAAATTTCTTCAAAAATAAAACCCAAAAGTGGCTGAAAGAAAAGACTTCCTACATACTTGAGGAATTTGAAAATTGCTTCAAAGATGATCTTAATTACTAATTAATTTGAAGGACTGACTGTTCCTTCTTTCAAGAAATTGTGTATTTGGTCTTTTATAGCATTCTTTTATCTACACTGCCTGGCAAAAAAAAAAAAAAAAAAAAAAAAAAAGCAACCACAAGACTTAATTGGATCACAGTGTAACATTTTAATCATACATGTTATTCGCAGGTGTGTATAGGGGGCAGTCAAATGAAAATGAGACAAATGGAAAAAAGTGAGTAAACAATTTATTATTTCAAAAGTAATTGCCATAAATGTTAATACAGTTATCCCACTATGAGACAAGACTGTCAGAGCCTTTATGGAAAAATGTTTGCAGTTGCATATGAAAGGCGTACAGTTTTTTGTCCAAAGCAAATCGACGACCTCAAATGTCTTTCTACAGGGCTCCAGAAACATGGAAATTGCATGGGGAGGGACGTGGACTGTATGGAGGATATGTAAGAGCTTCCCAGCAAAACTTTGTAGTGTACTCCAAGCAAACTTGCCTACATGTGGGCTGGCATTGTCCTGCAACAGAATGATGCTGTCCATCAACTTCCGGGGTGTTTGGACTTATTGAGGCACTTCAGCTTTTTGCAGTGTCCATGTACAGCTGTGTGTTCCAGAAAGTCAATGAGCAGTGGACCCTTGCAGTCAAAGGGAAAGGTCATCGTGACTTCCCCGGAGCTAGCATGCCTGTTGTTTCGACTACACCGTAGAAGTTTCACTGGGGAGGCCTTACACACCCTCCATACAGCCCTGATCTCTCGCCATGCAATTTCCATATTTTTGGAGCCCTGAGGAAATACATTCATGGCCGTTGATTTGCTTTGGACAAAGAGGTACAATCCTGGATACAATCATGGCTCTATAGGCATCCACAGACATTTTCCCGTGAAGGCATTCACCGTCTTGTTGCACAATGAGATAAATGTGTTAACAGTTATGGTAATTACTTTTGAAATAATAAACAGTTTACGTACTTTTTCCTTCTGCCTCATTACCATTTGACTGCCTCTTATACATGGCTAGAGTTATAATTCTCTTTGACAGGTAAACAGCCACCAGAGTGCATTCGTGTAATTCATGTTTATTGTTGCTGCCGGGTCTGGTATGGTATATAAAAGTCAGAAACAGCACCAGATGATGAGTAAGCACTGTGAAGGACATGGAGATGCAGCATACTCTTGTGAGACAGCATTATCAGCACCTGACAGTGTTTGAAAGGGCCCTCATTGTGGCTCTGCATTTGGCTGGCTGGTCATATGTGCAATATCCAGATTTGTGGGCTATTTGGACGTGGCAGTGGCCCAATGTTAGATCGCACAAGAACATGAGGACAAGCATACTCGTCATCAAAGTTCTGATTGACTATGTCTGACTACCACAAGGGAGGATCACCGTGTTGCATCCGGGGACATCTATCTCCTTCATGTCTGCGCCTGACTTTTGAGAACAAGTATATATTCCTTGCAACATTCTGTACCATCCCACACCATCAGTTGGAGACTGGCAGCTGCCATACTAGGTAATTATTGCCCCACAGGTATTTGTGTTCAGGGATGAGTCGTGGTTCTGCAGTAAGCCAGATGGCTGTCATTGGGGAGTGCAGCAGTGGTCTGAGGAGAGGTTCCAATGTTTCAATGTTTTTGAAAAGCATAGTGGTGTGACTCCTAATGTCAGGGTGTGGAGAGCCACTGGGTAAGACTTCTTTGCAGTGACTGAGGGAACTGGTTGGTTGGTTTGTGGGATTGAAAGGACCAGACTGCTATGGCCATCGGTCCCTTGACTGAGGGAACTGTGATGACTCAATGGTCCGTCACAGACAATGTGTATGCTCATGCGTTACCTCTCGTGGGACACTATTGTGGTGCCATTTTTCAACAAAACAATGCTTGTTCACACATGGCACATTTCTTTATGAACTATCTGCATGATGGTGGTGTACTCCTGTGGCCAGCAAGCTTGCCAGGTCTGTCCTTGACAGAATGTGTGGCACCAGCTTGCATGTCAGTTCTGTCCCAGTGCCAATATTCAGGGTATCAGGGACCAGGAACAACAGTTGAGTGTCTGCTTGCCTCAGGAGAGGATAAAGCTCTTTCTGAAATGAATCAGTGCGTGGATCCAGACCAGAGAGGATGTAACATCATACTGAAAAGTGGGCTCATACTGCTAAGTTCTTTGTAAATTTAACTCAGTTTTGTAATAACTGAAATAACATCACATACCATACTAACCTGTGAAGTTCCGTTTCATTTCTTCCTCCTCTTTTGGATGGGTGTGGTGGTTTTTTTTTTTTTTTTTTTTTTTTTTTTTTTTTTTTTTTTTTTTTTTTTTTTTTTTTTTTTTTTTTTTTTTTTTTTCCAGGCAGTGTGTACGAGGGTTGGATCTTACATAGTGGCAACTATTTATTCACAACCGATTCAAAAGAGTTACATGTTGCACCTGTTACTGTCCTTCAAAGTAGTCACCAGCGCTGTGTAGAACCTGTTGCCAGCGATGTGGAAGGCTTAGTATACTGTTAGCAAAGCCTGTTCTGTTGATGGTGCGAATGGAGCGGTCTAAAGTTATGGTGATTCTCATGTACGACTGTGATGGTGTTATCCCAACACATTATGTTCCTTCACAGCAGACCATCAGTGCACGGTATTACTGTTTGTTTTTGGAGCACCACCTAGACCAGCTTTGCGAAAGAAGCAGCGACACTTTCTGCAGAACTCACCCATCATTTTTCGCGACAATGCATGGGTGCATACAGTGCAAGCTGTGGCTGCTCTGTTCAGACGATGGGACTGGGAAGTACTGTACCATCCATCATACTCCCCAGACTTAAGTCCTTGTGACTTTGATTTGATTCCAAAGATGAAGGAACCACTTCATGGCATTTGCTTCAGAACTGTTCAGAGATTCGACAGACAGCAGACCGCTCCATTTGTACCATCAACAGAACAGGCTCTGCTAACAGAATACTACACCTCTCACTTTGCTGGCAACAGGCTCTACACAACGCTGGTGACTACTTTGAAGGACAGTAACAGGTGCAAACATGTAACTCTTTTGTATAGGTTGTGAATAAATAGTTGCCTCTATTTAAGTTACAACCCTCGTATACATGCATTTGTTTCTGTGATTTGATTGATTTGTTTGTGTGTTACTGTACAATAAGCAATCATGTTTTCTCCAACATTTCAATCCCCAATGTAAAAGGTATTTTTAAAACAACTTATTATGACATTAGGTGCGCACAAATGCTTAAAGGTGGATGGATGTTTGAATGGAATGAATAAATGGATGACGCTTTGCTAAATTTTAATTCACTTAGCTACTCCAACATTATTAAAATTGTAGTGGGTTATTAAATGTCATTCTGTATTTTTCGAATATTATTTGCCCAGGATTTTTGTGACTATAAACATAGTATGAAATATGAAATCAAAGCAACATCTGTCATAGACAAAACCAAAAAAGAGCAAAACTTGGAACATTACATGCAACTGATTCATTATGTAAACCTCGACTGCAGTCATCACGAAATACAAATTAATCCAATTCCTGCCCTTGACACGTGTGTGTGTGTGTGTGTGTGTGTGTGTGTGTGTGTGTGTGTGTGTGTGTGTGTTTTTATCCTCTGTTTCTGTTATTCTGTGCGCACATTTATGTACAAAGCATAATGTGACTGAAAAGTGTACTTCACGTTCTGTTTCTCATTAATTCTGTTTCAGAGCTTGTTGAGTGTCATTGGAAACATAATTGTTACGCACGCAAAATACAAGAGAAGTTATGATTCACATCTTAAAGCATTTATATGTGCAGCTTTAAAGTAAGTGCACTTTATAACAACATACTATGTAAAGACAACTGCTCACACTGCACAACAAAATTAAAAGTGCCGCATTTTTAAACCCGGTGGTTTGGTCCCGCTGCAACACAGAATTTCAAAATTTTGTTTGAGTGTGGCTACAATCTTTCTCTTTAATGGTGCAGAAATATGACGCCCTGCAACATCAGACTTGGTATCAGTGATGCTTCTAACAGCAAGGTCTCATCACATGTGAAAAAAGAAAAAGGAAAAGCCAGAGCTCACTGGTTCATGTTAGATGTTACGTGGTGTAATGGTGTCACATTGGCACCAAATTCCACCAAAAATCTGCCCAGTGCCACCATGGATGTGTAACCATGGGAAGGTTGTCACACATCCTCTTAGTCAGATCTCAGCCCATTCTCCTGACGCCCCAGCAATGGAGATCAGAACTGTGACACCCAACATTGAAATTGTGCAGATTTTTGTGCTGATTCTGAGCAGCAGTGTGTCCAAAATGTTTTCCTCAGACAACTGTAAGAAATTGTGTGATTTCAATGCCGGATGTCACAGTTCTGACTTCCATCACAGAGTCATCAAGAGAAGGGGTGAGATGTGGGTAAAGGGGAAGTGTGATGACCTTCCCGTGGTGTAACACATCCACCATGGCACTGGGCAGAATTGGGGTGAAATTTGCTGCCAGTGTGAACTTCTGAGCTCTGGTCTGGTTTTTTTTTTTTTCCTTTTTTTTTTCTTTTCTTTTTTTTTTTCACTTGTCGATATCTTGTTGTTTGAGGCGTTGCAGAGCCTGAGGGTGTTGTTGCAGGGTGCTATGCTTTTGCAATACAGAGGAAGTTTGTGCACACCTTTGAGCCAAATTCTGAACTTCTATTTCCCAATGGGTGCATATCGCAAGGTTTCAAAAAAATTACTCCTTAATTTTGTTGCACAGTGTAGTTTTTAATTTTAGTTTCTTTGAATATCAAAGCCAAAGCTTATTTCTTGCTTGCCTAGGTTACATATAACTTGGTGAACCTTCTGTTGGAAATCATTGTAGTTTAAAATTCTGAAGTTATCTTAATATAATAGAAGGAAACATTCCATGTGGGAAAAATTATATATAAAAACAAAGATGAGGTGACTTACCGAACGAAAGCGCTGGCAGGTCGATAGACACACAAACAAACACAAACATACACACAAAATTCAAGCTTTCGCAACAAACTGTTGCCTCATCAGGAAAGAGGGAAGGAGAGGGGAAGACGAAAGGAAGTGGGTTTTAAGGGAGAGGGTAAGGAGTCATTCCAATCCCGGGAGTGGAAAGACTTACCTTAGGGGGAAAAAAGGACAGGTATACACTCGCACATATCCATCCACACATACAGACACAAGCAGACATATTTAAAGACCAAAATATGTTTGCTTGTGTCTGTATGTGTGGATGGATATGTGCGTGTGTGCGAGTGTATACCTGTCCTTTTTTCCCCCTAAGGTAAGTCTTTCCGCTCCCGGGATTGGAATGACACCTTACCCTCTCCCTTAAAACCTACTTCCTTTCGTCTTCCCCTCTCCTTCCCTCTTTCCTGATGAGGCAACAGTTTGTTGCGAAAGCTTGAATTTTGTGTGTATGTTTGTGTTTGTTTGTGTGTCTATCGACCTGCCAGCGCTTTCGTTCGGTAAGTCACCTCATCTTTGTTTTTATATATGAAGTTATCTTAAGTGTGAAGAAAATGTAAAAAAGCAAGGAAAGGTAAATTGTGGAGACAGTAAGGCACTGTGTGATACAAGTGAGGAAACAAACCTATTTACTAGAGTGTAGACGATTAATGATTTCACTGTGTCCATTTGTGGAAATTGAGAAACTACCAACAAAATTAAGAAGTCAGTATTGTATATCACTTTTTAGTGCCAGATTCTGTATTTGATAGTTACTTATTAAAAATTGTAATCTGCTATTTTTCTAGAGTAACTCTGCTTTTCATAATTGTATAATTTTTTGCTAAATATATGGCTTATTTGGTACATATATACTATCGTATTGAGACTGCACAGTAAAGATAACTGATCTTTTAGTGTAGCATATAGGTTTTTGTTGTCACAATGCCACGTATGTAACAAGTTGGTGTAGAAACTTTCAGTTGTCCTAAACATACCCATTTGCTGACAATGTCATGGTAAAATGATCACATGAAGTTACACCTACAATCTCATTTTTATCCTGCAGAAATTGTCAATTCAGGAAGAAGGTTTATTCTGAGAAACTGACTGGCAATCATTGCTCCCTCATTGAATAATTGTTCAGTGCATAAGAATCTTCTCTAGCAACGTGACTGTATAGTGCAGTGAATAAAAGTGTGGCCATATAGACAACCATATTGCTGATAAGGCAGACAGTGTTTCCTCAGACATAGTATGAGCTACCTCTCAAGTGGTCTATGGAAATAGTGTATGATTTATAAAGTAATTTTCTCAAGAAGCGAGTTTACGTTTGGGGAATACCTGCTCAAAATTATGTACCAACCTGGGTAGTGCTTGTAGGGAACAAATATGACTACGGTATGATAGAGACAGTGATTTATTTATGGAACTGTCTATCCAGGTCAAAAGCTGTGTGCACTATGCTGGTAATTCTTTGCGAGTAGGCTGTCGGAGTACTGCAGGTAAATTTCTGCAATGGGTTTGATTCGACTGCTTGGAAGTGTGGATTGTTGAGGCCACCACATCACTCCTTCCACAGGGAGATACAGCTGTTAACCATTTTGCTGATTTTTGCATACCGTGCTGAGGTGGCTTTTGTTATGGCTGTACTGCTTGCCTAATGCTGGTGCCTATCCTGAGAGACGGCATTCAGGCTGATATGAAATACTTATCCAATTTGTCAAAAACTATTGGGTTAAAAAAATTCTGTTTGTGCACATTTTACAGTCTGATATCATTGCTTCATAAAGGACTGAGTTTCATTTTGTTATGCATCATAGTTACTGTGCTGCATCAAATTAAGTAAAACATTGCGTGAAATTTTAAAGATTTTGCAGAGGTAAAAACACATTGTGTAAACTCTGCATATGGTTGATTTTAGCTCATACACTGCAATGAATGAAATGTAGATAGAATATCAAAATTTTATTTAAAATTGAGATCAGAAGAATACCTCATTTCGTTCTCAAGTTATTGTGTTTTATATCTGAGGAATAGTCATGAGCATCATGCCCATTCATGCTCTTGTGCATCGTTAACCATGTGGTCATAAGAATCGTTATATCTCATAAACGATTCAAGATATCAAAATGAGGTTTTTTGCGAATGATAGCATGCAATGAGACACACATTTTGCATGATAAATGCTTGAAACTTTCTTATTCACTGTGATATGGAGGTAACTCATCAGCAGCCGTGAGAGGTTGGTGCCTCAGGACACCTTCAGATGTCAAAGCACTGTAGGAAAATCCAAGTGGCACATGTATACACATCTACAACACCTGGGGAACAATGCAGCAGGACATGTATACATGCCGACAACAGTGAAAGGGTTAATGATGTGCTATTGGGAGTATGGCTGATTTGTTCACACCATTTTATGCTTAATATTTTGATGATTGATTCAGTTGCCTTCTTCAGATTCTGCAAGTTGTGTTGGTATGTGCACCAGCTGCCTGGAGTCCAACTAGTCAGCTTAATCAGTCATGCATCAAAACAACTGTAGTCATCAGTTTATAAATGCACAAATAGGTCCTGGTGAAAATGCACTCATCATGCATAACATGAATACTGGGTCGCTGAGTGTGACGACTGTTCTAGTCTTGTTGAGTTGTAGCTGGTGATCCAGTGATGATTTCTTCGACACTCATGTCTCGTGGATTTTCAGCATACGTGCCATGTTTATGGATGCTACAGTACTGTCAGCTAGGTGTGCTCTGTTAGTAATTCTGTGCAGGTTATCTATCAGAATGCTGCATATGAATTTCTGAAATGGTGGTTCCAGTTCCACTGCATGGAAGTGTGGTGTGCTAAGGCCACCGCATGTCTGTAGATATTATTAAGCATTAGTGTGTGGCCATATTTCTCCTGAGGATGGCTCAGTTCTTTGTGTTGCTCTACATTAAACTGTGAGCTCCAAGGATGTTTCTACAACCAACTTCTGGCAGTTATGAAAGAAGGAATAATACTTACTGTTCCTGTAGTGCCCAATCAGCTACAGGCGACCTTAAGTGGTGTTATTTCAAGTAAATGGCAAGCATATCTGAGAGCCCAGCTAGAAATAATGAACCAAGGATTGCTGAGTTAGTCAGCACTACCAGTAGTTTATTACCATAAACTCTGTACATGTTTCAGCCACCATCACTATATATGATGGTGTGGTGGAATGTTGTGTGTTTCAGAAATCATGGATCTTGATTTAGCTGTGTAGATCATGAGACTGATAAAAGCTTCTACAATATAATTTAAAAACTTCAATCTGAAGATCAACTGTACATTAATTAAGTGAATTGATGGTGATGTAAAAACAGTTATTAGTGGGTATGAGTGACTCACTTAGATTTGCTTTTGTGTCCAGGTTAGCATTAATTTCCCTTGCGATTCACAGGTAATAGAGAATGTAAAGTAGTCCTCCTGAACATACTATTATTAAGGAAATAACATTTTACATTCTGTGTTGTATCATGCCTTTCTTGTAATAATTTGGTAAAGGGTGGAATAGGGGAAGTGGGTGTTGGAGAATATTTCTCACTCAAATATACAAAATGGGCTAGAAGCACTACATGGAATTAAAAGTATGCCAGTGTACTATAACAGTACCCATTTTGTGGAGACTACTACTGCCTGCAACTGCATGAAAAAGAAGAACATGAGGTTGCTACTTGATTAAGAATGAGTTACTGGCACTTAGAATTACAGTAATGGAATTTCGTGCAAAGACCATATGGATCTGACAATGGTAGACATGCAGAAGGAATAAGAGACTAAGGGGTTGCACTGAGTCAAAAAATTGTAATGAGAGCAGTCAATAATGAATTAGAAACACCCACCTTTATTATAAACTTTAGCTCCTCAGTTCTGCCAGAGTACATTAAACCTGGGTTCACCCATCTGAAACTGCACACATCACTGGAATATGACAAATGTGTGTCATTCCGAGGCATGAATAGCACAGGACATTTAGGATTTTGATTCCAAGACTTGCCTTTCTTCCATGTAGCAGTGTGGATCTGGAAGTTATGAGATTTTTGAAACTGCATCAGGAAACAACGAAAGCCAATGCAGCGTGTTATAGCGTGTAGGGACTAAATAATTCAGCCAACACATTGTAGCAGAACAGATTTCTGAACGTGTGTGCATGTGTACTTTAGCTCAAAAAAGGATTTGTCCAAATGCTAGCAAAGTTTTGAGTCTTGTTTTTGTGCATGTCACTGAATAAAAGCCTCAGCTATTCGGTAAGTTGTTACCTTTACTCCTAAATTATTGACAACTAGGAGGTAATGCAGAAGGCTGTTTAAAGCAAAATCTTGGTTATTTCAATCCTTACTAACTCAGGGAGGAAGGTAATCTAGGTCTCCCAGGGAATGACCGTACAATGCCCAGTAGTTATCATGTCGTTGCATTCACTAACAACATGTTAAAGACCTTGGAACACATGGCCCGCTGGTACACTAGGGCACAAGGATCCAGGAAGCTGATGCAAATAAAGAATGAGCAAGGAAACAGTATCAAAGGTGCATGCAGCAACATATCTGTTCATAAGCAAGAAACTGTAATGTAACACCATTACTGACACGTTTTAAGTGAATAACCCTGGGTTCGGTGTGGAGTGGCGGTTGGGTGGGTGGGGCGACTGCTGTGGCCTGTTGTGGGGTTATGAACCATTGAGGGCTACAACGGGATGAAGCTTCTCCGTCGTTTCTATGTCCCTGGTTCAATACAATACAAATCAGAATCTGAAAAGTTACTCCCGCCATCATGGTTGTCTTCACAGTTGTCATTAGAGTGCATCCTACCTAAGTGTATGGCAATTTTTTATGGTGTAATTGATTAACCTGCCCTTTTCCCAAAACATATCATCTGTTCTGATGACATGTTCATCAAACTTCTCCCAGTGTGCTGCAGTTATAGATGCAAACACATTCTTTGTCACCTCTTTAAGCTTCTCTAGAAATTTCCTGTATTGTGTTTTGCTCCCACAGATCTTTTAATTTTTGGCCAGGCCATTTCTGTGACATTAAGTTCATGTACATATGGATATAACGAGAGAACTGTATGCTCATAACTTTTCATTAATTTTTCAAAGTGCTGTTTCTTTTCATGATTTTTAAACTTTTGAATCATCTCAAATAATTCAAACTTCATTTTTTCAGTGTGAGATGCATTGCTATTTTCCACCAATTAATCATATTAATGTTAAAAGTATATTGTGAGGGTGATTTTTTATCTTTTTACAGTATCATAAGGGACATTATCAATAATTATAATAATAGTTTTGAGTAGCTTGAGGAGGAATTTTTCCTATACCTAAATCTCAAAATTGGTTGCATTAATCTGTCCATAATAATCTCCAAAGGGTTTTCTGGCTCTGAAAATAAGTTCTGTTCCATTGATACATACACTTTTGGAATCTGCATTAATAAGTCTATTTCTTATGCTGATATTTGTAGTGACATCCATAATATATTTGCTAAGCCACCATTTACCAAGTGTTCAATTATTGTCAACCCATACTTCGTCTATTTAAACAATGTGTCTATCTTGGAAACAAAAAGTTCTGATACTCTTACAGTATTTCACTCAGCAAGCAACAATAGTCAGATGCTGACCCAAAATTTTCCTGTTGCTAGCAAGTCTCCTCAGACAATGGGAATTCAGTTCTTTTCGTGTTTGCTGTGAGGAACTTTGGTTCAGTAGGGACACTTTTCTCTACTTTGTGAAAATATCTTATAGTGTATTGTATCACATCTCAGTCAGAGTTATCACAGTGGAAGTTGTGTATTCTGCAAATCGTGGACTTTTTACCAGCAGTAAAAAGAGAAGATCCACTAACGGAAATTCCCTCTTTGCAAATTTTTCTAATAGCTCTTTATGGCAACATAAATGGGAGCATGTAGACTAACTAGTTTCACCATATATTTAAAATTTCCTGTTGTAATTTCCTTATCACATGATTTCAGAGTAATCCTTATTATTTCTCTACCCTCAGTGTGAACTATCTTTCCCTCCTTGCATTCTGAAGACATCATAAAGGCAGAAGAAATAATCGTGGTGACTAATGAAACACCAGTCACTGAGGCAAACCATTTTCTTCGCACATAGGAAACAACAGCTAAACATAAAACCACAACATGCATATAAATAAGTAGAAAATAATGCAAGCAAGGCTAATACTACTGAAACTGGCAGTTGTGGGGTTGCAGGGAGCAAGGGGGACGACTATTATTCTACACCCCACTGCATAATGAACATTTTCCCTATTTCAAAAGAAAACATTATTGTTCTTCACTACGATGAGATTATCCTGACCAAAGAGACATTTAAAGTGAGACCCAGACTGAGTATGTGTTGAGACACAGCTTGCTATATGGTAGCAGTCCCTTATGGTGTAGTATGCATACAATTTTCAACTGTGAACCTAATAAATGATTTTCTATACCGTTTGTTGCCTACCCTGCCTCCTCCTCCTCCTCCTCCTCAAGTGGTGTAAAACCTCATAAGTCAAGCAATGTGTCTACCATTTAGTAACACCCAAACTTGGATTTGTGGCAAGTAGGGTTAAAGTTAAAACTGATAGGAAAAGTAGCTTGTGTACATTATAGCAAGGAGTTTGTTTTAGTTGTTATAGTTGCTCACTGATTGTTGTTTTTGTTCAATGTTAAATTGCCAAGTGAGATGCTGTATGATAAGCCTTGTCGTAAGGATGTTTTTGCCCATGACATTTGACTCTGACAGTGATAGTTTCATCTCAATAGAGGCACAACACACTCTTGATATGGTAACGCATGAAAGTCCTACATAACTTTGAATATGGAGTGTTCTATGCTTTGAAATTAGGGACCTGTCATAAAAAGAGAACAAAATATAATCTGAAGGCTTTGTGTTAAAACACCAGCCATACTTCAGAAGACTTTTGTTTTAGTCATGTTCCAGGCTTTAATTGCACAAGTGAATCGCTCCATGCAGATATCCGATTACACTTTAATCTTAGTTTTTTTTACTAATATAACTAAGTCCATTTGATATGTACATGCTCTGCTGTTAACAGGACTTGTTTACTAATATCTGTTAGTAGTGGAAGGCACTTGGTTTAATGGTATCATCATAATATATCTCTTTCTGAACACCCTATTTGAAATTTGGATGATACAGCAATTGACTCGTTCTCACTTCCCACGCCTGGGTTCCCGGGTTCGATTCCCGGCGGGGTCAGGGATTTTCTCTGCCTCGTGATGGCTGGGTGTTGTGTGCTGTCCTTAGGTTAGTTAGGTTTAAGTAGTTCTAAGTTCTAGGGGACTGATGACCATAGATGTTAAGTCCCATAGTTCTCAGAGCCAGCCAGCCAGCAATTGACAAGATCCAAGAATATTATTGGATCTTGTTCTGCTAAATGGTCAATTTTAATGGCCTATGTTTTGCCATTTTGTGTGTGGATTATTTCTCACTGCTTGACTTAGTTTTATATGCATTTCCTTTGCTGTTATAGCAATTTTGTATTTAACTTCTAGTGCACAGAAGCTCGTCACTTGGCTGCGGCTCATTTTACGGTGTCAGAAGCTTGTAGACATGTACTACCAGTCCTGGAGTTACGTCGTTAAAACAGGTGAATCAGTCTTTATTATTAGAGCTATTAAAAATATTACATGAAGGGTTTCAGTACTGAGAAGATGATTTACATATACTGTCAGAATGAACTTAATTCTTCAGAATGAACTAAACTTACAGGATATTGATATATTCTATGTTCTCAAAGGTATTTGATTGCGTAAATCACAGCATTCTTTGAAGTAAATTAGAATAGACTGGTGTCTCAGAAAACTTGGCAAAATAGTCAGTCATATCTTTGTGACTGAGAACACAGGCTACCACTGTGAAAGTGTCCTGACTGGGAAATAATTACATGTGATGTCACAGACTGAACATACACAGGGGGAAGAAAAATTTGCACACTTGGACTTCGCAGCATGATTCCTTGCATACTAGCAATACAAAAACTTCTCACAAAAAGTTTCATTGTGCACATATTTTGGGCAGTAAATGGATGTTAAAAATTGGTAATCTGGCAACACTGTAGTCACATGCATGTTAACAACCTCTGTCAGCATGTAGCACAGTGCTGTGCAGTTGGTGCAGTGGATAGAGTTTTGGGTTAGCATGCAGGAGGTTGAGGGTTCGGTTCTGAGTTGAGGTGTATTGTTTTTATTTGCTAAATGTAGTCTGCATAGTACAGTACCTGGAATCTTAACCATCATACAGTGATTACAATGGGTCTTCTACAAAGCATTTGCAGTTACATACTACAAACACAGAAATGGAATCAGAATTGTTTTCATTAGTCAGCTTTTGCATGTAATGGACACAAACTTTTCACAGCACTGCATCTACTAAATTCCAAACCTGTTTTGTGTGTACCCTCCCCTAACAGTCCCACTGGTTAATACCAACTATTATTCTTGCCACATTCAAGTCCATTACTCTTCATTAGGGCCTTATATCACCAGTAGGGCTAAAACATGCTTTGCAAATAATTTCAGTGAGACCATTGGGGGAGGCTACACAGAACACAGGTTTGGAATCTAGTAGGTGCAGTGACACGAAACAATTCGCATCCGTGATGTGCAAAAGGCGTCTTTAAAAGCTGACAAATGAAAATGATTGTACTTCCACTTCTGTGTTCATAGTATGCAACTGCACTGTGCCACACAGACTACATTTAGAAAATAAAAACAAATACGCTTCAACCCAGAATCGAACATTCGACCTCCAGCATACTAACCCAAAATGCTATCCACTGCACCAACTGCACAGCACTGTACTACATGCTGACAGAGGTAGTTACTGTATATGTCATTACAGTGTTGACAGATTGCCTGTTTTTAACAGCCATTTACTGCCCAATATATGTGCAAGAACGAAATTTTGTGAGAGAAATTTTTGTATTGCTAGTATGTGAGGAATGAGACTGTGAAGCCAGAGTGCACAAGTTTTTCTTCACCCTGTATATCCTTATAGTTATTTTAGTTAGCCCATTGTACTTACAAACAATTTATAGTACAACTGCATAATAATCACTTATAAGTGAGTAAATCAGTAAGGCATATAAAAATACAATAAAACATGTTACATCTTAAATCACTAAAGATTCTAAAAGTTGTTTGATTGTTTCTTGGAGTAATTTAACAAATGAAAACACTGTGTGTTGAGTTGGAATATTGTTTTTGAACCCAAACTGACATTCACTAGGAACATTGTGATTATTATGATCATCCACAATCCTTCTGTGCACAGTGTGTTACAAAATGATACCACCAAAGTTGTAGGGGTTGTAGAAGGTTTCTTAGGGACAAATTGAGGATAGGAACTACTGTCCAGAAACATCATCCCACAATGCTACAGAGCATCAAAGTTATAAGCACTGGTGATTGCCTCTAGGCCATTCCTTTGGCAGCAAATATGACTTTGTATGCTGACAGACTATAAGCAGAACATCTTGCAATGTTGTTTGTCGTTCAGTGATAATGACTGATTGCCATAATTGACAGTGGAGAAGATGAAGCTAGCTGTTGTGCAGACAGGCCTTGTCTCCTATGACTGTGATGGTCTTTTGCTTCAGTGGCTGACAGTTTCAGACATGGACTTCCATTCACATTTTATTTTCTTTTGTAACCATCTAAAATCTCCAATGTGTTTGGTATATAGGAGAAAGATAAACTGCAATTGGAAAACATTGTCCAAAACTATCAGCCACTGAGGCAAAGGAACATTGCATTCATAGGAGACAAGGCCTGTCTGTGCAGCAGCTAGCTCCATCTTTTCCACTGACAATTATGGCAATCAGTCATGATCACTGAATAATAAACAACATTGTGAAACGGGTGGTGGCCCAGTGGAAGATTCTGGCACTTGCAATTTCGATGCTCTATAATATAATTGGATGGTATTTCCTATATACTCAGTTTGTTCCTCAAAACACTCTCTACAGTCCTCGAAGTTTGTTGGTATCATTTTGTAACACCCTGTATATATTCTTCTGTAATTCTAGAAAGTGCAGTATTGTTAGTAGGGAAATTGAGTAGTAGCTGGAAACGTCTATTTTGTGACATGTTTTGCTTGCTGATACTTTTATTCAAGTACTCTCTATTGTTTTAGGTTTGTTTCTTCTAAGCATCATAATACAAGATATTGATCATCACATTTTTGTAAACCTGTGTTTGTGCCATTTAAGTCATGTTCCTTTTCTTTTGCCTTCCAGGATTTGAAGACAGTTTTCAGAGCCTTGATAGGCTGAGCCGTTTCAAATTTGATTTACCAGTTGATTTGGCTGTTCGACAGTTGCAAAACATCAAGGATGCATTCTGAATCAAGACCTTTAATCTATTGAATGAACTTTTTATAATTCTCTCTCTCTCTCTCTCTCTCTCTCTCTCTCTCTCTCTCTCTCTCTCTCTCTCTCTCACACACACACACACACACACACACACACACACACACAACCTTAAAGATATATTTATATAAAGAGAGTAAAAGCATTTTTTAATTTTCAGTGCGGTAATTTTGCTTGTGTGATGATAATAAAAAAAGATAGCACCTAAAATCAAAGATGTGTGCAGAATATTATAAATTTGTCTGAAAAATAACACCAAGAACATCTACCAAAAGAAGAATGTGATACAGATGTCTCTCTCTCTATCTGTCTATCTCTCTCTTCAATTTCTTACATTGGATGATTCATTAGTCAGGAAAAATATTACAAGCACATTATGCCATTTTACCCCAAGAAATGTCTCTTTTATTCATAAATTGATTAGTATGAATTTTAAAAAGCATATTAATCAGACAATGTGGAATTTGGATTATTAGACATTCTAAAGTCGTGGAGTTATCGAATAGGACAGCAGTTATATGGATTGCTTGTCAGATGTTGAAAAATATCTGCAAAAACTGATATCATCAGGTTATTGAAAAAGAGTGTAGAAATTTATAAAGCCACTCTTTCCCTCCCCCTGTCTCTCATGGCCTCCTCGCTGTCTCTCCCACCCCTTCTCCCCTCTCCCTCTCCTTCCCCTTCTCCCCTCTCCCTCTCCTTCCCCTTCTCCCCTCTCCCTCTCCTTCCTCTTCTCCCCTCTCCTCTCACTCCCTCTCCCCTCTCCTCTCACTCCCTCTCCCTCCCCACCCACCAAGATTCATAAGACACATTTTTTCTAGTATTTCTTCAGATATTTGAAATTTCATTTCTGTGAAGTGTAGCTGGAGTCAACTCAAGCATTTGTTACTCATTACATTGTTCATATGACACCCGGTATCAGTGAAAGCAGGGGTTTGTTTCCCATGACAAAGAAAATTATTTTTAAAGTGGAATTTTATGTGGCCATTTGACAGAGCAGTCTCAAATTAGTCTAAGGCAAAATTTGTTTTATTGACAGCAAAAAAACTAAGAATAACCAATACAGCAACAGCATCGCTCTGTCCCATACTGACTGCTACTATCATGCAGCAGCTTTGCTTAATCATAGCTGAAGTACTGATTATTCTTCATGTTTTACTGTATCTGTTAATGCATGCTGATAAAACAAATATCACAATAGTCTCATTTGAGTCTGCTCTGTCAAATGCACAGGTAAGTTTGTGATCAGTGGGTGGTTTCACGTATTAAATACTTTCCGTCATTTATTTCTCACCCTTTTGAAATACATGTTGAACTAATTGCGGATTAATGTTTGAGAAAAATATTCCTCGTGTTTGTGTCGGTGCATCTATTTTTTTATTTGTATTTAAAATTTTATAGAAACAAGGAAAGAGTCGCAGTACCTGTAGTATATTAATAAGTGACATACAGAATATATATTAAACTTGTATATAGGTAAACATACACTCATACTGTACATATTGTCATGTATTTCTGCACATACTACTAACTGATTTGCAAGAATGAAATTAACAAAAAAAAGTGTTAAGTATTTTATCTGAAATTGATAGAGCAAGTTTAACATAAATTTGAAAGTGTGGGATTATGACTTTGATAGTTAGGCTGAGCAAGCAAAATTAGTCACAGAGGACTGAAATATTCCTAAACAAAAATTACTAAATAATGAACATTTTTGAGCTTTTACCAGTAAATCTCACCAGTATGCATGTGTATTAAGAGGTCTGTGAGTAGAAAAAAAACATGGTGCCACATAAAAATCATGCAATGGGTAGATGCCTCTCATTCATGCAGTAAATAGTATTTTCATCATTTAAGATAAAAGAATGAAATTATGCAACAACCACTAACTGTAGTCATTAATTTTATGTAGTGGATGTGCAAAGATGTCCAAGATTTGTTTTCAGTCTAATCCACAATCTTCAAAGGGTGATTGCGTAGTAAAGCTGTTGATATTAGATTAACACAAAAAAATTAGCTCAGATCAAACTGAACCTGGAAATCGGTATTGTATAAATGTTGTTTGCAGATTATATTGCCATGAACTGGGATCAACTTTGACTAGCAGTATTGTGCAGTTAAAGTCAGTTTCAAATGTAAATCATCAATTCACAACGTTGCGACATTACAAAAGAAAGGATTTTATTTCAAACAAAAGGTGAAAAGTAGTAAGTAATAAAGAAGTTGTTGTTGACACAAGAATGGTAAATAAACATGTGAATACTCAACTCCCACACTACCAAACTTCAAAATAATTTTTCTGAACTGTAGGGTTGGGTTAAGGAAATTATTTGCAGTCTTAATAATGAGTTCAGATAACAATTGCTCTCATAAGAATTCTTGGAGGTGACATGTAATCAATATGAAAAAGCTTTAAGTAGACACTTGATGGGAGAGTAAGAAAGAGAATTTTGAATTTTAGTTATGAACAGTAAGTATATGGAGTTCAACAGTAGGCAGTAAGTATGGAATGTCAATCATGCTCTCTGTACTGAAAGAGCAGTAAGTACATGCTACATGTTAAATTCTATGCAGGCCATGTTAACAGAAGGGCATGAAGTTAACTACCAAACACCCACAGCTGTGTGAAGCAGCAACACACATCTTGATGTACTGAAATAGTGTGTACTTTTAGGTCAATCTGTGGTAACACCCTTCTTGTGCAAAAAGCAGAGAATGTAAATTTATACTTCTGCTGCTCTCTGCACAGATACTTTCATTAATGTTGAATAACAATGGCTTTCAAAACCTGCAAACTGTTGAAAGTTTCCTCTCTGCAGAGAGCTTTCTAAATCTGTGGCCAACGAGCTGTGATATGTGTTGTGTTTATCATATAGATAAGAATAAATATTTTTTGTCTTGTGCAACTGAATGTTTATTATTAATGTTGAAAATAATAATAAATGTGAAGTTTCAAATGTTGGATTATATTTATTCTTATGTACATGATAAATGCAATACAGATAGCAACTGTAGATAATAACTGCAAATATTAACAGTGCAAATGTGTGTGTGTTTTTATCATGCTCGGCAAGTAGATGAAAGCTTGGTGTAACACTATGGTCAACAACAGCTTATGTTCAAATCAGCCACCCACCTAACAACAAGCACCAACTATCAGCAGCCAGATGATGTGTTCCATATGGTACTGGTCATAAAAATAATTGTGAGAACACTATGTTTTGGAACCATACTCCCTGAATATGCCGCTTGCTGGTATCCTAGCATTTTGGGCCACTGTGCTGGGCATAATTGTGTATGCAAGAAAGGTAAATGCAGGGAACTATGTTGTTCCTTTTTGTTTACTTTACACGTATCTGACTATTTCAGTATGTCTGCTGAGGAAGCGACCGAGTTCAGATGACCTCCACATGACTTGTGTGTAAGAGGAGACCCGATCTTGGAATTAAATGACAAACGGTTTAAACTGATGTTTCACTAAGACAAAAATACAATGCAAGAACATAACCTTTTAATTTTTTTCTTTTCTTTCTGGCATCACAACACATTTTTAAAATTTTCCATTTACAATTTGTACTCACGTTTTGTGAATTAAAGCCAACAACAACTTCTTTCCATGAATTTTCTTTCTTGATTGTAGTTACATTATCAGTTCTACACACACACACACACACACACACACACACACACACACACACACACACACTGGCCCAAAATGATTTCCAGCAATAAGTCTTAAATTTTCTTCATATTTACAACACAAAACCTTCAGTAAAAACATCATGTATCTATGATATAAGATTAATCACTGTGGTTGAAGTGCAATGATCATTACGAAGTGTTTTGTGCTGATTTAGATCATCACTGAACCTCATTCATTTGATCTAAATTTAGTGTCACACAACATAGCAAATTCATGAACTAGGTTCATTTTCTGAACTATGGTCAAAATTGATCTCCAGTCGATCAAGGTTATACTATTGGTTCAAAATGCAGTGTTGTCTTTGCTTATAGCTAGTTTGTTTTGGAGTAAATTACCACTCATATCGTAATAATTTTTAATGAACAGAATGTATTGTGACTTATTCAACTAAAGGTAATTTCATTTGCTGTAAGATTTGTTGGTGTAATCACTAAACTATATGAAAGTATTTCTGTTACCAGCTTTTAAACTGTATCAGTCATGTAGCTGAATGAATGAAAGGAGGAAGTTTCAACTGTGTCACTTCATTTTTCAATATAAGTATGCAAGTAATTGTTACAATAATGAAAAGTACTGAGTGAATCCAAACATCCAATTTTGTGCTATCAGTGTGTGTGGGGGAGGGGGGGGGGGGGAGGGGGAAGGGGAAGGGCAGGCAGGCGCACACATGCATATAGGTTTAAAAATTTCTGATTTGAAAAAGGAGTGTTTGAATGCCTAAGCAGGGAGTCTTCTGTACTTTCTGCGTGCGTATCTACATCATGAATCATCATCATACATGTGAGTGGTCAAATATCCCTTGGATTATCACTTAATATGAAAATGACATACAAATTCAAATAGAATTACCACAATAAATACAGACATTGAAACTAATAAAGCTGTATAAATTTAGAAACATTAGACACCCCGAAGAAGGATTATTTAGATAAACAATTGCATCTCATGTTAATGCAAAAAAGACTTTAACAAAATATGGACTTGATCTGTTAACATACTATATCATCATTTCAGAAATGAGAAATTAGTAGAAATAGATTATGTTGAATGAGTTACATGATAATGTGAATGTCACTGCTGATGTGAACCTTCCCTGTTTGATTGTATGTTACACAGTAAATTACACTATGTCATGTCTGATCACTATGATGTTAAAGAAAATGTGGAAACTGTATTAAAAACTGCTACTAAGAAACAGTTTCATGATCAGCCCACACTCATCATGTGATCACATACAAGTCAGTGAAAACTACAGCGCTTTAATAGATTATGTTTTCATAATAGAGAATTGCAAACTGAATAACTACTGCTATCCTCTTTATTTCCATCATATATGACCTTGTTTAAAGTTAAATTATCTAGATGGATTTAATTCAGTAAGGTCGTATTATCCTGTTGACTAGGTTTGTCCTAAATCTAACTAGCCTGTGTTCAACTGAAATGCTGAACTCCTTAAGGCAGACACATCACTAGGAACTAACTTTTTACTTAATAAAATACAGAATGAATCACTCATTTGGCAGCAGTTTGTATACTGCAATGAAACATTCAGGCAGATTAATACTTTGTGCTAGATCAGGACTCAAACCTTTTCTTTTGTGGGAAATGCTGTAACTAACTGAGGTACCAACATTCACCTCACAGTCTGAATCAGAATTGCAATGTACCAATATCACAATTCCATTGTAGTTCATCTACAACATTATCTCTACTGTAGAGGAAATATTCATTCTAGGAACAACACTTAGGCTATAGTTCAGACGTTCTCTCAGCTGGGCCAGGACTGTGAAGTGTGCAATGGTATCACTGTGGAGTCAAGGAAGTACGAGAGACAAGACCACACCACATGGGGATTCATAGGAGATGGCATAATTCCTGTGGTGTCTGTGCATGTTAAGTATTGCCACTGTTCCTCCAAAAGATCTGCAACATGAAACAAACTCCCTGTCTCTGTTGTGTTGTCATCTCATTGCCCCAGCTTCTTCTGAGGGTGTCAGCATGGCACTGACAGCAAGCATCATTCAGTGCATGTAGGGCAGCAAGCTGACCTCTCCTCACTGCTCCCCGTGTGGACGTCAGCAGGAGCAGTTCATTGTCCCAGACATGCAGCAGATGTGACTGTTTGGGCAGCCTTCATCAATGCCTTGGTAACTGCTGCAGCATCTCAGCAACATGTGAGACGTTGCTGAGTGCTGCAGGCAGCAAGGCAAGCAGCGTCAGCAGCTCACCACCAGTGACAGCGACTGGTGTTGCCAGGAGCAAAGTAGGATCATTGTGGTCAGTAATGGTACAGACTGAAGCTATCACCTGATCTATGAGCCAAGCCAATATATGTCCCATCAGTGAGAGCATTTGCCATGAAAGAGAAGGCTCAAGGTAGATCACTGGTTGAAAGCACAGTTTTAGTCTGTCATAAAGTTGCACTGTCGTCACTTATTTTTAATTTTGTTTGATCCTTTACAAGGTTGTTTTCTGTTTGGTCATTTCTTTTAAATTTCATAAAGGAAAGAAAAAAAATTGTGAAATAGGGATTCAAATGTTGGACATCAAATGTAATGGAACTTAGCCAAATTATAGAATATATGTGCACATTATAGGCAAAACAAGAAAGCATGTTTCAGTGAACAAATCTGTTTGGTATAGTAAAAGTAGAGCTTCTGTGAAATGTGTTGCAACACATACTATTAATGTTGGCTTCTGTGAGCTCCATAAGAAATAAATGCTGTTCTTCTTCCAAGATGGTTACATCAAGAGATGAATTCTATTTTGTTAAAAAATAATAAGTCTGTAGGATGAGCCCAACATCGTCAAGAATTGTTATCTTATAGAATGAAATATCCATGTTGTGCATAAACAGAAAAACATTTATAAACAGCAAGGATGCCATCTCTAGAGATCTTTGTAGTTATAAATAATCATGTCCCTGATGTAATCCCAATGTGACATGTTGCTTGGAAGTAGGAAATCTTATGTGGATTACGTTAACTAACATACAGTTGTAAAACTGGTGGTCATTAACAATACTTATAGTTACGACTGTGGCCAATGACCTAGATTCAAAACTTGCATTGATGTGCGCATGTCCCTCCCCCCCCCCCCCCCCCCCCATCACCACACACAGTTAAAAGCATGTTCCTCACTTGTGGATTTTTGGAAACTTCTGCTTGATCACTATTTTTTGATATAAAATATGGAAAAAGATTGTTTATGATTAGTGGGTGGTTTCAAATATTACTTTTCCTCATTTATTTCTCACTCTTTGTAACAATGATTGTTATAATTGTGGAGTAATGTTTAAGAGGGGTATTCCTCATGTTTGTGTCAGTGCATCTATTTTTTTATTTGTATTTAAAATTTTATAGTAACAAAGAAAGAGTCGCAGTACCTGTAGCATATTAATAAGTGACGTGCAGAATATATATTAAATTTGTACATAGGGAAAGATAAACTCATATTGTACATATTATCATATATTTCTGCACATACTACTAAGTGATTTGCAAGAATTAAATTTAAAAAATGGTGTATTTTAGTAGAAAATGGCTAGAGCAAGTTCAACATAATTTTTAAAGTGTGAGATTATCACTTTAATAGTTTGGCTGAGCAAATAAAACTAGTCAAAGAGGACTGAAATATTTCTGAACAAAAATTACTAAATAAACACTTTTGAGCTTTTATCAGTATATCTCACCAGTCTGTATAAATATTGAGAGGCCTGTGAGTAGAAAAATAAAATAAAATAAAATAAAATATGGTTGTGCATAAAAAACATTCAATGAGTAGATGTATTGCATTCATACGATGAAGATTTTTGTATCATTTGAGATAAAAGAATGAAATTATGTACCAACCAGTAACTGTAGTCATTAATTTTGTGTAGTGGATTTGTAATTCCAAGATTTGTTTTCAGTCTAACCCATGTCCTCCAAGCGGCAATTGTGTAAAGCAGCTAACCTTAGATTAGCACAAAAAAATTGCTCAGATCAAACTGAAATTGGAAATCCATAATGTATTAGTGTTAATTCCAGATTATGTTGCCACGAACTAGGATCAGCTTTCATTAGCAAGTTAGTTCAGATCAAGTCAGTTTCAAATGTAGGTCATCAATTCACTACCTTGCAACACTACAAAAGAAAGGATTTTGCTTTAAACAGAATATGAAAAGAAGTAAGTAACAAAGAAGTTGTTGTTGACACAAAAAATGGTAAGTAAATCTATGAATACTGTACTCCTGCACTGCCAAACTTCAAAATAATTTTTTCCAAACTGTAAACTGGGTTAAGGAATTATTGGCAATCTAAGTAATGGCTTCAGATAACAGTTAAACATCCTCTTTTCAAAACTCAGTATGTTTTTGCAAAAAATTTCAAAATTGAGTTAGGTGTGGTAGTGGCATAATTTTGACATTTCACATCAACCCCTGAACCAAGTTTTAGCAAAAGTCTACTACTACTGTGTGTATGAGCACTCCGTACCACCAAGTTTTAGCAAAACACAATATATACATTCTTACAGTTACAACAAAAGTTGACAAATGCAGTATAATTACTCTCTCATATCTCCATTGTCTTTCCGCAGCAAATACACCGATTGCTTTAGGTAACATTACTCATTGTTGCAACAATATTTTCTGGTGAGTGTAGTGTTACAACCAGACTTCATGGTTGTTGGAACACCTGCAGCTTACTTTTAGACAATTATTCACTTGACTCTCATGTGTACATCTACAAAGTAGTAGTGAAAGTGGAATGAGAATGGATGATGATTCTTGTGATTCTGAAAACAATATACAGCTCAAAGAATGTATCAATGGGAGAAAACTGTGATTCAATAAGATCTTACATCAACCTGTAATGCAAAGCAGAAAGTTTAAAAATGAACCTATCATTAAATGCAGTTATGAACTTGAAGTTTTGCCTTCAAAAGCTTAAAGGACTAAAAGAATGCAAAGCTGCTGAACTCTGCCATCAAGATATTTCCCTCTTTCATCATCGTGAGACATCATTAAATAAAATTGATCAAGATAAGTTTCCAGTACACTTTCGTAATATTTCTTCACCTCGGCACAGAATACTGGACACCCAGAATGCAAAATGGGAAGAAAGCAGTGGCAGTGAATTATACATTAGATCAAGAAATGGTGAAGTAGTGCCTGTTTGTGCTGCCACTTGAATGATATAAAAATATATAAATACAGAGAGAGCCACCATGGAAGGGGGAAGTCTACGAGAGATTGTCTTACAGTCAATTGATTTCACAGCCAATAAAATATTCAAGAGATTCTGTGAAAGAAGAAAAAATTTAGGACTCAAGCAATGCTCCTTATCAAAATACAAGGATATATTTTACCTCATACAGATACCTGCTGCACTTGTAAGGTTGGGTTAACGGAAATAAAAGCAGAAATATGTCTGCAGAACAAGAAGGACCTACGAACTAGATACAGATTACATAAAATTTGTGCAAAGCAATAGCAATTTTACGATATAATGAAGGAAGATAGCCTTACTGTCATTAATTATTTTTTTTTTTTTTTTTTTTTTTTTTTTTTTTTTTTTTTTTTTTTTTGACATGCAGCAAAATCACCCTACTCCAAAACTATCAGTCAGTGAGGTTTTCTATGCTAGGCAAGTATGTTTGTTTAATCTGTACGTCATGATCCGTACTATGGAGTGAAAAAGAAAATCATTATTTTGTATAACTAGTTGGAGACAGAGAGACAGAATCTTCAAGAGAATGCAATCAATTTGCTTCAGATTTGTTGGACTTTCTTTTTGACTTAGATAAAGAGAAACAACCAAATGATGGCACCAATACTATGCACCTATTCTCAGATTCTTGCAACAGCCAAAACAAAAACAGTTTATGATGGTGATGCTTGGAGCATTTTCGGAAAAGAATACAAAATTCAATAATGTCAGTCACTTCTTCCCTATTCTTGGCCATAGCTACATTCCTCCAGACTGAGTGTTTGGAAGAACTGGGAAGTCTTACAGAAGAAAAGAAAGCATTTTGTCACCTAAAGAATATTACAATATTTTAGAAGAGCATGGTACTCTCAAAGTTCTAAACACAGACTGGCCTGTTAAAAATTGAAAAGGTAATGCACAGAAAGTACTAAACTCTAAGCTACCATTCAAAATGAACAGCCAGCATGTCACCTTGTACAAGTATCCAAAGAATACTGTTAATGTGTTAGTAAGTGATACATACTCTGGAGATCCATCCAGTAGAAGTTGACATCCTGATATGAAAGGAACCATGCCATCCAGCAGTACTGACCATCCAACCTTTTACCAAAACAAAGTATGGTAAATGAAGAAAAGAAGGAGGATTTGTCTGTCTTGCGAAAGTATTTTGAAATTCCTGATGATGCAAAGGTATTTTATCAAGATATCCCAGATGAATGATGTATAGATGTAAGAAAGAAAACTTGACAATGCCAATGTGATTGTATAGGGTGAGGCATAATAAAGAGCAATTTTTAAAAGGCTATTAAGTAAAAACACTTTGTTAATTTTTTTATTTCATAATCTTAAAATACATGAAAAAGTATTTTCTGCGATAGTAAAACCGGTTATTTTTTGAAGAGAACTCTGGTAAGATGGCGTCCATGTAGACGCACACATTCCTCCAGCTGGACCTTGAACTGACTCATCACATTGCACAGTATTGCCAGTGGGATTTTAACAACTTCATGTTGGATCAGCTCTTTCAGGGCCTCAATTGTTCGAGGAGGGCTATCTTGCTTTTCAGGTAACCCCTCAATAAAAAGTCACATGTTGTGAGGTCCAGTGAACAAGAAGGCCATGCAGTATCCTCATTTCAGCAGAGCACACGATTTGGAAACAAAACGATTAACAACATTTGTGCTTACTGGAGCAATTCTGGGAGGTTACTCTATCCTGCTGGAAAAACATCTCATCGTTCACTTCGTAGTGTACAAGCTGTGGAGTAAAAAAGTTTTCCAACATGTCTGCATATCTCTGCGAAGTCACTGTTACAGCATTGCCAAGGCCATCTTCAAAAAAGTATGGCCCTATAATCCCCAATCAAGACATGGCACACCACACAGTAACTCTTGCAGAGTGCAGTGGTTGCTGATGCAGTTCTCTACGATTAACGTCACCCCAAAATCGAAAGTTCTGCTTGTTCACATAACCGCAGAGATGGAAGTGAGCTTCAACACTCATCCACAAATGGTTTACAGTATCCTTGTGTTGATTAATCATGTCCAAAAATTCTAAGCATAACTGGCTTCGTCTCACATTATCTGTTTCCTTAAGGGCCTGAACCATTAGGATTTTTTAGGGGTTAAAGTGCAAATCTTGGTGTAAGTCGTCTTACCATTCTGATTGAAATCCCAGGTGTAGCACTGTGCTGGCAAACTGAGCAACGAGGGCTTCTCTCAGTGGCAAATCTCCTCAGAGTTCTCAACCCACTTTTTTAACCGCACAGGCAGATGGCACTGGCAGATTCTGATTAATGTTAAAGTGGTTGCGGAATGCATAACGTGCTAGCTGGTATGAACTACCATTTTGATAAAATGCTTTGACAGTGTACGCATAATGCTGTGGTGTCCAGCGCTTCATTATGACTAAATACTATTTCACGCCAAACGTAATTGACGCTACCTCTCTCCGACACAGCTTGATTCGTGAACTTTTTAAAATTGCTCGATATTACATGCAGTACTTTTTGTATTATGATACAAGCTAAACAATTATGTTAAAATAATTATCATTGATATTATTGTATTATGCCACTGTATTTCTATTATTATTATTTGTATTCTCAATAAAGTCAAAAACTATAAATTAAAGAAATGCTGTTTATAATAATATATGCAAAAATATGTGTTTTCCAATAATGCAGGCATAAAAAATGGTTGTAGAAAAAATACACGGAATTAAAAAAAGGCAACATAACTGATATCAGCAATAACTATAAGCATTTTATTGACTTATGAAAAAAAAACTGGAAAAATCACAGCTTAATATACTGTTATAAAACAAAAATTCTAATATATTTCACTGCAGCATTTTATTAATGTCAGTGAGATCTAGTAAAAATTCAAACACCAGATGAAAAGAGAAAAACTCATTTTATGAAAAACTGTATCTTTTGCATTTGTCAAGTTTTTAAAAATGCTCCTTACTCTCATAAAACACACACACAGTGATGGAGGGATGGAGGTAGGTAGGTTTACTGCTAATGGGAGCTACTGCACAACAGTACCTCTGCTTTGCAAGTAAGGGCTGACCTTTTCCACGCTGGGGCACAATATATGACCAGTTTCTGGTAGTTTCTATTCCTTATCACCCTTTACTTCTGTGTTGTGACCTCACAAGTTTCATGTGGAAACACAAAGAGCATTGAACAACCATAATAAGAGACATCATCCAAAACAGTACCACTCAAAGCAATCTTTTTCACATACAGAAAACCTCTGCTTCCAACCAAATCACAACTGGTTAGTTATCAGCTTTGAGGCTAAACCAGCAAATATATCTGTTAAAAAACATTTTCAGTTTTTCTGCAGTACAGTGTACCTGTTAGATGTTGGTGAGCCCATTGAAAGCACTTCCTTCAGTGATGAGCAATGAGCAATATACATGTGGCTGATCACCTTCCATACAGACTAACTCCACAAAGCCATTTTTGTACCATACTTGAAATCATCACTCTTCCAGTGTCTGCAGCATTGGCACATTGTAATTATGATGAGGTGACAATCCTATTGTATTTACACATTAGTGCACATCTTAGCTATTGGCCAGACCTCTGGGAGGCCAAATTTGTGGTTAAATTTTTTTGCCCATTCTTAATCTAATATCCCACTACTCCGGCAACATGTAAACTGAACCAGAGTAGTAGCAATAGTTTCTGTGTAGTAGGTAGCTATGCTTGCAGCAGCCACATCTCCGCAAAGCATTGATCTGCTACACTGCCGCAGGGAATAAATGGCTGGCCCTGCAACTGGATCAGCGGTTTGTATCTTGCCACTGAAATCTACTACATCTTAATACAGCAGTAATCCCAAGGAGCGTGAAACTTTTCATGAGCACGTGCCTGTTATCATGGAGTCCTGAGCAAGTGTAGCATTCCTTCTTCCTCTTTGCCACACTCCCCTACTCCATAACCCTATGCTTCTCTTTCCTGTATACTTCCCTCAGGAGCCTGCCCAGCTAATGTTTAGGTGTGGATATGGTGAAAACCTGAGTTCCCAAGGTGGGGGCTGGTGAGCACTGCCAATCTCCTAGCACCATAAATCCAAGATGTACTTTTTCGACCATTGTGGGACCAGACAGTTCAACATTATGTGTCTCAGAGAATAGGGGTCTTGGCTTAACTACCCAGATTGCTAGGAAGCAAAAGTGTGCTGCAGTGTTGTGTCCTATGGTCGGCAGGAAAGAACTAATGATAAAGTCTGAACACTCTTTATTTAACTAAAATGCCTCCTTGGTGTGCACTAATTTCCAAACTCAAGAACAACAAGAAACACAATCATTCTTGTGGTGCAAAAGCCAGATAAAAGTTACAAGACCACGAAAAGAAATAATAACAACCAAAATACTATGCTACACAATTCCCAAGTCACATTACGTGCATCAAGATACAAATTTCTACGGAAGACTACTGCGAGTGTCTACTGGGCCAGAGCTGTCGTAGCTGTAGGTACACACTGCCAGTCTGAATCTGCTGGCGTGCTTATAACACCATTTATGTGGAGTGCTACACTTAGTCACATTAGTTCCAATTGGTGGATCTCTGTCCACTGGCTTTTCATGAAGTAGTGCCATGTTTATGTGGAAAGTCTGTTGATGTTTACATCCACTGGCGATGTTTTGATATGAGCTCTTGAAGGGAGGTGGGCAACCCACCTTGCTTGTCTGTTGTGCAGGCCCTCTAACTGATAAGGGGCCACTATGGCACACACGCTGATGAGATGAATGGCTATTGAAGAGCAGCAGTCATTAACAGGCAAACTCTAGGGTACTGGTCACACCCCATTTGTATTCAGCTTGTCCTGAGGAGTGTGGCTCCATTTAAATTGACCTTTTTCCCTAACTGCTCGTGGGCTTCTATGGATCCTTTAATGATCACAAAAATATCTCAACAGTAGGGGTGGACCATTGGGTTGTAACAACACCCAAATAACCAGAGGCTTCTGGTGACCAGCCCATCTGCTAAAACTACTCAAGGCAGTTACATTAACGGACCACATCCAGTGGTGAACAATACACTGGTGTCAAAAATTAGAGCATCAAAACAGAAATCTTGCAAGGTTGCATTTATTTTGCCACAGAACAGTATAAATTTTGGAAATTTGAGGTAAGGTCTTATGGGACCAAACTGCTGAGATCTTCGGTCCCTAAGCTTACACACTACTTAATCTAACTCAAACTAACTAACACTAAGGATATCACACACACCCATGCCAGAGGGAGGACTTGAACCTCTGACGGGGGGATCCGAATAGGCCATGACAAGGCGCCTCAGATCGCGCGGCTACCCCACGTGGCCAAAACTGTATAAACAGGTGATAGTAAAGTAGAAACAATGTAAAGAATACAGAAATTAATCAACTGCAACATGCATAACAGTAGACAAAAATGTTCTTCACTTTTTCCAACTTAACGGACTTGCACACATACATTCTGACAACTGGTTAATGTGCTCAGTATGAGATGTGACAACCTCTGGCACCAATACAGCCTGACAATGATGGGCCATGATGTGAATAATGCCATCAATCTCATGGTGAGGCAATAACACCTATTCTTGCTGCAGAGTTACTTGCGAGTCTTGGAGAGTGGGTGGTGGATGCTGAAGTGATGCAACCTGTCTCCCTAGTGCTTCTCAGACATACTCTATGGGATTCAAATTGGGAAAGTGAGCAGGCCAAGCCATGTGTGCAATATATTCCATTTCTGAAAAAACATCAACCAGCCTTCCTCTGTGATGTCGAGCGTTATCGTCCATCAATACAAAGTCTGAGCCAACAGCACTGGGTGGTACCCGACAGCAGTTAAATCTTGCTGATTCACACATACAGTTTCATGACGAGGTGTTCGAGTGGTCAACATAAATGAGGTGTTCGAGTGGTCAACATAAATGCTGCCCACACCATAGGGATCCTCGTCGATATCAGTCTCTTTCCACAATGTTTGGGTCCCAAAATCAAGTTCCACATGCCCTTCAAGAATCACTCACCAGGCCAAATCAGGACTCATCTGTGAAAAGTACATTGGCCCTCCATATGACTGTCCAGGTGGCATGTTGACGGCTCCACTCTAGATGACCCATTCTGTGAAGACACTTCAGAAGTTAACATACAGCAGGTCTCCAACAATAAAGGCCACTCTGTTGTAGCCTTCTCTACACTCTTCCTGATGTCTTACCTGGTCGGCCCTGTCCTGCTATCCAGGATACAGTTTCGGTCTCTATAAACTATCACTTCATCTGAGAAACAACAGAACAATTCACATTGAACCATCGGACTATGTAAATTTGCGACTCTGCTGCTTCCATTCTTCCTATGGCCCTCCACAGCAGAGAGTATGTAGGTGGTTCATTTGTACCATACTGCACCGCCTGTGACCGTGTACACAGCAATTGTGGATGTGGGACTATCCTGCAAAGACTACCATGCTTCATAGGTGCCCTGACGTCATTGCTGGCATGGTTGTCTGTTGATCGGAATGCCATCTTCCATGCAGGACACGATCGTAACGACGTCTGTTGAGAGTTTGTATGATTATATCGTGAATTAGACACAGGATGGGGAAATAGCAGTTTGTTGCTTTAATTTTTGACACTAGTGTATATTTATAGCTACTTAGAAAAAAGAAGGAAACTTAGAAAAATTGTCTCCCTTCTACATAAATAAAGCTTTGGATGGACTGGCAGGGTCACTCAAATAAGTAGAGGTGTTAAGAAACCACACACTCCTGACTGGAACAGCAAGAGCTGCCCAAGTAGACATGCTACTAAATGATAAATTATTCAGTGACTGCTTGATCCCCAGTGAGCCATACAAAACACTGATTACAGTACATGAGTTATCAGCTGCAGGGTCATTACATACTTGGCTATAAATGAACTGCTTGAGGAAGAAAATTATTAATATCATGAAATGGGTTAATGCAGAAGTGCAACATTCATACTTTATACAGATGACTTTGAAGATGCAAAAAAGATGGGATATTCATCCACCCTTGCTAGAGGTTGTCAACAATATTCTTCTTGGCAAAGCAGGCAGCTATTGCTAGATAACTTCATTTCGTGAAGAAGAAAACACTCAACCAATTTCTTTATTTGTATTTTTTTATGCAGTGACTCTATCAGTAGTGTGCAGGCTACTCTCACAACCTGCAAGTGTTTGTTATCAGCTACCTTCTTTATGCTCTCCAATTTTATCCACATTTTTAATGTGCCTTTTCTAGGCACAGTAAATTGATACAATTTATTGTTTCCATAGTTACTTCTGCTAATAATTAGCACTACTACTACTACTGATATTGCATTACATCCATTTCTGCTACTGTTATTACTTTTTAAACTACATCCTCTTGAATTAATTGTACACAGCAATTATGACACATTTTTGCGGACCACATTCCACAAGTGCACTGCTGCATCTCAGTGTTTCAGTACACCTCTAGGTGATGTAAAGTATATTATATTAGTATCTGTCTCTACTGTTGTCACTTGGATGCCTGGTTGCAGGGAACATTTTCCATGTACCATGGGTGCACTGTTCTCTTCCAGCCACACAGCTCTCTCTGCACTGCAGCCCGAAGTGTGCTAATGGAAAGTTGTATGTTGGGGAGAAGAGGAACAGCAGATAAGAAAGAAGGAAAGATGGTGTGTGTGTGTGTGTGTGTGTGTGTGTGTGTGTGTGTGTGTGTGTGTGTGTGTGTGTAATATTTTGGCACCTGAAGAGGAGGTGCCTTAAACCTGTAGAGAGAGGCAGATAGGAGGCAAGGTAGATTGTAACAAAGAGAAACAATGGGAAATAGCACAAGAGGAAGATGGGAGGATCTACAATAAGAGTAATATTAAGGAAGGAAGATGCAGATGTTCCTTGTATGCAAGCACTGTGCTTGTGTCTGAAAGTGAAGAAGACACTCAAAAATTAATATGTGTATTTTGTGTTACATATATGAATAATAAATTATCAACATACATCTCCTAAATCACGTTATGAGAATAGGGAACATGTGAAAGAAGTTGTTTCATGTTCATCGAGATGGAACTGCACATAGCCAGTCTCTTTCATCATGTGTAATATAAAGCACAAAGTTTGAGATCTCAGTGGCAGTTAGGATCCATCTGTAGGATATCTGACTCTGAATCTGTGTACAAATTATAAGTCAGAATATGAAACATGCAGTTCCAGAACTCCTTTTTCATTTACAAAACATCATTGTGAACTTGACCAACTACAGTAGACTCTGTGGTAATGCAAACAGTGTGCTTAGTAAATGAAACTGTCACTGTCACTGCCAGTTGACCAAGCAGTATGTTTATATTTCCCCGTGGCACGGTACTTCATAGGTTCTCACACTTTTTAAAGTCAGCTTCCACTAGGATCCTTTTTTGTTTGAAAGGTGCATGCCACCTTGTTCTACATCAAATTTTTACTGGCCACTGGCTTCTGGTGGTTTCTAAACAGCATGTAACCTCGCATGTTATGCTGACACATTAATGTGGCAGTTTTAGGTAGGAATGTTTTGATCTATGACTGCTTAAGATACTGAATGATGTCAGACCTTAAATACCATGTTTACAACACTGCCAATCTCAGCAAACAAGTGCACTATAGCCGTTAGTGAATATGTAGTGCTTTAATTTGTGGCGGGCATCATTCAGTGCTTTCTTTCCTTGTTTTGTAATGGGTAAAGAGACTAATTCTGGTCCCTGACGAGATTACAGCACGATCCTAACAACAAGAGAAGGGACTCTGATCCCTATGAGCATTACGTCAGCGCTGCTTTCGCAGGAGCACAGAACACAAACATAGGGTGCGCTGTGAGAGAGGTAAGTCCTGTTACCCCCACTCCACTTCTTTCACATCAGGTGATCCAAGTTCTCAGTTGTTTACACCATGACCAACTATCACGATATGATGTCAACCCTACACTAGACATTTATCAATAAATTTATAGGAACTTGAATTAAGAGAACATTCTTGTAAACAACCCTAGGGTCTTTATCTTTCTAGTATAACACAATGTAGTTTACAAATTATTAATTTTCTCTTTTATTTCTATTTTTGTACATTTTTTTCCATACTTACTCTCAGAAAAAAATGTAATATGTGGAGTCATAGCTCAAGTACAGAACTAAGCACTGATATTGTCAAATGTGAAGAGAATCAGTGCTGCACTCTTCTATGCTCTCACTGACACTGATATCACTCCTCCTCACAATATTTCTCTGTTAAATAGTTTGCAGAAACACAGGCAAGCATAAGAAGTGTCATTGTGGGTGACGATCCAGGTAGATGAGAGGGACTGCCCATGCAGTGTGCCCCCCCCCCCCCCCCCCCCTCTGTGGGCAATACATCCATTTATGGCCTCATGGTGAAACAGAGCTACCCAGGTTTCATAAATATCTGAATAAAATGCATGCAAAGATACAGATCATACTCAAGGTAGAGAAGACAGGATAATTCCATTCCTGGATGTGAAAGTATACAGTACAAAGGATGGCACACTAGGGCACATATTATACCAGAAGCCCATACATACGGACAGCTATTTGCATGCCCAATACAACCACCACCCAATGCAAAAGAACTCAGCTAGCCTCCTTTAGTAATCTGTGTGCATTGCCTAAGTGATGTTCAAATATAACACATGAGCTAAAATGGCTGTGTAAGACACCCGAGGCCAATGGCTGCAACTAGAAATCAATCCAAACACCCATGACAACAAACAAAAGGAAGTGAGATAGGCATGATAGACAAAAACTGCTGCTAGCAGCATGCTTATCTTACATGAAAAATGTCAGTGACTGGATTGGTAAACTCTGTCGGGTTGGTGTCTGGCCTGTCTACCACAGCAGCTGAAACATTGAGAATGTGCTAGGCTCCACAATGCATGAGACAGATGCTTTACACACTGCAGGGGTGTACAATGTGGACTCCCAGTGTAGAGAAGTGTACATTGATGAGACTGGCAGTCCAATAGTAATGTGCATACAAACACATGAGTAATACATTAGTCTGGGGCAGCATAGCAGGTCTGCAATAGCCAAACAGCAACAAGACTGTGGCAATGAAATCATGCTTAACAAAACCCACATACTGGCTAAGAAGCTGGCTTGGATGAAATGCAAGATCAGAGAAGCCATAGAATAATAAAACGCCCAAACAACATGAACAGAGAGGATGGATACAGACTTGCCCTATCCTGGCTCCAGCCCTCAGAGTCCAACAGGCCACACCAACAACACGTGACAGGAGTGCTACCTGCGAGTAACTGTCACCGCATGGCCTTCATTCAGCAGGAGTAAAACAGCAGCTCACACCTTATTCTTTGATGAGCACCAATCATAACACACAATGCAGGAAGCAAGAGACAACAGCAGATCCCCACTCCGTCCACTGTAGCAACATATTATAATAAAGTTCCCAGTGCCTTCCAGCTCAAGTGACCAGTCACAACTATGACCTTTCAAAGTTATGACATAACGTCATGCTCCGTGATCTGTAATGACAAGTGACTCCTCGCAGCTAAAGCACATCAGTAAACCCAGAAGAAGGTCACTGTAACCATGACTGAAATGTTAGTGTCTCCAGTAATTTTTTTACATTATGATGCAGTACAATACTCAGAAAACTTTCGTGTCAACATCTGGAGACATTTTGTTTTAGCCTTCTTATATGGATCATTCAATACATAAATTATAACTATTTGTGTATTCATCTAACAATAAGAGAAGTATGGACAGTCCCTAGCTGACAGCAAGATGTGTATCACATGCATATATTGTGTGTCTGTATCACTAAGCATGCTATCGCATGCATACCTAATATATTCCAAAATGCTGTGCATAAAAATTGAATTTTCCAGTGCTCATACCTCAGTTTCTATTGGTGATGAAAAGGTAGGGTCAAGTTGTTTGTATAACCTTTCAGTTCAGGAACATTTGTGTACCTAACAGAAGGATTGTCTTATTGTCACTATCCTACGGTACAGGGTCAAACTATTAATATTATCCCCTTCCTCGTGCCTAGGCAAATGGTGGAAATCAGGTGGTTCTTTACACATTTGATGTCGTCTATGGTGGGCTTGGCAGGACTTATGGAGGCACCATTAGTTCATGGGCAATTCCTCAGAAAATTGCAAGAAAGGTTTTTTTTTTAACCATATTTTCACTGTCACCAGTGGACCAAACTCAGCCAAGGATTCCAAGATGGCCATGCACAGCAAATGGCTGAATTTGTTACAAGATATTCCTAAGATCCTGATCCTGAACAACCTTGAAAGTTTTCTTGTTATCTTTACCCATTTCCAAGATACAGAGGTTCAAAGTTGCCTTACTTCTACGCATAAAACTGGAATGCAGTAAAACCTAAATAATAAATGATTGCAGCGATTTGCTCTAATTTCAACAGTATATCATCTAGGTGTTTATCTAGAAGAGCCATTCTTTTCAAAAATATTTATCTGTTATTGATTAACACCCAAAAAACTTGTTTTTTTCACATCCTGATCCATTTCCGAGATACAGTGGTTCAAGGTTTCCCTACTTGTACATGTAAAATCCAGTGTGAGCCAAAAACATAGCTTATGTGATGTAGCACAGAGAAATATGCTGTAATTGTGTAATGTGTCTCCGTTATCATCTGGGAACACCATTTGTATGAGGGTTGCCCAGAAAATAGTACACAGCATTTTTTTTCTTCAACAGTTCTTTATTGAATGTAATGAGAACTACATGCATTAAAGAATGGTGTTTTATCTACACACCCTGTTTTTCCATGTAATCTCCATCCTGTTCTATGGCCTTCCTCCAGTGCGAATCAAGGGCGTGTATGCCCTGTCAGTACCAATAGTTGCCCTGGTGACGGAGCCAGTACTTCACTGTGTGAATCACCTCCTCACTGTCCTCAAAATTACTTCTACAAATGACATCCTTTAGTGGCCCAAACAAGTGGAAGTTCGAGGGGGGTAGGTCAGGGCTGTAGGGTAGATGGGGTAACACTGTCTAAACCTGTTTTGCGATGTGTGTCCAGCAGTCCTCAGACTCGTGTGGGGCCAAGTGTTGTTGTGTTGCAGCAAAACATCTCCTGGGTTGCTGTGGTGCCTACGTCACCAGAAGTGCATCTTGAGTTTTGTTAATGAGTTGACATATGCTTCTGAATTGCTGGTACTGCCTCTTTGCATCACATGAATGAGAATCACACTTTCACAGTCCCAGAACATGGTGATCATGACCTTACCAGCAGAAGCAGTTGCACTGATTTTTTTCTTCTGTTGAAGAGTGGGAACGGCGCCATTCCATTGACTGTAATTTTGTTTTGGGCTCAAAATTGTGAACCCAAGTTTCATCACCTGTCACAATCCAGGACAAGGAGACCTCCCCCTCAGCTTCACAACATTGCAACAAATAAAGACAAATGTTTTCTCTGTGCGTTTTGTGATCCACTGTTAGACATTGCGAGATCCACTTTGCACATACTTTTGAATATCCAACAGTGCTGATAATTACATCCACACTTCCTTTGCTGACTGATGGATGCAGCGTCAACTGTCGAGTCACAAAGCCTCTGTCCTAGCAGATGACAACATCAGCTCACTGCAACGTGTCAGGTGTGACAGCCATGGATGATCTCCCTGATCGCTGCAAATCATGGAGCTCTGCTGAACCCTGCATGCCCACCAACTAACTGTACTTCTGTCGACAGCAGATGCTCCATAGACTTTGTGCAAGCGTTTTAAATATTTTTTTTCTTTCTCTGCAGTGAGAAATTCAATGATGGCACATTGCTTGTTATGTACATCACTTACAGGTGCCATATGAAACTGTCCTGCAGGTATGATATCTGATGGCAGTGATGGAAATTTGCATGCTCACTCAGGAGGCTTCAAATAACATGTACGTAACATTTCGCATTCGTGGTGTTGTTTTTGGCTCTGAAAAAAAATGTGGTGCATTACTTTCTGGGCAACCCTCGTGGTACTGAAGCACATGCAAAACATTTTTGCACATACAATTTGGTCTGAGGTGTAAAATTAGTTTTGTCTTACTTCAATTTCACATAAATAAATTATGTAAATTTTACTGACCAATAAATTCCTTTTCATATGAGTCACATGCCCTGCTGCAGCATGGAAAAGAAGGGAACCAGCAGAAAGTGCTCCTGTCAGAGTGGAGAAGATGTGAATATGTTCCTGTTTATTTAGAAGACTGAATAAAAAGTTTGGTACCAGCTGCCTCATTCTACCTCCTCAAAAATGTTGGCATGTGAACATATTCCCGCTGTTTTTAATGTGCAACTCACTTCAAACTCTCACAAGCTCCCCCAACTGCAACTCACTCACACTCACTAGTCCATTGCTGGAGTACAGTGGGGGCCGTTACTGAATGGATTTACTAGTATAAAAATTTGATTTTTATTTTTCAGTGCCTTCTGCCTGGTGGTAAGTTGCAGTGTCTCAATCACATTGCCCAAAACTGGATAGAACCACCCTGAAACTCACGTGTTGAACCATCAGCAGCTAAACTCATGTGTTGCTGACAAGATAACACTACCGACCTACGAGTCTTACAATCTGACTGAGCAATAGGGAGGCTTGGAGGTGGTCAAGTGGAGCTGGAACAGTGGCCAGCTCCCAGGAGCGGACACGCCATTCACTCTCTTCTGCTGGCAGCTTCCAAACCAAACAGATACCCTCCTCTCCTGCCCTCTCGGGCGGTAGTGCATTCAGTCGCGGTGGGTTCTCCAGGACTGCCTGTTTACGGCATTAAACTCCCATGCATATAAAAATATGTTTTATTTATGGGTGCCTACAGCTTTCCCTCCTGGTCAATCCTGACATATTAAAACTGGTGTCAGAAGTGGGATGGCTCACTGTTAGGCCCGTCTCATTTGAAGTTTAACCAGCCGTACCTACCAAAGCTGCCAGCAGTACTTCGCGCTTGACATGCCAGATGCACCAAGCAATAATAAGCACCACACAGCGTTCCACCGTTCAGCATTTTTTTCCAAGCAGCTGCCACAGCAAATGCCAGGCCACGTGGTTGGGCACCTCACCGCACGTCACCACCAGTCACCTCGTCACTGCCGCCCCAGGCAGTCTGGGGCTGTGCTACGCTGCAGGAAGCCACCTTCCGTGCCACGCCACGGTACAGACACATGTTCTGGCCGGCTACCTGAGACATGGTGCCAGGTCGTCAACACCGCTGCCCTCACCTCTGCTGCCGTTTCCAGCCGCCGGCACCCAATGCACCACTGCTGCAACTTCTGTAAGTTCATCGCTTCATTTTTATACGCCGCCACCTCCATGCTGGCAACTATGCTATTGTCCCATTCAATATAGGCCCTTTCTTTCTTTCCATACTCCGATTGTAAAGTTTCCACCAAGCACTAGGTGCCCTAACATTCTAACCATGTCTCAAACCTGTAGTACCAGCAATGACGAAGACAACTCCCCACCTAAGGGGAAACCAGACCCAGTAGCTGCCCTCCAAGCAGAAATCGACAAATTACTATTACAGAAGATAGAACTGACGGAAGAATGCCAAAAATTGGCTCAAATCCAGTCTGCCAGTTTAAGTGTGCCAGAAACACAGCCTGCTAACAAAGGCTGCAAGCACCTCCAGTAGCATAGTATCCCAGCCGTACATTGTCACCTTGGCTAACAGTTTCCCTGCAGTCAACTTTATCCTGACATTTTCCGGGAAACCCAATGAACAGATAAACTCCTTTTTGCAAACTGTCCGAGATATAGGCCACACTTGCACTTGGCCAGACGATTTCCTGGTGAATTTACTCCACCTTAAATTGTCAGGTGACGCCTGTACCTATATTGAATCAGTGCACACCCCAAGGGACACCACATCTATTGCCGCGTTAGAAGCTGGGTTGAAAGAAAGGTATTCGGACCGACATGACACATACTATTACAGGGCTAAGTTATCCACCCTCCACCAGAAGCAAGGGGAGGACGTAGAAGTATTTACTTACTGAATCCGTGCTGTGGCTTGCCGCACTTACACACTGGGTTCGGATCCCATACATAACGAAGTGTTAATCGAGCAAGCGGAAGCCCGCTTGATTGACGCATTTATACATGTATGTGGGAGGGGAGGTCAAAACAGCCTCGCCTGCCTCGTTGCATGATGCCACACGACTCGCGATGATGCGGGAGGAGGTAGCACATTTTGTAGCCAGTTCAGCACGCCTGAACAAACAGCTGTGTCCTATTTTCAAATACGAGCAGGCATGCCAGTGTTGCCAAAAGGCAGGCCATGCTGCCATGCACCTTATTGCTCTCATTGTGGAATCATAGGGCACATGAGTAAAAACTGCCCGCAGAATTCGGGAAACGGAGGCCCCTCTTATAACTAGCAGAGGGAACAATTCACCAACAATCCACCCCGACCCAAAAGACTGCCAGGAAGTGGTTGAGGGGCAAATCACGCTGCCAGACCGTGCCTCCTGTAAAATCTATGCATCCAGTCCACCATGGTGTCATAAATGAGGCGGCGAGTATCCTCCTCAAGGGTAAAATTAGAGGAAAGAGGGTAAGAATACTTATTGACACGGGAGCACAAACTAGCGTGTTATTCATAGGGCATGGAGACAGACAAGTGTTAAAACCACAACGAAGGCGAGATTTCAATTTCATCCTGGGGAGTGATTTCCTTCACCACTAACAGAGTGTAGTTGATTACAGAACTCAAACCATCCGTCTTGGTGAGGAGACCCACCGTTTTGGTGGCTCCCACGTCATTCCGTCGCAAGGAATTTGTGAAACATGGCCGCTTCCACAGGTTCCTTCAGTGCAAATGTGGGCATTATGTAAAACTGCCTCTGTTAGAATCAGCGGTGGCATGGGACACATCCTCTGGCTTGGGGTCAAATCCCATGAACTACCGTGAACAGCCATATTGGTGGATCCTCTCCGTCAAAACGATGTCCTCGACAGATTACAGGTCCATGTTAAACGCGGTTTAACAACAACAGAAGTGCAAGGGAAGAAATTTTATGTTCCTGTCTGTTTAGACAATTTTGGAATGAAGGAGGTAGAGATTCCTAGTGGCACCATTATAGCTAGCAGCCACGAGATTGGAGAAAACCACCCAGTACAAGATAAGCCAACAGCTAACCAAAAACACTGGCTCCCAGAACGGAACATATGCCATATTGCTCCCATGCTCAGGGACAAATTCAAAGATAAGTTAGTTCATTTGCCTGTGGCTAACCAAAACAAATTGTACTCCGTCTTGGAAGAACACTCCTGGTTATTCGAGGAAAGGCATTATTTGCTGGCTACTGACCTTGTTGACCATGAAATTCCCACCAGAGATGTAAGGCCCTTTGCGCAGAAACCATATAGAATACTGTATCACCTCCAGCCTGTCGTGGAGGAAATTATCCAACAGCAGCTAGAGGCAGGGATAACACAACCCTCCGCCAGTCCCTAGTCATCCCCAATCGTTGTGGTCTCCAAGAAGTCAATTGATGGAGAGAAGACCTACTGTCTTTGTGTCAATATGAGAGCATTAAATAAGGTAACCACTCCCATTACTTACCCTCTCCCCTGTATTGACAAAACATTGGACAGGTTAGGAAACTGTAAATACTTCACTACCCCTGACATGAAGAGTGGGTACCACCAAATACCAATTGCACCACAGGACAGGCCAAAAACAGCGTTTGTAGTTCCCTCTGGTCTATATGAAATTCTCAGAATGCCATTCGGGTTGTGCAACGCACCAGCCACTTTCCAAAGATTTGCAGACATATTACTTAGAGGACTGAAACCCACAATGTGCCTAGTCTGTCTAGATGATATCCTTGTTTTTTCCAGGACCATAGATGAGCATGTAGCCCAGTTAAGAAATGTTTTGTCTAGACAAAGAACTACTAATTTAAGCTTAAAAATAGAAAAATGATCCTTTTCTGAGAGTCAAGTACAGTATCTTAGGCATATTATTAGTGCTGATGGAGTGAAACCTGACCCCCGTCTAATTGAAGCAGTTAGAACCTTCCCTTCCCCTAAGAATGTAAAATAATTGCACAGCTTTCTGGGACTCAGCAATTATTTTATGCATTTTGTAAAGGACTATGCCACAATAGCTAAACCCCTTACCCACCTGTTGAAAAAAAAGTACTCTATCAATGGACCACCGAGTATGAAGCTGATGTGCATCCTCTCAGAGATGTTCTACCTAGTTCCCCCTTGTTGATCTTTCCTGATTTCAAAAAACCATTCATTCTCTCATGTGATGCATCTGACTTTGCCATAGGAGCTGTTCTGAGTCAAATTATTGACAGTGAGGCAAGACCAATTGGTTACACATCCCGTCAGCTGAACCAGGCGGAAATTAATTACAATACCACAAAGAATTACTGGCAATAATGTTCAAAGTTAACTACTTTAACTACTAGCTTTAGGGAAGAAAATTTGCAATAGTAACAGATCATGCAGCACTTCAGTGACTATTAAATTTAAAAGACCCTAATAGCCATCTCACATGCTGGGCCCTGAAATTGAGTGAGTATGATTACCAAGTGCAACAAAATGCTTGAAGATTACACCAGAATGCTGACGCCCTTAGCAGAAAGGTGAGAGTAGCTCAAACAGGCGAAGTAGTAATTGGCAAACTAAAAGAATCCCAGGAAAATTATGCAAAATGCTGCCAGTAGTGCTCCCATCTGGATTTTGTTACAAAGGATGGAATTCTATATCGTAAGACACCCTGGGTAAAATTATAGTAATACCAAAAGACTTGCAATCAATAATTGTTGCCCAGTGCCACAACAGCATCCAAGTTTGCCATAGTGGATGAAGAGCCACAAACGCCCGCATTTCTGCAAATTATTGGGGGTACAACAGATGGTGAGGTGTTGCCAAGTATATAAAAAATTGCCTACCATGTGCCCAAAGAGCACCAACCCCACGAATCAAAATTCCCTTCCCGAGGCATCAAAACCTTTTCAGTTCACCACTTTAGATGTGGTAGGGCCACTTTCCATAAATACACAAAAAAGTAAATATATTCTATCTATTATTGATCATTTTTCCCGATACCTTATTTTAGTACCCATCGCTGACATGTCAGCTGAAACCATAGCATGCGCTTTTGTAGACCATCTTGTCCTTCCTTTTGTAAGCCCTGAAGCCATTATAATCGACCACGGAACCAACTTTATGTCCGCCTAATTCATCCGAGTTTGCAAATTGATGAGAATTAAAAAATGGAGAACCACCCCTTTGACCCCCAGGCAAATGGGCGCATTGAACATGTTCGTCGCACTGTGAAACGAATGCTTTCCTATTACGTTAACTCAACGCACAGTGACTGGCAAAGATACATTCCATATGTGGCAAGTGCATACAATAGCCATTTCCACGAAGTCACTGAACATACCTCTTACAAGATAGTGTTTGGCCACCCTATGGAATCTCCCTTTGAGGTCGATAAATTACCTCCATGAATCGGTCAGCCTTAAGGCCATTTGGAAGAAGATAGAAGGGAAGAACCGCAAGGCAGTCAGGAAGCAGATAGAAAGGAGCAATAAAAATGTCGTCCACCCCCCCCCCCCCCCCCCCCCCATAAACCTGATGATTTGGTTTTACTGAAAAAACCTAGCGTAAAGAAAGGAAGAGTAAAGAAACTTACCCCTGTATGATGGACCATATTCAATTGTTTGGCCTACTTCCTCTGTTAATGCAGAACCACAACTACCTGACCCCAAGGTGATTGCCCATTTTGACAGGATAAAACCCTATTCAGAAACTATGCCCCTCCAACCACCTTCTGAGACAAACGCCGGACCTTCAGCAGCTCCTGTTCCCCCTGTGAAGCAGAGAAAATGGAAAGTTCCACTGCCCCCAGCTCATACTAGATACGCCCTCAGCTCCAAACATCCATATGCTCTTAGGTCCAGAGACTAGAAACTAAGGTGCTATTTTGTGCGTAAGAGATTCCCAGTTGAATCAATCAAAAGAATAAGTAACAAGATGCAGGCAACCACCTTATTATTTTTTTTTCTTTCTCTTTGCACGTGAACATTTTACCGCTACTATAATAACTAAAATGTCCCCTAGCATCCCCCTCTGAAAGAGATTGTCAAAGTTTTATCTGCCCAGCCTGTACTGCAATGCTGGCCTTGCTTAATTAATTCTTAGTTCTAACCAGTGTTTTATTGATGTTATTTTGATTATGTTATTTATGTGTTATGACACACCTAGTGGTCAGACAGAATCTCTATTCTCAGTACTAGTACAGTTAATTCCAAATAAGAGTATTACTTTATTGAGTAACTCTCCCGTTTGAATGTTGCTACTGCAAAATTGTGAACACGTGCACTCCGCCTGTCAAAATCAGCTGGTGTTGTCGACCAGGGAGCCACACGCACGGCGGCCATCATGTAGAAGCATGGGGACACTCATCTGACCCTGCGGTACATCCTTGCCTCTCCACCAACCCGCACCGTCCCTCTAGCTGTGCCCAGCTGTCACCGCCCGAGTCCCCCCTTTCCCCCTCCTGCCCCTCTCTCTGTGCGCCATCTGCACGCCTTTCACCATTAAATTACTATATGCACACTAGAACCATCTTTGACATCAATGCATAGCACCTTAACAGAGAAAGGCACCACCTTTTTTATGAAATACCTATTTTAGATGTAATTTCTTCCGTCCTTCCGCCTCACTGGCTGAGTAACTCCAGCCTGTAAATTTATTTGCATTCCTAAGACCCTAACATGTCCGCTAATCAGGCTATACCTCTGAGGGAAGTTTAGAAGCAAGTGACCTCCAGGTGATGGATCATGAAGTGGAAACACACCACAATAACGAAGCACGCCATTAAAGGGGTGTCTTCCAGTACATCAACATTTAGTTTGGTGGCACATTGCGGTTCCGAACCTCCACCGAAGAATAGTACCGCCCTCCCACCCTCCATCTAGTCTCATGTACCTTCATAACCGACTACCTCCTCTTTTTCCATATTCATAGATGGCTTCACCATTATGAGCTCATCATAGCATATTCAAAGCTTCTTTGTTGTTTCATTGGTCAATACTATTCGCAACAATCACTAAATATGCTATAATCTTACTAATTTTTATGGACTACGTTTTGCAACTGGTTAGTTACAATGCCTCAAGGCGTCACTCACTCAGAATGAGCCGCTCCTGGCTAGCTCAGCATTACACGTGCCTCGCAGCCGATCCACTATCTAAGCGCCACACGCGCGCACTGCTGCAATCTTAGCACTACCTTGAAACCTGCTTCTATCACCTCTGTCTGTTTCTGCCTCCAGCCACCTTCATAACACTACCTGTTTTCCCCAGTACAGAGTCTGATAAATTGTTTCACCACTCTGTATTATATGCCTTTCGTATGCTTAACAGTGTTGGGCGATATCCAACCCACTATGTGTTGTCAGTTGATAGTTAGTTAATAATTGGTACCAATAACTTGTATTTTTCTTTTTTTATTCTTCCCTTATAGTTTTATGTTAGGTTTAAACAATTGATCATCATTTTGGTGGAGTGGTAAGCGAGATAGATTTTGTGGTAGGAGAGATGTGATTAAGTTTCACCCAAGTAAATGAAGAATAGGAGTTACCACCCCACATGTGTGTTGCACATTTAAGAGTTCACCCAGATATATTTGGGTTCCGTTATTATTCCCCCTACGTCTTACGAAGTAATTGATTGAGGAAGTGAAGTTGTTACGAGCGAGCATGAAAATCAACACTGGTACCATTTGGGTACAGTGCCCCGCCAAGCGCTTAGGAAGTGAGAGTCACCCATTTGCTTATTCCAACAAACGTGCCCCTGATGTTCCAAGATGGAAGCTCCCACTGAAATAAGCACTTGTTTGTTAATGATTAGCACCCATGACCTGACGTCATTGCCCGAGAGTGGTAATGTGCTATCTTGTTGAAAATATATTGTACACTACTGTGTACTTTTGACCACTATTGCAGTAGCCACGCCCTCTTTTTCATAACTCACCCAGCCATTTTATAGAGGCATCACTCCTCCCTTGATTGCACTGGCCCATTAACTACTTTCTTAGGTATTACCGTTGGGAAAAATCTGCGTTTTGGCTAGTTATCTGTGCAAGTGTCTGATCATCCAGTGGACGTGTGTATCCGATCTCATATCTCCGTACCCTGCAACTAGTAGGTATCACCGCTGAATCTGTTTTATTCTGAAACCCGTTACCTGAGCCTGTTCCCGATTATACTCCATTCCTTACTCTAACGTGAACACCTTCCCGGTTCGTCGTGGGTGGACCTCTTGGTAGTATGTCGGGTGACCCTGGCTTTGCAATCATGGATGGCTGTACACAAATATACCCAGAACAAACTCCGCATTGAATGCAATACACATTTTTCCCATTGATCAAATCTCTCTTCTTCCTAAGCCCCAACATCCAGTACTAAAGCTTCTGATTCAACGAATCACTTATGAAACCACTACATACAGTGAATTCCACCTACACATTGATTGCAGTCATTGATTAATGCAACCCCTTATTGTTGCACCCTTTCTGAGCTAGATAACGAGTAAGCACGACCATAACCCCCCCCCACCACCTCAGCCCCTCACTACCCCATTGCTACTAATGTATATCCCTGTAGTTCTTTGAAATCTTTTCCAACGATTTGTTCTTTTTCTACCCATGCCTTCTGTTTTTCGTAAGTGGTAGTTCCTTGATTGGTTAACTCAATGCACGACACTACGAGATGACTTCTGGCTGTTAACCCCCAGAGGGCAGTGAAGATTTGTTGATGATGAAAAAGAATTGACTTGTTTCACCCCTGTACGTTGATTTGTGTACAGGCAAGAGTTCCTGTGTGTGTTGTTGTAGGGGATGTTAAAAGGCCTGTTTTATGCTGTCACCCCGAGGTCAGAGCAAAACTGTAAGCCATGATTCACCTCACCATGCAGCGAGTTTCCAGTTGACTCAAAGTTTTGGATTCGTTTAAATTGCATGTTATGCTACCAGTGAATGCTTACTATAAGCAGAGCATAGTGCAAACACGCGGACTAGCACAGCTGTCGCCTTGCGATAAGCCAGTCACGTCTCCGAACACTACCCCTTCCCCCCTATTCTTCACCTTGTCTGCTGTAATTAATTCTAATTTTCATATGATTTATGGAGAGTATAACTATGTTACGAATACTTTTGAGCAACACAGCCATACCTGTGTGCTACTTAAGAGTAGCGGTTTACTATTTAATAGTTCTCCCTGTAATATCACTACTCTGGCTGGGGAGGTGTTCGCAGACTTGTCCTGGTTCTTTATATACTCCTTTACAAATTATCTTTATTGGTTTATCACTATGAGTAGCGTTTAGAAAAGGACTTTTTGTGTGACTTCGGTTGCCCCCTTTTGCTGTCCCTGAACAGTAATCTCCTGGGGAATACCATGTTAAGTTGTGAAATGGGAGCAAGAGTGTTCCTTGCTGCCCCCATACTGTCGTAGTCAGTAAAAGATAGTAGTGAGTAGAATGAAATAGTAAATAAGTAACATCTACCCAAAACAAATGGCATGGCCCTCCTTTAGATGTAAGCAACAAAATATGCATGTGAAATACTCCACCAGTGTTAACCCGTTCTGCCCTCCCCCCTCTTGGTCTGTGCATCGATCCTTCCAGAACCCCCCGCTTATACGCTCTGGCAGAAGTTGCAGTGCATCACAGCGCACTGCTGCCTGTCACGGTCAGTGACCTCTGCTGCTGCCACTGTCAACAGCTGTTTGCCGCAACCAGTGCAATACTCGCAGCGTCCCACGCCACCGCCGCACCATCCGCCATCGTCCAAATTTTGTCAAGCAAGCATTCATCACATAATTATTGTCATTTTTTAATAAAAAACTAACAAGAAAATACAAATAATCAAAATGTATTGTTAAAATTATCTAAGGCCATCCTTTGCAAGAGCCCGTTAGTAACTGTCAATTTACCATCCCCCCATTTTTCACTCCTGCGGAGGGGAGAAGAGTGTACGCTGGGGGCCGTTACTGAATGGATTTACTAGTATAAAAATTTGATTTTTATTTTTCACTTTATGTTCGTCAGTGCCTTCTGCCTGGCAGTAAGTTGCAGCGTCTCAGTCATGTTGCTCAAAACAGGATAGAACCACCCTTAAACTCACATGCTGAACCATCAGCAGCTAAACTCATGTGTTGCTGACGAGGTAACGTTACCAACTTACGCGTCTTACAATCTGACCGACCAATAGGAAGGCTTGGAGGTGGTCAAGTGGGGGTGGAACCGCGGAAAACTGCTGGGAGTGGACACGCTGTTCACTCTCTTCTGCTGGCAGCTTTCAAACCGACCAGATGCCCTCCTCTGCAGCCCTCTTGGGTGGTAGCTCATTCAGTCCCGGTGGCTTCTCCAGGCCTTCCTGTTTACGGCATTAAACTCCTATGCATATAAAAATATGTTTCCTTTATGGGTGCCTACAGCTTTCCCCTCCTGGCCAATCCTGACACATTAACACTGCAAGTCACTCATACCCATCCACTCCCTCTGGTACCATGCGCCGCGGAATATCAATCCGCGCCAGGCATCATGGATGTCAAAGACCAATAGCGGTCTCTGCACCATCACGCCATAAGCTGTGGCGGCGCGCGCCTACTGGCCTGCTTTTAGTGTGAGGGCACCACAGTGGAACACGTGGTCCCAGCAGCCAATAGCGGCGCCCCATATAGCGTACTTAAGCACCTGCCTCGCGCTCAGCCAGCCAGTCTAATCTCGCATACGTCGGTTTACACCTCGCTGCGCGCTAGACAGCTACTTCAGTGTCTGTGTACGAGTGGACATGTTTGTTTCCTTGTGACTCCACTGTTCGATCTTGTTGTACTCATTCTGTCCTTCATTGGTTGTGTCCGTCCTCTCCTGTTGTGTTGTAGTTCGCGGGCCTTTCCGCAGGTCCCGCCGTGCTTTCCATCATTGCTACCCCGCGACCATCCTGATCGCAGTTACAACACTCCCAGTGCTTTTTTTTCAGCTCCTGCCATAAAGGGTGCCCTGGACAGCAGGAATGTTTTGTGGGAGTAATATCGGACTACCGTATCAACCTGCTTTGCATGGCAGCCTATACATCAGGGGCAAGAAACTGGTTCCAAGCCCCTGATGTGTAGGCTGCCCTGCATGACAGGATTGTTGTGAGAGTAGTATCGGCATGCATTGTCGACTTGTTTTACAGGGGCTAAATGAGTGGATGGGCATGGTTATGCATAGAAAGTGGGAAGGAGAGAATGGACAGAGAGAGAGGTGCAGAAAGATCAGACAAAGAGAGGCGCTGGAGGAAATGGACAAGAGAGGAGTGATGAGGAGAAGCATAGAAAGAGTGGGATGGAGGACATTGACAGAGGGAGGGGGAGAGAAACGTGATCAGAGAGAGGGGTGAAGGAGATGGTCAAGATATGGGTTCAATCCCGCGTCCGGCCATCCAGATTTAGGTTTTCCGTGATTTCCCTAAATCGCTCCAGGCAAATGCCAGGATGGTTCCTTTGAAAGGGCACGGCCGACTACCTTCCCCGTCCTTCCCTAATTCGATGAGACCGATGACCTCGCTGTTTGGTCTCTTCCCCCAAACAACCCAACCCAACCCCCCAAGATATGGGGAGGAGGAATATGTATGGTATATATGCGTCAAATGTGAACATCAGTGAAGCTGTGGGGGAAAATGCTAGCATATAAGGCAGCATGTATGTAGGTATGTGCAGAATCTCCTCCCGAACCCCTGGATCAGTTTCAACCTAATTGGGCACACACATAGGACACTTCACAACTATCAGTGCTGTGAGGGTTAGAAGCTCTTGGCCCCAATAGGAGTGAAGATATGAGCAAAAACAGTTTTTTGAACGTCTGACATGTAGGTTGCCCTGCACAAAAGGAGTGTTATTGGAGTAGTAGCAGTATCTATGCTTTATTTGCCTGTTATGCAGGGGCTACACATATGGATGGGCACAACTGAGCAGAGAGAGGTGGAACTATGGATAGTGAGATAGGGGTTAATGAGGTGAACAGAGAAATGGGAAGGAGGTAATGGACACAGAGAGACAGGGGAAGATGAGATGGACAATGAAAGTAGGAAAGAGGATGTCGACAGAGAGAAACAAGGCATTTTGTGTAGATAGTATCAGCATGCCTTGCAGGGACTACACAAGCAGATGGGCATGGCTGAGCAAAGAGGGGGCAGGATAAAGCGGATAGAAGAAGGGTGCAGGAGGAGATAGCAAATGGACAGAGAAAGTGTTGAGGAGGTGAGATGGACAGGGCAGAGAGAGAGGAACAGAGAAGCTGGACAGAGAAATAGGCAAGGAGGGGACTGACAGAGAGAAGGGTGGAGGGGGAGAAGCAGGTAGCAGGTGGAAGGTGTAGAGAGATGGAGGAGGAGATCGTCAGAGGGAAAGGGGGAGGGGGGAGATATTGTCAGAGAAAGGGGAGAGAGAAGATGGACAAAGAGAGGGGGGAGGAGGAGATGGACAGATAGAGGTGGGAGAATGAGGTGCTAAAATTTCACAAATATCAAAATATATTTTAGTGTAAATGGATAGATAAAAAATCTGCTCAGTAAGTGGTGGCAGTGGAACACACTTACAAAAGAATTTTACTTTTACAAGCTTTCAGAACCTTCTTCTGGCAGAAGAGTTGAAGGGGAAGGAAGAGAGGTGAAGAAAAGAACTAGAGGGGTTTAGGGAAAGGGATACAGTTGAGAAAAGTCATCCAGGACCCCTGGTCACGGAAGACTTACCAGACAGGATGAGGAGGAAAGACTGGTTGTTGGGGACTGCACCAGATGAGATTCGTAAACTTGAGAGCTTAAGGGTGGAAGATGGGGTAATATGCAAGACACAGATTATGCAAATAACAATGGGCCGGTCTATTTGCACGAAAACTGATACTAGAAAAGATGTTTTCTACCTTTTGTGCTATTATTCTGCTCATTTATTTATCTGTACCATCCAGATTAATCAACACTTTGCCCCTATATCTTTTCTAGTGCCAGTTTTTGTGTAGACGGGCCCATTGTTACTTGCATAATCTGTGTCATGCATATTACCCTGTCTTCCACCTTTGAGGTCTCAGGTTTTCAAATCTCATCTGGTGCAGTCCCCAACAATCAGTCTTCCCTCCTCATCCCGTCCGGTAAGTCTCCCCTGACCTGGGGTTCTGGATGACTTTTCTCAACAGTATCCCCTCCCCTAAATCTCTCCAGTCCTTTTCCTTCACCCCTCATCCTGCCCCTTCAACTCTTCTGCCAAAAGAAGAAGCCACTGACTCCAAAAGCTTGTGAAAGTTAAATCCTTCGGTGTGTGCGTTTCCCTGCCACCACTTGGTGAGTAGATTTTTTATCTATCCATCCATTTACATTATATTATTAATAATTGATTTTTTTTGCCATAAGATATGTTTTCGAAATTTTAACACCAAAATCGTTCTTCAAACCAGTAATACTTTAGGAATGTGGCTATGTTGCATAAATGGTCAGAAATGCGATAAATACTTAAATTCATGTGTGTACAAACTTAAATATAATGGTTGTCTCATTTACTGCATATACCAAAGTGGACACGAATTTGAAGCTAGATGCAAAGAGCACACCAATTCACAGAAGAGAAGAGAACGGAACAGAACAGCTTTTGCAGAACATATGACACCACAAAACACTCATAATGGATACGACTTGCAACATGGAAATTTGGCACACTGCACCAAAATTAGGTTGTCTTAATGTGCTATAGGAAATGGAGATCTTCAATAGCAAAAGGCAACACCTAGACCACGTTCTAAAGGAATAATGTGAATTTAATTAAAACTTTTATTTTAAGATCTTTGAAGCATTAGTTTCTTTACGATGCTTTGTGCTCAGTGTGTGATGCGAACATTCAAGGTGTGTTCAAAAAGTAAGGTGACTTTATATTTTTATGAAAAAATATTTATTTATTCATCAATATTCATGTTGTCACCTTCAACGTAGTTCCCCTCAGATTCAATACACTTGTGGCAATGCTTCTTCCAATCCTCGAAGCACTTCCCATAAGCACTTTTTGGTACAGTCTTCAGTACTTCCAGCGATGCAGATTTTATTTCCTCAATCGTTGAAAATCTTCCTCTTGTCATAGGTCTCCTCAGTTTTGGGAACAGGAAAAGCTCACAGGGGGCCAAATCCAGTGAATATGGTGGGTGAGGCATGATTGTCTTGCTGTTTTTGGCCAGAAAATCTCTCACAAGCAATGATGAATAAGCAGGTGCATTGTCGTGATCCAAACCCATGATTTTGTTTTTTTTTCACAGTTCCGGACTTTTTTGCGATAGAAAGGTCATATGCATTTTAGTGTGCTCGGCGATTTTCGATTATAAAAAAAACGGAGCAAACAATTTGCATCAAATTTTGTATGAAAAATGGAATCAAGTGGTCTAAAACACTCGGAATGTTGACAGGGGCATACGGTGAGTCTGCTATAAGGAAAAAAAATCTTTACTGGTGGTACAAACTTTCCAAGATGGCCAAGAAGACGCCAATGATGAACCTCGCTTTGCACGACCTAGCACATCAACAACAGATGGCAATTGTTTTGGAAAATCGTCGAATTACCGTAGGAGAAGTTGCTGAGGATGCTGGCATAGCGGTTGGTCACGTCATGCAATTTTTTCGGATGTTTTGGGTATGTGTCAGCGATGTTTATTCCAAAACTTCTCGATGTTGACCAGAAGAACCATCGCATGAGCATTCCTCACGAGCTCTTGAATCACGTCAATGATAATCCTGATTTGCTCAAAAGGATCATAACTTGTGACGAAACATGGGTTTACGGTTATGACGTTGAAACCAAAGCCCAATCGTCCCAATAGAAGCATCCCAGAGACCCTAGACCGAAAAAAGCACGCCAAGTTCGATCAAATGTCAAAGTTTTCCCCAATGTTTTTTTTTTCTTCAATTACCGCTTTGTAGTGTAAGTTTGAATGGTCAATAAGGAGTATTACTTTGCCGTAATGCACTCTTTGCAAGCAGCAATACGCAAATAACGCCCAAAATTGAGAAAATACAGTTCGTGGCTTTTGCGTTACGACAATGCACCTGCTCATTCATCGTTGCTTGTGAGAGATTTTTTGGCCGAAAACAACATGACAGTCGTGCCTCAGCCACTATATTCACTGGATGTGGCCCCTTACGACTTTTTCCTATTCCCAAAACTAAAGAGACCTATGAAAGGACAAATATTTTCAATGACTGATTAAATAAAACCTGCAACGCTGGAAGTACTCAAGACTGTACCAAAAAGTGCTTATGAGAAGTGCTTCAAGTATTGGAAGAAGCATTGGCACAAGTGTATTGAATCTGAGGGGGATTACTTTGAAGGGGACAACATGAATAAAGATGAACAAATAAATATTTTTTTATAAAAATATAAAGTCACTTACTTTATGAACAAATCTCTTATGATAACACCTTGGTTAAGCACGACACTACCCTATGGTAATCACAATAATACTCTCTTTCAAACATGACAGCTGTCTGTCATTGTACAGGTGATCAAATGTATTTGGTTGAATAAAATATAAGAAATGAGTTTCACTATTGGTGCCTTTTTAAGTAGCACCCAATGTACAGGTACCTAACTAAATTTATCGAAATGGAAAACTGCTTAACACAAAGCCATGAGTGTAATTAGTATTCTTAGTGCATGAGAAATATGACATCTAAGGAAAAAAACATGATTTTTAAAAAAGTGGTTCTCCAATGAAAGACCTGCCAATACAGCAGCATTGCAGTATCTTAGTGGAACTCGTAGTTGTATATGGTGAAAATGATTAACACACAAACTGTAATTTACACTTACACATATAGTACATTCAGATAATCTTTTTGAACTTACATTTATCTTCAGATGCTGGCACACACTTCAGTTGATACACGAAAGCAACTACAACTATGTATAATATTTCTGTTATCTCACAGCAAATACTGATTTGAGTTGTTTTATTTAGAACTACAGGGTGATTATAATTTAAGTTTCAGTTCCAAATCACTGTAAAAAATGAACCATTGCTCAGAATGATGACACGTTTGAATGAAATATTATCGAAGAAGGGGCAAACATTATGGAAACAACAACAATTAATGAAAATTTTACCACTGGATGGCACTTTAAGTGGCAGAATATGCAAAATAAAAGATGCAGTGTATACGGCTGTTTGACAGTTTGTGTCTGAGATGTTTGGCATGACTTTCTCAATGCAGGATCATTTGCGGATAATAAAGCTCTTCTACAAGAAAAGTGATTCTACATCTACACCTACATGGTTACTCTGAAATTCACCTTGTGTTATTGTGTGCGTATCTGCTGCTGCGTATGTCTGGTGTCGAAGAAACAATAATGATATGTGGTGCTGCATTATTAATACTAGAAGGTTTACACAAACAAAATGAAAGGCGTCCTCGTCGTTGGTGGAGAAAAACATTCTATAGAAGAACTGGCGGAAATAACCTGCTAGGTGAGCTGAGTATGGAAGACGGCTCTGGCTTCCGTAACTTCACTCGGATCTCACCTACCGATTTTGAATATCTGACAAATATGATGTCACCATTTGTTTAAAAAAAAGACACGAATTTCAGGAAAGCTATTTCAGTCAACCAAAGGCTTGCAGTTACTCTTCGTTTCCTGGCAACAGGAGATTCATTTCAGAGCCCTGCGTATTTATTTCGCATTTCGAAGCAAGCAATATCTCAAATAGTACCTGAAGTATGTGGAGCTCTGGTGGAAGTACTGAAGGACTATGTAAAGGTAAGTAAATGAAAAACATCGTTAAATAAGCACATTTTCGAAGTGTTATTATTTCTCAATCACATTACATATCTCATCAAACACAACTTCTTCAATTGCATTTTCACGGTCTTCATAACTCGTAAATGTAACAGGGGAATTATTACTTGATGATGATGATGGCCCTGCCACATTCATACCCCGTGTCGACTACTCACTTTCCAAATACGCTACATGCTGTTTCATTAACACATCATTAAGCAAAGCCATTGTTTTTGCTCTTTCTATCTCTGGCAATTTCCGTAAAACTAATGCCACATACTGCCCATATGTACTACATTCATCGTTCTTGTTCTCTTCTTGTTTTTGCAGCACTTTAGTTAATAATTGAGACGGAATCTTGTAGGGTTGCTGCATATCTTTTATCTCGCCCATCCTAATTTTTCGTGGTGGAGGGCTGGAAGGTTCAGCCGCAACCTCTTCATCTTCATTTGTGCCCCTCTGTCGAATGTACGAAAACCTGAAATCAAATTTCTTTCTTTCACATACCTGCGACTGAAAACGACTGGAGTGAAACAGCATGTTTATTCTCACAGATTCTTCAGTTTCTCCATTGTGTCGGGGCAATTGACGGGAAACATATCCTGCTACAGTGCCCTGTTGGTGGAAGTGAATATTATAATTATAAAGGTTCATTCAACATTGTGCTGCTTGCTGTCGTCGATGCCAGCAACAACTTTTTGTACGCAGATATCGGCTGCCAAAGCAGAATATCAGATGGTGGTGTGTTCAAAAACGTGAGCATAAATGAGTTTCCGTTCGAGCTCTGATTTCTCTTATTTTATTATGATGATCATTTCTCTCTGCGTATGTGGGCGTCAATAAAATATTTTGGTGATTGAAATTTCGTAAATAAATCTCACTTCAAAGAAAACCGCCTTTGTTTCAGTGACTGCCACCCCAACTCGCGTATCATATCAGTGACACTCTCACCCTTATTGCGCGATAATACGAAACGAGCTGCCCGTGTTTGCACTTTTTCGACGTCCTCCGTCAATCCTACCTGGCAAGGATCCCACACCGCGCAGCAATATTCCAGCAGAGGACGGACAAGTGACTTCCCAACTCAGATGATACAGTTGCTGAAAGGTTCAAAGAAAACTTGAGTTTGATTTCAAACACGTACCCGACTCATACGATAATAGTTGGTGGTGACTTTAATTTACCCTCGATATATTGGCGAAAATACATGTTCAGTTCCGGAGGTACGCATAAAATATCATCCGAAATTGTGCTAAGCGCAGTCTCTAAAAATTATAGTTCATGAGTCCACGCGAATGGTAAACGGTTGTGAAAACACACTTGACCTCTTAGCAACAAATAATCCTGAGTCAATAACGAGCATCAAAACCGATTCAGGGATTAGTGAACACAGGGTTTTCGTAGCGAGACTGAATATCGTAACCCGCAAATCCTCGAAAAATTAACGAAAAATATACCTATTCAAAAAAGCAGATAAAAATTCACTTGACGCCTTCCTGAGAGACAATCTCCACTCATTCCAAATTAATAATATAAGTGAAGACCAGATGTGGCTTAAATTCAAAGAAATGGTATCGGTAGCAATTGAGAGATTTATACCAAATAAATAAACAAACGATGGAGCAGATTAGATTAGATTAGATTAGTACTTGTTCCATAGATCATGAATACGACACTTCGTAATGATGTGGAACGTGTCAGGTTAATAAAAGGTGTCTATACAAGATATTACATTAAACAAAATATTATGTAATATTTTTAATTTTTTTTGTGGGGGTTGGGGAAATTACCCACTTATTATATCCAAAAATTTATCTAATGAGTCGAAGGAGTTGCCATTAAGAAATTCTTTTAATTTCCTTTTAAATGCTATATGGCTATCTGTCAGATTTTTGATGCTATTAGGTAAGTGACCAAAGACTTTCGTGGCAGCATAATTTACCCCCTTCTGAGCCAAAGTTAGATTTAACCTTGAGTAGTGAAGATCATCCTTTCTCCTAGTCTTGTAGCCATGTACACTGCTATTACTTTTGAATTTGTTCGGATTGTGAATAACAAATTTCGTAAGTGAATATATATATTGTGAGGCTACAGTGAAGATTTCTAGCTCTTTAAATAAGTGTCTGCAGGATGATCTTGGATGAGCTCCAGCAATTATTCTGGCTACACGCTTTTGTGCAGTGAACACTCTTTTACTCAATGATGAGTTACCCCAGAATATGATGCCATACGAAAGCAGAGAATGAAAATAGGCGTGGTAAGCTAATTTACTCAGATGCATATCGCCAAAATTTGCAATGACCCTAATAGCATAAGTAGCTGAACTCAAACGTTTCAGCAGATCCTCAGTGTGTTTTTTCCAGTTCAACCCCTCATCAATGCATACACCTAGAAATTTTGAATATTCTACCTTAGCTACCGATTTCTGATCGAAGTCTATATTTATTAATGGTGTCATTCCATTTACTGTGTGGAACTGTATATACTGTGTTTTGTCAAAGTTTAATGAGAGCCCATTTGCAGAGAACCACTTTATGATTTTCTGTAAAACATCATTTACAATTTCACCAGTTAATTCTTGACTGTTGAGTGTGATAGCTATACTTGTATCATCGGCAAAAAGTACCAGCTTTGCATCTTCGTGAGTATAGAATGGCAAGTCATTAATATATATTAAGAACAACAGAGGGCCCAAGACTGAACCTTGCGGCACCCCATTCTTGATTGTTCCCCAGTTTGGGAAATCACGAGTTTTTTTGCATATTATGTGAACTGTTTATTTCAACTTTCTGCACTCTTCCAGTTAGGTATGATTTAAACCATTTGAGCACTATCCCACTCATACCACAGTACTTGAGCTTATCTAGAAGTATTCCATGATTTACACAATCAAAAGCCTTTGATAGATCACAAAAAATCCCAACTGGTGACTTCCGGTCACTCAGAGCATTTAATATTTCATTAGTGAAAGTGTATATAGCATTTCCCGTTGAAAAACGCTTTTGGAAACCAAACTGACATTTTGTTAAAACTTTATTTTTACAAAGGTGTGAAGCTACTCTACAATACATTACTTTTTAAAAAATTTTGGATAAGGCAATCAGAAGAGAGATTGGGCGGTAGTTGTTGACATGAGACGTATCCACTTTTATATGCAGAGGTTTAACAATGGCATACTTCAGTCTATCTGGGAAAATACCCTGCTTCAGAGAGCTATTACATATGTGGCTAAGAATCCCACTTATCTCTTGGGAACAAGCTTTTATTATCCTGCTGGAAATGCCATCAATTCCTCCTTGGCACACAAAACGGGATAAAACTCTATTGCGGAAACAATGAAACAAACATGCCAAACTTAAACAGACGCAAAATCCCCAAGATTGACGATCTTTTACAGAAGCTCGAAATTTAGCGCCTTCTCTTTCCCTGTGCGATAGCAATGGAGATAAATCGAAGACAGTGCTGCCAAAGCAGAGTTACTAAACACAGTCTTCCGAAATGCCTTCACCAAAGAAGACGAAGTAAATATTCCAGAATTCGAATCGAGAACAGCTGCCAACATGAATAACTTAGAAGTAAATGTCCTCGGAGTAGTGAAGCAACTTAAGTCACTCCATAAAAGCAAGTCTTTTGATCCAGACCGCATACCAATTAGGTTCCTTTCGGAGTATGCTGATCCATTAGCTCCATACTTAACAATTATATACAACCGTTCGCTCGACGAAAGATCCGTACGCAAAAACTGGAAAGTTGCACATGTCACACCAATATTAAAGAAATTACAGGCCCATATCATTAAAGTCGATATGCAGCAGGATTTTGGAACATATATTGTGTCCGAACATTATGAATTACCTCGAAGAAAACGGTCTATTGACACACAGTCAACATGAGATTAGAAAACATCGTTCTAGGCGCTACAGTCTGGAGCCGCTTGACCGCTACGGTCGCAGGTTCGAATCCTGCCTCGGGCATGGATGTGTGTGATGTCCTTAGGTTAGTTAGGTTTAAGTAGTTCTAAGCTCTAGGGGACTGACGACCACAGCAGTTAAGTCCCATAGTGTTCAGGGCCATTTGAACCAAAAACATCGTTCCTGTGAAACACAGCTAGCTCTTTATTCACATGAAGTGTTGAGTGCTATTGACAAGGGTTTTTAGATCGATTCCGTCTTTCTGGATTTCTGGTAGGCTTTTGACACGGTACCATGCAAGTGGCTTGTAGTGAAATTGGGTGCTTATGGAATATTGTCTCAGTTGTGTGACTGATTTGTGATTTCCCGTCAGAGATGTCACAGTTCGTAGTAACTGACGGGAAGTCATTGAGTTAAACAGAAGTGTTTTCTGGCGTCCCCTGAAGTAGTGTAATAAGCCCTTCGCCGTTCCTTATCCATATAAACGATTTGGGAGACAATCTGAGCAGCTGTCTTCGGTTGTTTGCAGATGACGCTGTCGCTTATCGACTAATAAAGTCATAAGAAAATCAAAACAAACTGCAAAACGATTAAGAAAAGATATCTGAATGCTGCGAAAAGTGGCAATTGACCCTAAATAACAAAACGTGTCAGGTCATCCACATGAGTGCTAAAAGTAACTCATTCAACTTTGGTTACACGATAAATCAGTCTAATCTAAAAGCCGTAAATTCAACTAAATACCTAGGTATTACAATTACGAGCAACTTAAATTGGAAGGAACACATAGAAAATCTTGTGAGGAATGCTAGCCAAAGACTACGTTTTATTGGTAGGACACTTAGGAAATGTAACAGACCTACTAAGGAGACTGCCTACACTACGCTTGTCCGTCCTCTTTTAGAATACTGCTGCGCGGTGTGGGATCCTTACCAGATAGGACTGACGGAGTACATGGAAAAAGTTCAAAGAAAGGCAGTACGTTTTGTATTATAGCGAAATATGGGAGAGAGTGTCACAGAAATGATACAGGATTTGGGCTGGACATCATTAAAAGAAAGACGTTTTTCGTTGCGACGGAACCTTCTCACGAAATTCCAATCACGAACTTTCTCCTCCGAATGCGAAAACATTTTGACACCGACCTACATAGGGAAGAACGATCACCACGATAAAATAAGGGTCCGCGTGCTATACGAGATTGGAATAGTAGAACATTGTGAAGGTGGTTCGATGAACCCTCTGCCAGGCACTTAAATGTGATTTGCAGAGTATTCGTGTAGAAGCAGGATGTGAATGTAGGCCGTCTCCTTAGTGGATTTGTCGCATCTTCTAAGTGTTCTGCCAACAAAGCGGTCTTCGTTTCGCCATCCCCACAATATTATCCATTGGTCTTTCCAATTTAAGTTGCTCGTAATTGTAATTCCTAGGTATTTAGTGGAATTGACAGCCCATAGATTTGTGCGATTTATGGTATACCCAAAATTTATCGGGTTTCTTTTAGTGCCCATGTGGAGTGTCTCGCGCTTTTCTTTGTTTAGTGCCAATTGTCACTTTTCGCACCATAGAGAAATTCTCTCTATATTAATTATGTAATTAGAATTGATCGTCTGATGATTTTACCAGACGGTAAATGACAGCAAACAATCTAAGGGGGTTGCTCAGATTATCACCTAGATCATTTATGTAAATCAAGAACAGCAGAGGGTCTTTGACACTACCTTTCGGAATGCTAAATATCACTTTTATTCTACTCAATGATTTACCATCTATCACTACGAACACCATATGCACGCAATTTGATTAATAGTCGCTTGTGAGGAACAGTATCAAAAGCTTTCTGGAAATCTGAGAATATGGACTCGATCTGAGATCCCTTGTCCAGTGCCAATAGCTTTGCAGGAGTTCTGGATGATCTAAGGTATGAAAAAAAGTCATTGGCCTGATGACTGCCAAGTCTCAGGAGAAAATGGCTCTGAAATTAGAAAAAAAAGGTGTTTTTGAAGTGCAGTATGGCAGAGGGAGGAAAACAATTGATCCGACATCGGTAGGAGAAGTAGTGACAGCATTGCAGGAGGGGATGAGCTGTTGTGTGCAAACATTCAGTGCATGGGGAATTGCCCAAATTTTTGACATGCCTGTGAGCACAGTGGATAAAATTCTACAAAACGTCCTGCATCTCAATCCATACAAAATTATACATGTTCAGGAGTTGCTTCACACAGGAATCGCAGTATAACAAATCTTTGCTGTAGAATTTCTTGCTTGAATGAAGGTGGACAACGAATGGCCATGGAACATTCTGTGGACAGACAAAGCACATTTCCATCTCCAAGTACATGTCAGTACAGGGAATTGCAGAATATGGGCAATGGAAAACCTGCTCACAAAATCTACCAGTACTGCTTCATTTTGCAAAGGTAACTTTCTGGTGTGGGTGGACAGCATTGTTTATACTATGCCCATATTTTTTTGCCCCCCATGAACCATGGACCTTGCCGTTGGTGGGGAGGCTTGCGTGCCTCAGCGATACAGATAGCCGTACCGTAGGTGCAACCACAACGGAGGGGTATCTGTTGAGAGGCCAGACAAACGTGTGGTTCCTGAAGAGGGGCAGCAGCCTTTTCAGTAGTTGCAAGGGCAACAGTCTGGATGATTGACTGATCTGGCCTTGTAACAATAACCAAAACGGCCTTGCTGTGCTGGTACTGCGAACGGCTGAAAGCAAGGGGAAACTACAGCCGTAATTTTTCCCGAGGGCATGCAGCTTTACTATATGATTACATGATGATGGCGTCCTCTTGGGTAAAATATTCCGGAGGTAAAATAGTCCCCCATTCGGATCTCCGGGCGGGGACTACTCTAGAGGATGTCGTTATCAGGAGAAAGAAAACTGGCGTTCTACGGATCGGAGCGTGGAATGTCAGATCCCTTAATCGGGCAGGTAGGTTAGAAAATTTAAAAAGGGAAATGGACAGGTTGAAGTTAGATATAGTGGGAATTAGTGAAGTTCGGTGGCAGGAGGAACAAGACTTCTGGTCAGGTGACTACAGGGTTATAAATACAAAATCAAATAGGGGTAATGCAGGAGTAGGTTTAATAATGAATAGGAAAATAGGAATGCGGGTAAGCTACTACAAACAGCAGAGTGAACGCATTATTGTGGCCAAGATAGATACGAAGCCCACGCCTACTACAGTAGTACAAGTTTATATGCCTGAAGTGGACTGACAAGGCAGCCAGTCCACAGTGACGGGTAGCCGAAAGAAAGGCACGCGTACACACACACGCCGACGGGCGTGAAGTACTGGAACAGGCTACGTAATTAATGCTATGAAGAAAAGTACGTAGCTGGATTAATACTTATCTTTAATCAATCATTGGGTACATCGCTCTTGACTATACACAGGAGACTTTAATTACAATCACTGTAAGGCTAATGGCGCCTTGCTAGTTCGTAGCCATTAACTTAGCTGAAGGCTATTCTGTCTCTCGGCTAATGAGAGAGAAAGGCTTCGTACATCTAGTCGCTAGCTAGGTCGTCCGTACAACTGGGGCGAGTCCTCTATCGTATCTCGAGACCTGCCTTGTGGTGGCGCTAGGTCTGCGATCACACAGTGGCGACACGCGGGTCCGACATGTACTAAATGGACCGCGGCCGATTTAAGCTACCACCTAGCAAGTGTGGTGTCTGGCGGTGACACCACATTCCTCCCCCGCAAATCGGCGAACGGTCGTGAGATAAGGCTTCCGCCCGCCGTGGGGAGGACCCCATGTTGACGTATGCGATGAGGTGGGGAGCCTAACAACAGGCGAGGCTGTGCCACCCGCACCCGGCCATTCGGTCTGAGGGGAGCTAGGAAACGCCTGAAAACCTAGTCCAGGGTGCACGTCAACATGCGGTGTATGCGCCCGTAAAGAAACAGGAGGGGCCGAAGGGTCGACCTCCATTGCGTCGGGGTAGCCGACGCGCGATGACGTCATGTGGTCCAGTGCGGGCGGGAGTTCCATGGCGGAGGACAGCTGGTCACGGGAAGCGATCGGCGGCGCGTGACCCTGGGAGGCGCGTGGCGGCTGCAGCGAAGCGTCGAATGCGGGCGGCGCCGGCCGGAGTACCGGCGGCTAGGGCGGCGGCGGTGGCGGCGGCTGCTGCTGCGGCGTCGCGTCGCCATGGGGCAAAATGGAAGGCATCGTCGGTAACACCTGGGGATGATGCGAGCCAGTAGATGGGTCCCCAGGGCGCTGACCGGATGGCACCGTCGCTGAAAGCAGACGGGGAGCGGCAGAACCCGTGCGACGACAAAGGCGCAGCTGATTGAGATGCCGACGCACCTCACCAGAGGCCCCCAAAACCAAATACATCGCGCGGCCGAGGCAGCGAAGAATGCGCCCTGCGAGCCAACGCCGTGAACCGCGATAGTTGCGATAAAATACAACGTCGCCTGGAGCAAAAGCAGGAGTCTGCCGCTGCACAGGAACCTGATGCGGCGGATGCAGCAAAGACATCAAGGTGCGATGAGGACGGCCGTGGAGCAACTCAGCCGGCGAGCGACCATCTCGGGGCTGAGAGCGATACGAAGACAAAAAGAGCAACAATGCGTCCTCCCGAGAATGCGACTCTTTCAACTTCAACATCTGTGACTTGAAAGTCCGGACCAATCGTTCAGCGGCACCGTTGGACTGAGGCGAAAACGGCGCGGATGTCAGATGTTGAATACCATTGGCCTGGCAGAATGACTGAAATTCTGCGGACATGAATTGTGGGCCATTGTCGGAAGACCTTCAATGCAAAAGATAGCAGACAACGCTTGGATGGTGGTGGAGGACGTCGTGGAAGACATCCGGACAACAAAAGGAAAATTACTGAAGGCGTCGACCAGAACCAACCATCGAGCATTCCAGAATGGAACAGCAAAATCAATGTGCAAGCGTTGCCAAGGGGAAGTGGCTTTTGGCCATGCAAAGACTTTCCGCGGCGGTGCGGATTGTTGTTCGGCACACGCCGGGCAAGAAGAACACATATTCGTAATCGCAGCATCTATTCCGAACCAAGTACAGTGCTGACGAGCAAGTTGTTTCGTTCGCACTATACCCCAATGTCCGTGGTGAAGAAGCCGTAAAACAGAGGACTGTAACGAACGTGGGACCACGACTCTGGACTGATCATTATCAGAACGCAACAACAAAACACCACGTCGAACAAAGAGTCTCTCCTTGTGAGCAAAAAATCGGCGAACCAACGGATCCTCGATCTGAGACTTTGACAAAGGCCATTGCGTAGCAACAAAACGCAAAACGGTAGCAAGGACAGGGTCAGCAGCGGTGGCTGTAGCTACACGACGAAAATCAATCGGAAACGATTCGACCACTTCATCGGTTTCCGAATCAATGAACAGGCAAGCAAGTTCGGAAGAATCGAATGCTTTATCCTCAGCAACCGGCAAACGGGACAACGCATCGGCGTTTCCGTGCTTAGCAGTGGACCGATACAAGATATCGTAGCGGTACTGCGAGAGGAAAATAGACCAGCGAATGAATTTCTGCGCTGTACGTGGAGGTACAGGCTTGTTCGGATGAAAAAGCGATGTCAAAGGTTTGTGGTCTGTGATGATGGTGAAGTGACGACCATACAAGAAATCATGGAACTTAGTAACACCAAACACGAGAGCCAAAGCTTCTTTCTCTATCTGCGAGTAATTGCTTTGCGCAGACGAGAGCAATTTGGACGCAAAGGCAATAGGGCGATCATGGGAGCCAACTTGGTGCGCAAGCACAGCACCGATCCCGAAATCCGATGCATCTACCATCAACAAAAGGGTTTTCTGGGGATCGAATGGCGTAAGGCAAGTATTAGAAAGCAACGCCGATTTCAACTGGCGAAAGGCGCGTTCGCATTCCGTCGTCCAGACGAACGGAACACCTTTACGGCGTAAGCGATGAAGCGGAGCGGAAATGGAAGAGGCATTGCGCATATATTTGTGATAATAGTTAATTTTACCCAACACACTCTGTAGCTGTTTCACATTGCGAGGGGAAGGTAAATCTTGTATGGCACGGAGGTGCTCTGGACTCGGATGTATGCCTTGGGCATTGATGACATGGACCAGGTATGGTAAGTCACGAGCAAAAAACACACATTTGTCCTTCCTCAAGCGAAGACCATTGTGTCGCAAGACCTGAAATAACGTTCGTAGGTTCGCAAGATGATCTTCTTCTGTCTGTCCGGAGATCACTATATCGTCCAGATAGTTTGCAGCAGTAGGGACCGACGCACAAATAGTTTGTAAATACTGCTGAAACAATGCAGGGGCGGATGCACACCCGAACGGCAGTCTTTTGAACCTGTACAATCCAAGATGCGTGTTAACCACCAATACGCGCTGGGATTCGTCGTCCACAGGTATTTGCAAGTACGCATCGGCTAGATCCAACTTCGAAAAATATTTTCCCGGGCCCAGTTTAGCAAACAGATCCTCCGGGCGGGGCAAAGGAAAAGTAGCAGTCACTAGTTGTGGATTCACTGTGGCCTTGAAGTCCACGCAAAGTCTCAATTTTCCGGAAGGTTTTGGCAAAATTACTAAGGGTGAGGCCCAGAGAGAAGCTTGCACACGTTCAATTACACCCTGTGATTCTAGATCGTTTAATGTTCTTGCGACCTCATCACGCAATGCGTGGGGAACATTGCACGCTCTGAAAAATTTCGGTTGTGCGTTGACCTTCAGTTCCAAATGTGCTTCATAGTTTTTAGCGCAACCTAAGCCCGGTGCAAAAATGTCTGCAAATTCGTCACATAAGCGAGAAACACTGTCTGAAGGCACAGTCTGATTGACTGATAGGATCTGATTTACAATAGACATGTTAAACAACTGAAATAAATCTAAGCCAAACAAGTTCACTGCAGAAGAAGAACGAAGAACGTAAAATGACACAAGTTTTGTTTGTCCCTTGTATGTTGCAAGAAGAGTGCACTGTCCTAACACAGGAAGTGTCTGTCCGGAATAACTTTTTAACTGAACATTTGCGGCACGCAACGGAGGTTTGCCCAGTTGTTTGTACGTGTCATGATTGAGCAATGAAACTGCAGCTCTGGTATCGAGCTGGAATGGTATCACTTTGCCTTCAAAGTCTAAGTCCACAAAAAGTTTATTGTCCTGCTGACGACAAGATCGACTGTTTTGGGCAAGTTGAACAGACACTTGTACAGAATCACTTGCTAATTGACGTGATTTCCGGCGACGTCGACGCACTCTTTTTGTGGGACGATCACAGTCACTGTTAGAGAAAGTGGCACTGGACGAATCGGAATTAACTACATGAATGTCCATGGGCGAAGGTCCACGATCCTGAGTGTCCTTGGGTCGATTCCGGCGCGAAGCAAAGGGCCTGGAATGATTGTGATTGTCTGATCGGAGCTTTTTCTGGCAAACACTTTGAACATGTCCTTTCCTATTGCAGAAAAAGCAAATAGCTTGGCGTGACGGGCAATGTTCACGCGAATGTCCAGTAGCACAACGCGGGCACGATTTCACTGCATTTGTGGGCTGGCGCGGCACACCTGGTTTAGCGCGCGGCGGCAGCTGTGCGGACGTACGCGAGGGCAGTTGACCGGGCCGCGCAGCTCGCCCGGCGGGCCGGTTAATGTTACACACTGCTGGCGAAGTTTCAAAAGATTCCTGAGCACAGTCAAGTGTGTCCTGTCTATCTAATATGTCGATCACTTGTGGAAGGGAGGGATTAACTAGTTTCAAAATTTGCTCCCGTATGCGAACATCAGAAACGTTCTGTGCAATTGCATCACGTACCATTGTATCTGAATAAGAAAGACCACAGTCACAGTCAAAAGAACACTCCCTAGTAAGTCCTTGCAAAGTTGCTACCCACTCCCTATTAGTTTGACCGGCCGTACGTTTTGTACGAAAAAACGTATACCGTTTGGCAACCACATTAACTGTTTCTTTGAAATAGGCATCTAAAGCAGACAAAATTTCCTCGTAGGACAGAGTTGCTACGTCGCGTCGGGGAAAGAATTTCACTATCACCCGGTAGGTGGACACACCGACACAAGAAAGCAAAAACGGCTGCCGCTCATTACCTTGAATTCTGTATGCGGCGAGGTGTAAGGCAAACTGGCGGGACCATTCCCGCCGAGTCTCGTGGTTCGGGTCGTAGTGCCTAAAAGGCGGTGCAACGGCAAGTTGTGGCTGCGGTACCGGTGAAGCGGCGGCGGCCGCATCGGTTTGAATGGCATGTTGACCCTGGACGAGCTGTCCAAGGGCATCCAATAACGCCTGCGTCTGCTGATTCTGCAAGCGATAAAATTCGGACAGTACATCTGGCGAAGCCATGACACAAGTAAATGTAAGCAATCAGAAAGAATACTTTAACTCGTCGCCAATGAAGTGGACTGACAAGGCAGCCAGTCCACAGTGACAGGTAGCCGAAAGAAAGGCACGCGTACACACACACGCCGACGGGCGTGAAGTACTGGAACAGGCTACGTAATTAATGCTATGAAGAAAAGTACGTAGCTGGATTAATACTTATCTTTAATCAATCATTGGGTACATCGCTCTTGACTATACACAGGAGACTTTAATTACAATCACTGTAAGGCTAATGGCGCCTTGCTAGTTCGTAGCCATTAACTTAGCTGAAGGCTATTCTGTCTCTCGGCTAATGAGAGAGAAAGGCTTCGTACATCTAGTCGCTAGCTAGGTCGTCCGTACAACTGGGGCGAGTCCTCTATCGTATCTCGAGACCTGCCTTGTGGTGGCGCTAGGTCTGCGATCACACAGTGGCGACACGCGGGTCCGACATGTACTAAATGGACCGCGGCCGATTTAAGCTACCACCTAGCAAGTGTGGTGTCTGGCGGTGACACCACAATGCCAACTAGCTTTGCAGATGACGAAGAAATTGAAGAAATGTATGATAAAATAAAAGAAATTATTCAGATTGTGAAGGGAGACGAAAATTTAATAGTCATGGGTGACTGGAATTCGAGTGTAGGAAAAGGGAGAGAAGGAAACATTGTAGGTGAATATGGATTGGGGGACAGAAATGAAAGAGGAAGCCGCCTGGTCGAATTTTGCACAGAGCACAACATAATCATAACTAACACTTGGTTTAAGAATCATGAAAGAAGGTTGTATACATGGAAGAACCCTGGAGATACTAAAAGGTATCAGATAGATTATATAATGGTAAGACAGAGATTTAGGAACCAGGTTTTAAATTGTAAGACATTTCCAGGGGCAGATGTGGACTCTGACCACAATCTATTGGTTATGACCTGTAGATTAAAACTGAAGAAACTGCAAAAAGGTGGGAATTTAAGGAGATGGGACCTGGATAAACTAAAAGAACCAGAGGTTGTACAGAGATTCAGGGAGAGCATAAGGGAGCAATTGACAGGAATGGGGGAAATAAATACAGTAGAAGAAGAATGGGTAGCTTTGAGGGATGAAATAGTGAAGGCAGCAGAGGATCAAGTAGGTAAAAAGACGAGGGCTAGTAGAAATCCTTGGGTAACAGAAGAAATATTGAATTTAATTGATGAAAGGAGAAAATATAAAAATGCAGTAAGTGAAACAGGCAAAAAGGAATACAAACGTCTCAAAAATGAGATCGACAGGAAGTGCAAAATGGCTAAGCAGGGATGGCTAGAGGACAAATGTAAGGATGTAGAGGCCTATCTCACTAGGGGTAAGATAGATACCGCCTACAGGAAAATTAAAGAGACCTTTGGAGATAAGAGAACGACTTGTATGAATATCAAGAGCTCAGATGGAAACCCAGTTCTAAGCAAAGAAGGGAAAGCAGAAAGGTGGAAGGAGTATATAGAGGGTCTATACAAGGGCGATGTACTTGAGGACAATATTATGGAAATGGAAGAGGATGTAGATGAAGATGAAATGGGAGATATGATACTGCGTGAAGAGTTTGACAGAGCACTGAAAGACCTGAGTCGAAACAAGGCCCCCGGAGTAGACAATATTCCATTGGAACTACTGACGGCCGTGGGAGAGCCAGTCCTGACAAAACTCTACCATCTGGTGAGCAAGATGTATGAAACAGGCGAAATACCCTCAGACTTCAAGAAGAATATAATAATTCCAATCCCAAAGAAAGTAGGTGTTAACAGATGTGAAAATTACCGAACTATCAGCTTAATAAGTCACAGCTGCAAAATACTAACACGAATTCTTTACAGACGAATGGAAAAACTAGTAGAAGCCAACCTCGGGGAAGATCAGTTTGGATTCCGTAAAAACACTGGAACACGTGAGGCAATACTGACCTTACGACTTATCTTAGAAGAAAGATTAAGGAAAGGCAAACCTACGTTTCTAGCATTTGTAGACTTAGAGAAAACTTTTGACAATGTTGACTGGAATACTCTCTTTCAAATTCTAAAGGTGGCAGGGGTAAAATACAGGGAGCGAAAGGCTATTTACAATTTGTACAGAAACCAGATGGCAGTTATAAGAGTCGAGGGACATGAAAGGGAAGCAGTGGTTGGGAAGGGAGTAAGACAGGGTTGTAGCCTCTCCCCGATGTTGTTCAATCTGTATATTGAGCAAGCAGTAAAGGAAACAAAAGAAAAATTCGGAGTAGGTATGAAAATTCATGGAGAAGAAATAAAAACTTTGAGGTTCGCCGATGACATTGTAATTCTGTCAGAGACAGCAAAGGACTTGGAAGAGCAGTTGAATGGAATGGACAGTGTCTTGAAAGGAGGATATAAGATGAACATCAACAAAAGCAAAACAAGGATAATGGAATGTAGTCTAATTAAGTCGGGTGATGCTGAGGGAATTAGATTAGGAAATGAGGCACTTAAAGTAGTAAAGGAGTTTTGCTATTTGGGGAGCAAAATAACTGATGATGGTCGAAGTAGAGAGGATATAAAATGTAGGCTGGCAATGGCAAGGAAAGCGTTTCTGAAGAAGAGAAATTTGTTAACATCCAGTATTGATTTAAGTGTCAGTATTCGTATGGAGTGTAGCCATGTATGGAAGTGAAACATGGACGATAAATACACTCCTGGAAATTGAAATAAGAACACCGTGAATTCATTGTCCCAGGAAGGGGAAACTTTATTGACACATTCCTGGGGTGAGATACATCACATGATCACACTGACAGAACCACAGGCACATAGACACAGGCAACAGAGCATGCACAATGTCGGCACTGGTACAGTGTATATCCACCTTTCGCAGCAATGCAGGCTGGTATTCTCCCATGGAGACGATCGTAGAGATGCTGGATGTAGTCCTGTGGAACGGCTTGCCATGCCATTTCCACCTGGAGCCTCAGTTGGACCAGCGTTCGTGCTGGACGTGCAGACCGCGTGAGACGACGCTTCATCCAGTCCCAAACATGCTCAATGGGGGACAGATCCGGAGATCTTGCTGGCCAGGGTAGTTGACTTACACCTTCTAGAGCACGTTCGGTGGCACGGGATACATGCGGACGTGCATTGTCCTGTTGGAACAGCAAGTTCCCTTGCCGGTCTAGGAATGGTAGAACGATGGGTTCGATGACGGTTTGGATGTACCGTGCACTATTCAGTGTCCCCTCGACGATCACCAGTGGTGTACGGCCAGTGTAGGAGATCGCTCCCAACACCATGATGCCGGGTGTTGGCCCTGTCTGCCTCGGTCGTATGCAGTCCTGATTGTGGCGCTCACCTGCACGGCGCCAAACACGCATACGACCATCATTGGCACCAAGGCAGAAGCGACTGTCATCGCTGAAGACGACACGTCTCCATTCGTCCCTCCATTCACGCCTGTCGTGACACCACTGGAGGCGGGCTGCACGATGTTGGGGCGTGAGCGGAAGACGGCCTAACGGTGTGCGGGACCGTAGCCCAGCTTCATGGAGACGGTTGCGAATGGTCCTCGCCGATACCCCAGGAGCAACGGTGTCCCTAATTTGCTGGGAAGTGGCGGTGCGGTCCCCTACGGCACTGCGTAGGATCCTACGGTCTTGGCGTGCATCCGTGCGTCGCTGCGGTCCGGTCCCAGGTCGACGGGCACGTGCACCTTCCGCCGACCACTGGCGACAACATCGATGTACTGTGGAGACCTCACGCCCCACGTGTTGAGCAATTCGGCGGTACGTCCACCCGGCCTCCCGCATGCCCACTATACGCCCTCGCTCAAAGTCCGTCAACTGCACATACGGTTCACGTCCACGCTGTCGCGGCATGCTACCAGTGTTAAAGACTGCGATGGAGCTCCGTATGCCACGGCAAACTGGCTGACACTGACGGCGGCGGTGCACAAATGCTGCGCAGCTAGCGCCATTCGACGGCCAACACCGCGGTTCCTGGTGTGTCCGCTGTGCCGTGCGTGTGATCATTGCTTGTACAGCCCTCTCGCAGTGTCCGGAGCAAGTATGGTGGGTCTGACACACCGGTGTCAATGTGTTCTTTTTTCCATTTCCAGGAGTGTAGTTTGGACAAGAAGAGAATAGAAGCTTTCGAAATGTGGTGCTACAGAAGAATGCTGAAGATTAGATGGGTAGATCACATAACTAATGAGGAAGTATTGAATAGGATTGGGGAGAAGAGAAGTTTGTGGCACAACTTGACCAGAAGAAGGGATCGGTTGGTGGGACATGTTCTGAGGCATCAAGGGATCACCAATTTAGTATTGGAGGGCAGCGTGGAGGGTAAAAATCGTAGAGGGAGACCAAGAGATGAATACACTAAGCAGATTCAGAAGGATGTAGGTTGCAGTAGGTACTGGGAGATGAAAAAGCTTGCACGGGATAGAGTAGCATGGAGAGCTGCATCAAACCAGTCTCAGGACTGAAGACCACAACAACAACAACATATTTTTTTGAGGAGATATGGGTCCTGTTACCTGTACAGTCACTGGTAAAAGCTATGAGAGTCTTTTGGAGACCAACATTATTCCAACGCTTCAACAGCGTGGCTGTGTCGGTAGGATCATTTTTATGCAGGATGGTGCTCGTCTGTACACTGCGTAGCTAGTGAAGCAGATGCTGCAGAGGCATTTTGGAAATGCTAGAATTATCAGTTATCATTTCCCTATAGCCTGGTTGTCCAGATCACCTGATGTTAATCCATTTGACTTCTGGTTACGTGGTTATCTGAAAGATGCTGTGCTCAGCGCTCCAATTACAAACATAGCTGAACTGAATGCACACATTTTGCAACACATTCTGAAGGTGACTCCTGAGACACTCTGATCTGTCAAGGGAACATGCCGTTTCTCAGTTTCAACTTGTGGAAGAAAACTGTGGACAGCATACTGAAATTGTCTTGTGACACTCTCACAACAATTAGAAAGTGATGTTTCTGTTGCTTTTTATTCAGTTTTTGGCCTCAGGACAGTTAAAAATGGGGTTTTCTCATCTGATGCGGTATGACCTTCCTGTGGTCAAATGAGCTTACCTAACTAACAGCACTGTAACTCTTAAATGCAACACTTTTGTGGTCATTCACATTGCACAGTATGGGTGTTGTGATGTGCAACTTGCACCATTGCCGTTGTACTGTGACTCATCTGCCATTTGTTGCCGAACCCATTTATATTGTGACACTACAGCAGCATCTCATGGGAAAATTGTTGTTAAATATTTTTTGTTTCCATAATGTTTCCCCCTTCTTTGACAATATTTCATTCAAATTTGACATCATTTTGAGTGTGGTACTCTTTTAATAGAATTTTGAAACTGGAATCTCAATTATAATCACCCTGTATATAATAGTCATGTTTAATCACTATCTAGGTGCTGTCTCTCTGTGCCACGTACAGTGAGATGGCACAGTGGTTAAGATGCTGGAACAGGATTCATGAGGAGCAGTGTTCAAAACCTCGGTCCAGCCATCCTGTTTTTAATTGCCATGAGGTCGCCACTGGCCACAGAAATGCCTCATGTCTGACAGCATGACCTAATGTCTTGGCCTAGTGTGGCAGTGAACCATCTATCACTATGCGTGCAGCAGTCATCGTGTTAAATATTTGAGGCCAATTCCAAGCTGATTCTTCCAGCAGCACCACAGCTGATTTCTTTCCCCATTGTTATTCAACAGAGCAACAGCTTCATCTTTAATGATCTTAATGCTAATGACTATTACAGCACTAACCTTCATTGCAAAGTACAGAGGCCTTTACTGAAAGGAAAAAATTTGATTGAATGGCAGTAGAATAACCATTTTTAATTATAAAAATTCAGCGTGCTTACTCTTACAAGCAAATTGACATATCATCTAAAAGCATTATGGCATTGCAACGTATTTAATTCTAAATTCACTGCAAGAAAGAATCAAAATGCCATGGGCCAGGTTATAGATGACTAAGGAGGGAAGCAGTTGCGACTGCCTACAATTACTCCGCAAGAGTGTGGTAGCTCTTGTTGTAACGGCGGCCGGAACAGTCGCGGGGTCGAAGTGACGGAAAATGCGGCGGGAGCCGCGGAGCGGCCCGCGAACAACAACACAACGGGAGGGGACGGACACGACCAACGAAGGACCTTACGACAACGACAAGAACGAAACAACAGTCAAGAAAACCTAACTAGACAATCACGTCCACTCGTAAACAAAACACGAAAGTAAATACGCTGTCTAAGGCAAGGTGATATGTCCTGAGATGTATGCAAGGTTAGGCGGCAGGCTGAACAAGAGGCAGGCGCTTAAGTATGCTATCGGGGACGCTGCTATTGACTGCGGCAACCACGCGTTCCACTGTGGCGCCCTCACTCTAAATGCGGGACAGGAGGCGCGCGCCGCCACAGATTACGGCGCGATGGTGCAGAGATCTCTATGGGTCTTCGACGTCCATGACGTCTGGCGAGGATTCAAATTCCGCAGCGCGCAATACCAGAGCTCTATTCACAATGTTTATCGTACATACAATGATTCCACAACAGAAAAATATTGTGATTTATTCATCCAATCGTGTACATTTCCTAATACAGTGACACCGCATTTATACATTTCGCAGCTCTACTTTTTTGTACTTGTACATTACAAACCATGCACTTTTCCAATTTTCCTTGAAAAAGTTACCCAATGCTCATGTTTTCCAATTATTCGTTTCCAAATTTTTATACTATTAATTTTACTCCTCGACAGTCATTTTTGTCACACTTATACAGTATAAAGACCAAGAAATCATTGTGAAATGTTTTGTACATGGTGTGGCCAGTTATTATTGGTTTGCTGTCTGCATGCAGAGTTACAGTTCTTATTGTGGGCCTTAGCTACAGTAGACATGGTGACACTTGTCGTTTACCTTGTGGCAGTCAGTTTCAAATCATATAACATGGCGGAACATTGCTCCCAATAGTGGCCTTCACACAACGCCACTCGGGAGTGCAGTTGACCAGCCAAGCAAAGGGTAGCCACATAAGAATAGTTAGCACAAGGTGTCAGCAAAAACAGCAGCAGTAGTGGCAGCATCAAAGTTGCACATAGCAACAGCTTCACTCGTTCTCAGTGGCAGCATGATGCGCTGCACCGCATGAATGCTTTGAGTGCTGCACAGTAATGCTTCTTGATGGTATCGTGTAATTGGGCCCTAAGGAGGGGTTCAATGGCTCTGAGCACTATGGGACTTAACGTCTGAGGTCATCAGTCCCCTAGACTTAGAACTACTTAAACCTAACTAACCTAAGGACATCACACACATCCATGCCCGAGGCAGGATTCGAACCTGCGACCGTAGCAGTCGCGCGGTTCCGGACTGCGCGCCTAGAACTGCGAGACCACCGCGGCCGGCCTTAAGGAGGGGGAATGTGGCCCACGGTACAACAGTTGCGCAATAGATACCATTGGCACTTGACAGTAGTGTGGAGTACACTGAGTGAAAGTAAGAGTGTTTTTGCCACGGATGAACTCAACTTATTTAGTGTTGTGATTCTTCAGTTTCACCCAGCGTATTTGTTGCTCGAACAGTCCACGGGTATACTGCCGGTTCATAGTGTCCAACGGGCACAATATTTCGGCGATCAGACGTGTCACCATCGTCAGGTGCGCTGACGAACTGAGGTCCTGAGGGTGGTCAGCCGATTTAAATCCCCTCCCTCCGCGGGCCGCTCTCTTCGCCGTCCGCGCCCGCGCGCTGGCGGTCGCGAAGACGTGGGCGTTGCAATCTGTTGTAGCGTCGATGCGCTTGCTACGTCCACCCTGGTCGCCAGTTCGTACTTCTTGCTGAGAGTCTTCTTAATTACATTCAATGCCGGGTTCCAAGCCTTGCTGAGATTGTAGCCTGAAGTAGCAGAAGAAGTGCGTCGGGAAACCTGCCGGGTTCTGACCAGAACTAAACCTACGAAGACTAACATTACCAGTAGAGAGAGGGCGGCCATTCGGGACCTAAGAGAGTGCTCTGAGATTGTTATCTTACCTGCTGACAAAGGCAATGCCACTGTTGTTCTTTCCCGTAAGGACTACATTGAGAAGATGCAGCGCCTGCTAGATGACGACTCCTATAGGAAGATCAACGGTGACCCCACGAAGAAGGTGGAGAACAAGACCAGGGCTCTACTCAAGGACGTGGATCTACCAGAGGGGGACGCCAAGAAATTGTCATCTCAAGGACCTGTATCACCAAGACTTTATGGACTCCCTAAGGTCCACAAAGAGGGCGTACCTATGCGCCGATTGTCAGCAACATTAGGGCACCTACTTACTTGCTGGCAAAATATCTGGCTGAATTACTTAGCCCCTATGTAAGTAAATGCCCTCACCATAACCGTAATTCCGTGGATTTCGTGAAACGTCGCGACAAATTCAGACTCTAAGACACTGATATCCTAGTGAGCTTGGTTTCACTATTCAGCAGGGTGCCTCTACGAGAATCAGTCGAGCTTATTGGGCAGAAATTGACGAGAAGACCACCGAACTCTTTAGGCATGTCTTGACCTCAACGTATTTTCTGTTTAATGGGGAGTACTATGAGCAAACGGATGGAGTCGCAATGGGCAGCCCACTCTCGCCGGTGGTCGCGAATTTTTACATGGAGTACTTCGAGGAGGAAGCCTTGGCGTCATCCAATTGGAAACCTACTTGTTTCTTCCGTTATGTCGATGACATGTTCATCATCTGGCTCCATGGTAGGGACAAGCTCCTGGATTTCCTTACACACCTAAACTCCATACATCCAAACATCAAATTCACTATGGAGACTGAAGCAGAAGGAAGATTACCATTCCTGGATGTCATGGTCAAGAGAAGAGCTGATGGCACCCTGAGCCACGGTGTGTACAGGAAGAAAACACACACTGACCTGTACCTGCATGCAGACAGCTTCCACCACCCTTCTCAGAGGAATGGAGTACTAAAAACACTAGTACACAGGGCGCGCAGCATCTCAGACGAAGAGATTCTGCCCCAGGAATTGGAACACCTCAAAACCGTGTTCCGAAGAAACGGGTACTCGGAATGGCAGATTAGACCTGTCCTCTGTCCCACCACCACAGCACAACCTGTGGATACGGATGAAGTCACGGAAAAAGAGGTAGCCACGGCCTTTTTCCGTACAATGGCGCACTATCGGCGAAAATCGGCCGTACATTAAAGAAACACCGAGTTAAAACCGTCTTTTGCCCACCCAATAAAACACGGGCATTACTGGGAAGTGTGAAAGATGACCTTGGTTTGAGGAAGGCCGGCATATACCAAATTCCCTGTGAGTGTGGGAAGACTTATGTCGGACAAACAGTACGCACCATCGAAGATTATTGCCGAGAACATCTAAGGCACACACGACTGAAATAGACAAATACGTCGGCGGTAGCAGAGCACTGTTTGTCCGAGAAACACAAGATGGATTATGAGCGTACCGAGATCCTGGGTCAGACTTCTAAATATTGGGACAGCGTTATAAGGGAGGCTATCGAAATTCGCACCAGGGAAGATCTTAACAACCGAGATTGCAGCTACAATCCCAGTAAGGCTTGGTACCCAGCATTGAATGTAATTACGAAGATTCTCAGCAAGAAGTACGAACTAGCGACCAGGGCGGAAGTAGCAAACGCATCGACGCTACGAGAGATTCCGACGCCCACGTCTTCGCGACCGCCGGCGCGCGTGAGCGGACGGCGAAGAGAGCGGCCCGCGGGGGGAGGGGATTTTTTAGTGTTTTCCAATTTCTGTGCATGCGAAATTGATGAGTTAATCACAAAATAAAAGATCTCTTTCCATGCAGTAGACAGTAAACATAACTGAAGAAGCGCAAAGAAGTCTGAGTGAACCTAAAGTGAGCACTGAAAAGTATCTCAAAATCCCGTATTCTACCTTAACTATCTGCCCAATAAAATGCAGATAAGTTCTAGTGCTTCATCAGCCAGGCCAAGCAGTGAAAAATGCATGCATATCCAGCATGGAAAGTTTGCAGACATGCAGAAATGCCTACAGACTTGGTTTCAGCAACAGCGAGCAGCTAATGTACCTATTTCAGGTGCACTACTGAAAGAAAAGCCTTTAGAATGTGCAAAAAAGTTAATTGTTGAAATCCTTCATGCTTACTATGCTTTGTTATACTGCTTCAAAGTAAGATGTGGCTTTCCTGCAGCCAGAGTTTGTGGGGAGGACAACAGTGTGGATAATGTCTAAGTAGAATATTGGGTAGAGTATGATCTCCCAAGTATAATTGCAACATACAGTCTGAAAGATATTAACAAAACAGACAAAATGGAACTTTTTTACGTTGTTGCTGGACAAATCTTTGGCACTTAAGGACAATCCCTGTTTTGGAATAAAGAGAAGCAAGCAAGTGTGACAGTACTCCTTACCATAAATGCAGATGGCTTTGGTACAATTGACCCACTAGTGATTGGGAAGTCAGTGAAGCCTTGATGTCTCAAGAGGGGTAAATTCATTTCCCACTGAGTAAAAGTCAAATGAGAAACATGACTGCAAACCTCTTCAAGAGTCACCCCAATAAGCTTAATGCCTGCATGCATCATGAGAAGAGGAAAATACTTTTGCTTCTAGACAATTGTTCAGCTCATTCTCCGGCACTACAGTTCAGCAACAGAGAACGGGTATTTTTTCCTAGGAAATTGCATGAGCCATGTTCAACCTCTGGACTTGTGCATCATTGCTGCCACAAAAGCAAAGTACAGGAAAATGCTGGTTCAATGTGTCATCGCACACCTCGACAGTGGGAAGGAAGATCCTACACTGGATGTGTTACAGGTAAATCAAAGAACTGCATAGTAGGCTAGGACACTCTTTACACATGCACTATGTATGTATAGCATTCCCTGTCAGTTCCCTATGAACATCACTAATTTTGTTAGAATAGATCTATAAATTAAATTAAATTCAGCACAGGTACTTAGGTGTAGCTTTTTTATTTATTTTTCTTATGTAGGCAATGCAGTACATAAGGACTGCTTGGGATCAACTGACGACAAACACAATATGCAAGTGCTTTCGAAAAGCTGGCATCAGAAAGATGAAACTCAAGTTGACCCTGAAAATGATGGAACATTTTGATGTTGATTTCGATGTACCAGAATACAATGACTGGGCTCATACTTCAAATGTAATTGATTTTGATGATTTTGTTGATTGTGATGCTGATAATGCTATACTAGTATCAGCTGAAATAAATGGTTCTCAGGAAACCGAAGAATCGGATGGTGAATCTGTGAACCCTCCCAGTCTGTCAGAAGCACTTACTGCATGAAGAAGCATTAGTGATGACAAGATGTGCACAATGATTACATATGAATACTTCATTTATGAACGCAGTATTGCTTCCAAGAAAGAAACCATAATTGATTCATTCTTTCGACCTAAATAACTTTAATTGTCCATAACTTACATATAAGGCTATTTGAACCACTGTACTTATTACTACACAATATATATGTCTTCTGTTTGCATGCAGTTGAGTTTATTAGAAATATATTAAAAAGTGTCATTTTAATATTAATTTCACTTGAGCATTTATTTTAGCATCCCCCTTCAAAAACATATAAAGGAGGTATTACTGTAATTTGGTTAGGGTACAGAAGATATGTCAGTGTTAAATATATATCAGTGCTATAAAATGACAGCTAATATGGAGGTCAAAATTTTTTAATCTGAGGATGAAGAACTATGTTTACCTAATAAATGCAGTGATAAAAAACAACAAACTGCTACCTTTATGGAATCATTCACCATGAGTTAGTCCACTGGATAGTAACATTTCTACAGCAAAGCATTATAATATATCTTTCTTTTTGCCAGTAGACTTAATTTCATCTTCAGAATATTCCTGTCTATTAGTTTGTTGTTGATCTTCATTCCCATATATCAGAATCTGAATTATAATTTTAATCAGTGAATAGGAAGAATAATGTTTTTTTACTTCTTGTATCATATGAGTTTCTGTGGATAATTTTGATTTGCTGTGTGAAAAAAGAAAAAGAGAGAGGGAGAGAGAGAGAGAGAGAGAGAGAGAGAGAGAGAGAGAGAGAGAGAGAGGTTTCATGGATGTATGATGTGGGGGCTGTTAGAAATTCTAGGCTTTTACACAGACAACATAAGGTTCATGGATGTGTGGTATACATTTTTAATGCTGTTTTCAGAAGTTTCACTATTGCAGTACATTATGTGAACACAGCCACCCCCTCCCAGCGGCTCACAAAAACAAATAAATAAATAAAATAAATATAAAAAAAGACGTACCTTATTACTGATCCAATTATTTGTATTGCAGACACAAAGCTAACATAACTTACTGCTCAAGACCATATTCTAGTGTAAAATTCTTATCTACATTTAGCCCCAGATATTTAACAGAAACCATTTTATTTTTCTGGCCCATTTCAATTTTCTGGCATTTCAAGTGTTTATTTCTGAACTGTGTAACACAGGTTTTTGAGATGTTCAGAATCAACCCATGCAAGTTGTACATTGTTTATAGGCTATCAAGTGCATTAATGATGCACTGAGGATTTTTTTCTTCTCTGTGATTTTCAATTAATACAGACGTATGACCTGCAGACACGAATTGTCAGCGTACATTTGTCTGCAAGTTATTGACACCAAGTGGTAAAAAAAATCCTTAATAAATGCCATATGTAATTTTTCATTAGAAAGGATATATTGCTGTCTCTTAAGAGAACATTAGGCCCTACTCTTTCTTGTCTGTACTTGTATCTATGCTGCCTGAACATGCTAATGTCAGACTACTAGATGAATTTTCACAGGATTTTCACAGGCAACTTGAGCATAGCCTGGGGCAATGTGCAGTTTTTATTTCACCAAAATCAGATTTAAAAAAAAAAGCTATCATAATTTAAAGTTTTGGGAGTTGACTAAGGTTAGTAGTGCTGATGTTTATCTTAGTGACAGTGAGTACTCTAAAGAACCAATAGATGGCAGTGTTAAATTTTTTACCTCAGTGCCAGAAGAGTTATTGGGACTTTATGTTAGTGCCAGAATTAAGTGCCATAATTTTATCTTCACAAATACAAACTAACATTGAATTTACTTGGCTGGGATTTATGGATTTACTGATTTCACATTGTGTGTTAAAAACTTATTGAAACTGCTGTACTTTTTTTGGTATGTTTCATTTATATTTGACTTCTCGGTTAGGAAAAATGAGTTTATTGATGAGGTGATCCTTATAAGGGTTCCATTTTTACCAACTGAGGTACAGAACCCCAAAAAGTGGTGGTATGCAAAGCCCCATCTACATCTATATGACTATTCTGCAATTCATTCTTAAGTGCCTGGCAGAGGGTTCTTCGAACTACCCTAAGACTATTTCTATACTGCCCCACTCCCTAACAGTGTGTGATAAAAATGAAGACTTAAATCTTTCTATATGAGTTCCAATTTCTCTTATTTTATTGTGATAGTCATTCCTTCCTCTGTAGGCTGGTGAAGATAAAGTATTTTTACATGTAGAGCAGAAAGTTGGTGATAGAAATTCCGTGAAAAGATTTCACTGTAACAAAAAATGCCATTGTTTTAACGATTGCCACCCCAACTTAGTTATCATATCTGTGACACTCTCTGCCCTATTTCACAATAAGACAAATTGAGCTGCCCTTCTTTGGACTTCTTTAAATTCTGCTGTGAAGCATGGGCGTATAGCTATTGTTAGGAAAGGATGAAGTAACCCACTGTAGAGCAGTGTCCCCAATACCATATTTATGTATTGTGTACTGACAAGTTTCGGTTCACTGATTCACAGGTCTTTGAGGTGTTGAAAAACATTTGTACACATTACTATTCTTATGTAGTAATGTGCTAATAATATAAGTAAACTGTTTATCACAAGTTTATCCATTTGTGAGTTGACCTCAGTAGTTAGTAATTACAATAAATATAATGGAAACAAAATTGGACATTTAGGATAATCACATTTTAAATAAAACTTCGTATCTGGAGAGCAGATATTTTGTCAAATATTTTGACAGGTTTGGAGGCATAGAAGTAAGGTGATAATGTCTGTACAATCCCTTGATCATTTCAGGAACAAAAGTTTTACTTTAGCATATGTTAATAGATCTGAGAAATATCCTTGCTCAAAATACTGGTTAATTGTTACAACCAGTCAGTGATCTATTGTTTTACATACTAATTTAACAGCCGGCTGGAGTGGCCGAGTGGTTCTAGGTGCTACGGTCTGGAACCACGCGACTGCTACAGTCGCAGGTTCGAATCCTGCCTCAGGCATGGATGTGTGTGATGTCCTTAGGTTAGTTAGGTTTAAGTAGTTCTAAGTTCTAAGGTACTAATGACCTCAGAAGTTAAGTCCCATAGTGCTCAGAGCCATTTTTTAATTAATTTAATAACTTCAACCTGCAGATTTTTTTCTGGTTGATAATATATTTGCTATGTTCATTGTCAAATCAGTTCAAAATTTTTTGAGAAACTCAAGCTGTTGATCAAGATTAAAGGGACTGACTTTGTTTTGTTAATTTACTGCTTTGACATCTGATTTCACAACGTTTGTAGGAAAAGAAGTCTTTAAGTAATAGAAATATTTCAACAGGACTTTTTGAATTTCATTGCCAGAGGCTTTTAATCAGATTTCGTGAAGGTCAATACAGTAAAATCTCATTTATATGTTTTTGAAGGCAGAAGACAAAATAAATATAAAAGTGAGATTACTGTAAAAATAAAACTTTTTAATATATATATATATATATCTATATATATATATATATATGCGAGAGGCCGGGTGGACGTACCGCCGAATTGCTCAACACGTGGGGCATGAGGTTTCCACAGTGTGTGTGTGTGTATATATATATATATATATATATATATATATGCCACACACACACACTCCTGGAAATGGAAAAAAGAACACATTGACACTGGTGTGTCAGACCCACCATACTTGCTCCGGACACTGCGAGAGGGCTGTACAAGCAATGATCACACGCACAGCACAGCGGACACACCAGGAACCGCGGTGTTGGCCGTCGAATGGCGCTAGCTGCGCAGCATTTGTGCACCGCCGCCGTCAGTGTCAGCCAGTTTGCCGTGGCATACGGAGCTCCATCGCAGTCTTTAACACTGGTAGCATGCCGCGACAGCGTGGACGTGAACCGTATGTGCAGTTGACGGACTTTGAGCGAGGGCGTATAGTAGGCATGCGGGAGGCCGGGTGGACGTACAGCCGAATTGCTCAACACGTGGGGCATGAGGTTTCCACAGTACATCGATGTTGTCGCCAGTGGTCGGCGGAAGGTGCACGTGCCCGTCGACCTGGGACCGAACCGCAGCGACGCACGGATGCACGCCAAGACCGTAGGATCCTACGCAGTGTCGTAGGGGACCGCACCGCCACTTCCCAGCAAATTAGGGACACTGTTGCTCCTGGGGTATCAGCGAGGACCATTCGCAACCGTCTCCATGAAGCTGGGCTCCGGTCCCGCACACCGTTAGGCCGTCTTCCGCTCACGCCCCAACATCGTGCAGCCCGCCTCCAGTGGTGTCGCGACAGGCGTGACTGGAGGGACGAATGGAGACGTGTCGTCTTCAGCGATGAGAGTCGCTTCTGCTTTGGTGCCAATGATGGTCGTATGCGTGTTTGACGCCTTGCAGGTGAGCGCCACAATCAGGACTGCATATGACCGAGGCACACAGGGCCAACACCCAGCATCATGGTGTGGGGAGCGATCTCCTACACTGGCCGTACACCACTGGTGATCGTCGAGGGGACACTGAATAGTGCACGGTACATCCAAACCTTCATCGAACCTATCGTTCTACCATTCCTAGACCGGCAAGGGAACTTGCTGTTCCAACAGGACAATGCACGTCTGCATGTATCCCATGCCACCCAACGTGCTCTAGAAGGTGTAAGTCAACTACCCTGGCCAGCAAGATCTCCGGATCTGTCCCCCATTGAGCATGTTTGGGACTGGATGAAGCGTCGTCTCACGCGGTCTGCACGTCCAGCACGAACGCAGGTCCAACTGAGGCGCCAGGTGGAAATGGCATGGCAAGCCGTTCCACAGGACTACATCCAGCATCTCTACGATCGTCTCCATGGGAGAATAGCAACGTGCATTGCTGCAAAAGGTGGATATACACTGTACTAGTGCCGACATTGTACATGCTCTGTTGCCTGTGTCTATGTGCCTGTGGTTCTGTCAGTGTGATCATGTGATGTATCTGACCCCAGGAATGTGTCAATAGAGTTTCCCCTTCCTGGGACAATGAATTCACGGTGTTCTTATTTCAATTTCCAGCCTGGGACAATGAATTCACGGTGTTCTTATTTCAATTTCCAGGAGTGTGTGTGTGTGTGTGTGTCTATATATATATATATATATATATATATGATTTGAATATAATAGAGGGAAACATTCCACGTGGGAAAAATATATCTAAAAACACAGATGATGTGACTTACCGAACGAAAGTGCTGGCAGGTCGATAGACACACAAACAAACAAACACAAACATACACATGAAATTCAAGCTTTCGCAACAAACTGTTGCCTCATCAGGAAAGAGGGAAGGAGAGGGAAAGACGAAAGGATGTGGGTTTTAAGGGAGAGGGTAAGGAGTCATTCCATTCCCGGGAGCGGAAAGACTTACCTTAGGGGGAAAGAAGGGGTATACACTCGCGCACACACACACACACACACACACACACACATATCCATCCGCACATACACAGACACAAGCAGACATTTGTAAAGGTCAACAAAGTCAACAAATGTCTGCTTGTGTCTGTGTATGTGCGGATGGATATGTGTGTTTGTGCGAGTGTATACCCCTTCTTTCCCCCTAAGGTGAGTCTTTCCGCTCCCGGGATTGGAATGACTCCTTACCCTCTCCCTTAAAACCCACATCCTTTCGTCTTTCCCTCTCCTTCCCTCTTTCCTGATGAAGCAACAGTTTGTTGCGAAAGCTTGAATTTCATATATATATATATATATATATATATATATATATATATATATATATGGAAATTGAAATAAGAACACCGTGAATTCATTGTCCCAGGAAGGGGAAACTTTATTGGCACATTCCTGGGGTCAGATACATCACATGATCACACTGACAGAACCACAGGTACATAGACACTGGCAACAGAGCATGCACAATGTCGGCACTAGTACAGTGTATATCCACCTTTCGCAGCAATGCAGGCTGCTATTCTCCCATGGAGACGATCGTAGAGATGCTGGATGTAGTCCTGTGGAACGGCTTGCCATGCCATTTCCACCTGGCGCCTCAGTTGGACCAGCGTTCGTGCTGGACGTGCAGACCGCGTGAGACGACGCTTCATCCAGTCCCAAACATGCTCAATGGGGGACAGATCCGGAGATCTTGCTGGCCAGGGTAGTTGACTTACACCTTCTAGAGCACGTTCGGTGGCACGGGATACATGCGGACGTGCATTGTCCTGTTGGAACAGCAAGTTCCCTTGCCGGTCTAGGAATGGTAGAACAACGGGTTCGATGACGGTTTGGATGTACCGTGCACTATTCAGTGTCCCCTCGACTCACCAGTGGTGTGCGGCCAGTGTAGGAGATCGCTCCCCACACCATGATGCCGGGTATTGGATCTGTGTGCCTCGGTCGTATGCAGTCCTGATTGTGGCGCTCACCTGCACAGCGCCAAACACGCATACGACCATCATTGGCACCAAGGCAGAAGCGACTCTCATCGCTGAAGACGACATGTCTCCATTCGTCCCTCCATTCACGCCTGTCGCGACACCACTGGAAGCGGGCTGCACGATGTTGGGGCGTGAGCGGAAGACGGCCTAACGGTGTGCGGGACCGTAGCCCAGCTTCATGGAGACGGTTGCGAATGATCCTCGCCGATACCCCAGGAGCAACAGTGTCCCTAATTTGCTGGGAAGTGGCGGTGCTGTCCCCTACGGCACTGCGTAGGATCCTACGGTCTTGGCGTGCATCCGTGCGTCGCTGCGGTCCGGTCCCAGGTCGACGGGCACGTGCACCTTCCGCCGACCACTGGCGACAACATCGATGTACTGTGGAGACCTCACGCCCCACGTGTTGAGCAATTCGGCGGTACGTCCATCCGGCCTCCCGCATGCCCACTATACGCCCTCGCTCAAAGTCCATCAACTGCACATACGGTTCACGTCCACGCTGTCGCAGCATGCTACCAGTGTTAAAGAATGCGATGGAGCTCCGTATGCCACGGCAAACTGGCTGACACTGATGGCGGCGGTGCACAAATGCTGCGCAGCTAGCGCCATTCGACGGCCAACACCGCGGTTCCTGGTGTGTCCGCTGTGCCGTGCGTGTGATCATTGCTTGTACAGCCCTCTCGCAGTGTCCGGAGCCAGTATGGTGGGTCTGACACACCGGTGTCAATGTGTTCTTCCAACTGCATGCAAACATGAGATACATACATTGTACAGTAATAGGTAATAGGTACAGTAGTTCAAATAGGCATATGCTAGGTTATGGACAATTAAAGTTATTTAGGCCTAAAGGATGAATCAATTGTGGTTTGTTTCGTAGAGGCAATACTGCATTCATAAATCAAGTTTTCATATGCAATCATTGTGCACATCTTGTCATCACTAATGCTTCTTCATGCAGTAAGTGCTTCTGACATACCGTGAGGGTCCACAGATTCACCATCCGATTCTTCGGTTTCCTGAGAACCATTTATTTCAACTGATACTGGTATAGCATTATCAGCATCACAATCAACAAAATTATCAAAATCAATTACATTTGAAGTATGAGCCCAGTCATTGTCTTCTGGTACATCGAAATCGACATCAAAATGTTCATCATTTTCAGGGTCAACTTGAGTTTCATCTTTCTGATGCCAGCTTTTCGAAAGCACTTACATATTGTGTTTGTCTTCAGTTGATCCCAAGCAGTCCTTATGTACTGCATTGCCTACATAAGAAAAATAAATAAAAAAGCTACACCTAAGTACCTGTGCTGAATTTAATTTAATTTATAGATCTATTCTAACAAAATTAGTGATGTACATAGGGAACTGACAGGGAATGCTATACATACATAGTGCATGTGTAAAGAGTGTCCTAGCCTACAATGCAGTTCTTTGATTTACCTGTAACACGTCCAGTGTAGGATCTTCCTTCCCACTGTCGAGGTGTGCGATGACACATTGAACCAGCATTTTCCTGTACTTTGCTTCTGTGGCAGCAATGATGCACAAGTCCAGAGGTTGAACATGGCTCATGCAATTTCCTAGGAAAAAATACCCGTTCTCTGTTGCTGAACTGTAGTGCCGGAGAATGAGCTGAACAATTGTTTAGAAGCAAAAGTATTTTCCTCTTCTCATGATGCGTACAGGCATTAAGCTTATTGGGGTGACTCTTGAAGAGGTTTGCAGTCATGTTTCTCATTTGACTTTTACTCAGTGGGAAATGAATTTACCCCTCTTGAGACATCAAGGATTCACTGACTTCCCAATCACTAGTGAGCCAATTTTATCAAAGCCATCTGCATTTATGGTAAGGAGTACTGTCACACTTGCTTGCTTCTCTTTATCCCAAAACAGGGATTGTCCTTAAGTGCCAAAGACCTGTCCAGCAACAACTTAAAAAAAGTCCCATTTTGTCTGTTTTGTTAATATCTTTCAGACTGTATGTTGCAATTATACTTGGGAGATCATACTCTATCCAAATTCTACTTAGCTATTATCCACACTGTTATCCTCCCCACAAACTCTGGCTGCAGGAAAGCCACATCTTACTTTGAAGCAGTATAACAAAACATAGGATGCATGAAAGATTTCAACATTTAACTTTTTTGCACATTCTAAAGGCTTTTCTTTCAGTAGTGCACCTGAAATAGGTACATTAGCTGCTTGCTGTTGCTGAAACCAAGTCTATAGGCATTTCTGCATGTCTGCAAACTTTCCATGCTGGATATGCATGCATTTTTCACTGCTTGGCCTGGCTGATGAAGCACTAGAACTTATCTGCATTTTATTGGGCAGATAGTTAAGGTAGAATATGGGATTTTGAGATGCTTTTCAGTTCTCACTTTAGGTTTACTAGGACTTCTTTGCACTTTTTCAATTATGTTTACTTTCAACTGCATAGAAAGAGATCTTCTTTTATTTTGTGATGAACTCATCATTTTTGCATGCAGAAAAATTGGAAACAACACTAAAAAAGTTGAGGTCATACATGGCAAAAACACTCCTAGTTTCACTCAGTGTGCTCTCCACCTGCTTACGCAACCATCAAGTGCCACTGATATATATTGGATGATTGTTGGACAGCAGACCAAATCCTCCTCCTTAGGGCCCAATTACACAACCTCATCAAGTAGCGCTACTCTTCCGTGCCCAAGAATTAATGCGGCTCATCATGCCACCACCGAGAACAGTTGTTACTATGTGCAACTTTGATGCTGCCGCTACTGCTGCTGTTTTCACTGGCGTCTCATGCTGACTGTTCATAAGTGGCTACCCTCTGTTTGGCCAGTCAACAACACCCCCGAGTGGCATTGTGTACAGCCACTATTGGGAGCAATGTTGTGCCAAGTTACATGATGTGAAAATGTCTGCCACAAGGTCAGCAACAACTGTATCACCATGTGTACTGTAGCTAAAGCCTGCAATAATAATTGCAACTTTACATGCAGGCAGGAAACCAATAATCACTGGCCAAACCATATACAAAACATTTTGAAATGATTTCTTAGTCTTTATACTGCATAAGTGAGGCAAAAATGACAGTAGAAGAGAAAAATAATAGCGTAAAAGTGAAAAAATGTACAAATGAAAACTTGAAAGTGGGGTAACTTTGCATGCAAAATCGAAAAAGTGCACAGTATGCAACATACAAGTGCGAAGAATGTAGCGCTGAGAAACATATAAATGCAGTATCACTGTATTTAATTAACATCTGTTAAACATTAATTCTGCTGCCTTTACAACAATCCTAAAAATGATTTTATAATGTTTAAAATTTTCAATAAAGTTAATACTTTCCGTGTATTTTACTTCTTTGTGTAGCTGCCTTTCTCTAGCTCAAGCGATGTGTAAGCCTTTTAGTAATTAATTTTCATTTACTTCAAACTTTATGATGGATTTTAGATACAGTGAGCTCCATGAACTTTGCACTACTTGAAATATTGCAGTCACACTGCCATTTTGCCTCACATACTTTGTCATTTAAGAAAATCAAATTTTCTGCATTGAAGTTCATTTCCAGGTAAGATTTTTTTTTTTAAAATGTAGTTTTAATTTTAAATAAATATTGCTGAATGATAAATTATTTGCTACTCCATATCTTTAAACACACGAGTACTTAAAACTACACTCCTGGAAATTGAAATAAGAACACCGTGAATTCATTGTCCCAGGAAGGGGAAACTTTATTGACACATTCCTGGGGTCAGATACTTCACATGATCACACTGACAGAACCACAGGCACATAGACACAGGCAACAGAGCAGGCACAATGTCGGCACTAGTACAGTGTATATCCACCTTTCGCAGCAATGCAGGCTGCTATTCTCCCATGGAGACGATCGTAGAGATGCTGGATGTAGTCCTGTGGAATGGCTTGCCATGCAATTTCCACCTGGCGCCTCAGTTGGACCAGCGTTCGTGCTGGACGTGCAGACCGCGTGAGACGACGCTTCATCCAGTCCCAAACATGCTCAATGGGGGACAGATCCGGAGATCTTGCTGGCCTGGGGAGTTGACTTACATCTTCTAGAGCACGTTGGGTGGCACGGGATACATGCGGACGTGCATTGTCCTGTTGGAACAGCAAGTTCCCTTGCCGGTCTAGGAATGGTAGAACGATGGGTTCGATGACGGTTTGGATGTACCCTGCACTATTCAGTGACCCCTCGACGATCACCAGTGGTGTACGGCCAGTGTAGGAGATCGCTCCCCACACCATGATGCCGGGTGTTGGCCCTGTGTGCCTCGGTCGTATGCAGTCCTGATTGTGGCGCTCACCTGCACGGCGCCAAACACGCATACGACCATCATTGGCACCAAGGCAGAAGCGACTCTCATCGCTGAAGACGACATGTCTCCATTCGTCCCTCCATTCACGCCTCTCGCGACACCACTGGAGGCGGGCTGCACGATGTTGGGGCGTGAGCGGAAGACGGCCTAACGGTGTGCGGGACCGTAGCCCAGCTTCATGGAGACGGTTGCGAATGGTCCTCGCCGATACCCCAGGAGCAACAGTGTCCCTAATTTGCTGGGAAATGGCGGTGCGGTCCCCTACGGCACTGCGTAGGATCCTACGGTCTTGGCGTGCATCCGTGCGTCGCTGCGGTCCGGTCCCAGGTCGACAGGCACGTGCACCTTCCGCCGACCTCTGGCGACAACATCGATGTACTGTGGAGACCTCACGCCCTACGTGTTGAGCAATTCGGCGGTACGTCCACCCGGCCTCCCGCATGCCCACTATACGCCCTCGCTCAAAGTCCGTCAACTGCACATACGGTTCACGTCCACGCTGTCGTGGCATGCTACCAGTGTTAAAGACTGCGATGGAGCTCCGTGTACCACAGCAAACTGGCTGACACTGACGGCGGCGGTGCACAAATGCTGCGCAGCTAGCGCCATTCGACGGCCAACACCGCGGTTCCTGGTGTGTCGGCTGTGCCGTGCGTGTGATCATTGCTTGTACAGCCCTCTCGCAGTGTCCGGAGCAAGTATGGTGGGTCTGACACACCGGTGTCAATGTGTTCTTTCTTCCATTTCCAGGAGTGTATAATAAATACAGGTCACCCACTAGCCATTTCCTGTGGTGAATTCGGAAAGATAGGAAGAAACGTTAGTGTTAAACATCCCACTGTTGACATGGTCATTACAGACAAAGCACATTCTCAGATTAGGGAAGGAAATTGTCTGAGCACTTTCAAAGGAACCATTCCAGCATTCACCTTAAGTGATTTGAGGAAACTGTGAAAAACCTAAATCTTGATGGTCAAACACCAGTTTAAAGTAGCATCCTCCTAAATAGGAGTCCAGTGTCTTACCACTGTGCTACCTCACTCACTGGATGAAAAAATTTTAACTTCAACCATGAGTTGGATTAAATTGAAGAAATTTTGAGGGATCACAACTTTCACTTATAACTTTAACGTTGATATCAGCAGCAATTAAAACCTTTCTTCCCTTCTGTTTCATCTACTGAGGTATTCCAGCAGACTCTGGAATTTAAATAGGAGTTTTCCAGGTGTCACCTTTTTCAGGGATTTTATTTGCTGAAATAACAATAACATTTAAGTCCATTAGCTCTACACATCTGCCTTCAAAATTACATTCTTCATTTAACAGTCAAAAATCATATCTCACTCAGTAATTTATGCCAGAAGTCTAGCACCTGTGGTCATCAAAATGTAGTCACTTCCATAGCGATTCATTCTTCCCACTTTGTCATGATTTTTTTGTAGGCATGTTAACACCTAACAAACTATGAGGTTCATTCAAATGAGACCTGGTCAGTGCGTCTACCTATGCCTTACACCTAAGGTGGCACCATGTAACTGCGGGTATCGTGGCACATTGTCTGATGTTGCATAGCGCCAGTGTGGTTTCCCGCCGAAGAGAAAGTGGTCACACAAGTTATCGTCCACTAGTAAACATGCAGGCGAGTAAGCAGGAACAATGAGGAGTGATTCAATTTTTGGAAGCAGAGAGAGTATGAGGCCGTGAAATGTATCAATGGATGAAGGCCGTGTACAGTGAGTACAGTCTGAGTCATTCAAGTGTTGTGGAATGGCGCAAACGATTCCTTGAGGGGTGCAAGTCACTGGAAGTTGATGATTGTCCTGCACAGGCTCATTGTGTCATCATACTGGAAATGTTGCAGAAGTGAGTGCTTTAGTCTTGGGCAACGGCATAATCTCCGTGGGTGAGATCCATTGGTTACTGGGTATTAACATGGGCACCACCCACACCATAATACAACACCTGAACTTTTGAAAAATCTTTGCACAGTGAGTTCCCCACCAACTGACCGCTGAACAGCACAATACTCGAATGGTGCTGTCTTTGAGTCATCTGCAATGTTATGAGGAGGAATACGGTTTTCTGTTGTGTATTGTCACAGGTGTCACCATTCTGAAGTGCAAAGAAAGTGTCAGAACAAGCAGTGGAAACATGTGACTTCACCAACTCCAAAGAAATCAAAGGCTGTGCACACCAGTTCTCGTAAGGTTATGATGTCCTTCTTTTTTGACCACAAGGGCCCATTGCTTGTAGAGTTGCTGGAACAGGGAACAGCCATCAATGCCCAGTGTTATCAAGCCACTTTACAGAACCTTACATGAGCCATCAAGTCAAAACACCGAAGCATGTTGTCCATTGGCATTATCCTCCTGTATGATAATGCCCACTCACACACGGCCAATGCGGTGAAAACGACATTGCAGCAGTTTTGGTGGGAAATGCTGGAACATCCACCGTACAGTCCCGACCTTTCACCATGTGACTTTCATGTGTTCGGACCTCTAAAACAAGCTATTTGTGGGCATCGATTCACAATGGACAATGTAGTGTGTAACTGGGTCCAGGCCTGGATCCGACAGCAGCCTACGAGCTTCTTCAAGGATGGAATCGACTGGCTAGTGTGACAATGGGATAAATGTGCTGACAATTTTGGTGACTATTTATGAGTATGAGTACTGTGTATAACTACATTTTTGAGTTAATAAAATCATTACCGTTACTTTACACTAGTGACCGGGTTTCATTGAATGCCCCTTGTTCTTTAATATTCCTTAATTGAGGATCTACATAGCAAGATGAACTCAAACATTTACCTTCAGCAATGTCTAAAGTGAACATGTCTCTAAATATGGTTTATGCTTCAGAAAGTTATTGTAAAGGAATGACTGGACTAGAGTAAAATTTTATGTGAGATGACATTAAGAAAATGGTAAAAATAAACACTGCAACATGACATTTTGCCTGTTTGAATTCTAAAATGAGGCTGTCTATTATTTTAGCAAGTATGTGTGAAGATTCAAATAGAGGCCACCATTCTCCAAGCAGAAATGCTCCACTTTTCACACACCATAGTAGAATCTGACATTCATGATAAACCACATTTGAATGCTGAGAATGGGGGAGAGAAACGAACAAATGCCAGTCTGTATATGATGAACAGAAGTGGTTCTTATTATGGTGGGGGCAACAGTTCTTAATGATTATATATGCCATGTTAAAACTGTTCGATATCAGGGTCACATGTCAAAATTGGCAATGCTCCGTTAGTACACCAAGACAGTTTGCTTACACCACCACAACAAGAAATCAGTGACCACTACCTGTGTAGTATTTTTAAGCTTCACACATGTACAGCTATAAAAAAAAATAAAGCTTCTGTGTTATCTCAATGAAAATTTACAATTTTCTTTTGTTCTCACAATGTAAAAGATCACCCACACAGACAATTTTATTTGTACTGTCCTCCAACATGTTGTTAACATATGCAGTGCACATAATAGAAAGTGTTAGGGCATGCACCACTACCAGGGACAGCTGAACATGCAAGGCCTTGGCACTATTGGAGCAGCAACTAGTGCTGTATGTACGACACTGCTTCTCGCCAGGAAAGTGGACATCATGGGTTGTCACTGGGTCATGCCACCAGATGAAGGCACACACGTGTAACTTCTGTAGCTTGTTGGAGTAATAAAGCATTTATGCACCTGCTGTCTGTCTTACTGCATCACCTTCACCTCTGAGCAGCTCCCATAGGCCTTTCCAACATGTAAAACCCATAATGCTTACGTGAGAGAGCCATTGCCATCGTGACCACTAAAAGAACAGCTCTTCCACCCCTCCATAGTGATAACTGCACCCACAACCTGCTACAAAGGCTACATATGTATATTGCATTTGCCGCTGTGGTGCCTCATTTGTTTTCGTAGTTGAATGGTGACTATAGAGCCATCTTCTGACATTTACCCCCATGCTATAGAACCGAAGACAGTTATACAATTATTAGTGGAAGATTATATCTAATTAATAATGGCATAACTAGGCTGTTATAAATCTGGGGATAGACACCTAGAAGTATCTAGCAGCTCACTTGTGACCAGGTGCAATTAATATAGGCTACTCACCTAGTAGCTCTACTGCATGCATTCTGGGCATGCGCAAACCACTTGACCAACTCTGACCATGGGGGCAAGGCCATAGCAGTATGCACACATATACTGTAACTTGACTTCCAGCGTATCAGCTGTTTACTCAGTCCTACCCATGGGTGTAGAGTAAGCTATAGAATTCAAACAGTACACTTCTTTACAATGAGATTTTGTTTCATTGCACCACACCGGGCTTATGTGCATGAAATAAATAAGCAGTTTCTAAGCTATTGGTAATCTGTACAGCCTACTCTGTCTGCACATTTCTTCTAAAATAAGATGACAAAATGTATATTTTCTAGTAAAAGGATTCTATTAAAATTGTTTTGAAAAAAGTTATATCCCAGGCTTGCATTGGCTAGTCTCTCACTACACTGTCTACATTTTTTTTTTTTTTTTAAATATAAACACACGTATTTTAAACTTTAAATGTTAAATGTCTGTAATAAATAACAATTTGGCCAAAAGCTTAGTGGGTAAACATTCTTTTCAGTGCATCTGTCTGCAACAGAGTGTGTCATCTTTATGGCGAGTAACAATCTATCCTTTTCATAATTGCTGATGTTCCAACCTGAAATTTCCAAAGCCTGTAAAGGTTAAGAAGGGTTTTCTGAATGGTCTAACTACTTTGCTCCATAGGATGGTCTATTTTAGAAGGTTGGTGGTGCCCCGAGCTCTCAAGACTCTGTGTGTTCTGTTTATCTTTGCTTGGTCGGGGATCACAGTCACATTGGAGAGTCACACGTTAAACTTGTTACAATGAGATAATTATTTCTTTGGACTTAAAATTATTAATTTATGAAGCCCATCAGTGCAATTTTGACATTTATTAAGGTAAACAAATTTAATCTGAATGTAAGTGAGGGGGAAGGCAGCAACAACATATTTTGGCACTCTCACAAGAAAGCTATTAACTGAAATTTTATGAATGGAAAATGCCTTTGTTTTAATGATTGCCATTCCAACTCAATTATCATACCTATGACACACTCTCCCCTATTTCATGATGACTAGATATGAACCAACTTCTTTGAACTTTTGGAATGTTTTCAATCTACATTATCTGAAACTGAAATTCCAATGTATTTAGTTGAATTGACAACCTCTAAATCTGTGTCATCTGTGATGGAAAACAAATTCAATAGAATTCTCTTAGTGCTCATATGGAGGACGTCACACTTTTTATTTTTAGCATCATTTGCCACTTTCCCCTTCATATCTCATCTAAATAACTTTATAATTTGTTTTCATCTTCTGTTGATTTCATTAGGTAGTAAATGAGGACATCATTCTTAAACAATCTAAGAGAGCTTGTCAGATTGTTTCCTAAAGAATTTACAGAGATTGAGAACAACACAAGCCCTATCACAGTACTGTGGGGAATGTCTACAACTACACTTTTAAAATTCTTGGATGTCGTCCAGGGTAACCATCTACTAAATATTTCAGCAAATAGAATTTTGGATGGCCATTACTCCTTCCGTCATTCTGCTCCTGTTGCTATCTGTACAGCCACAGCAGTGGATTGGTGCCGACATCTGGTTCCAAACTTCAGTCCACAGTCTGTGTTATTGTCCTCAGGAGAAGACTTCACTGTATGGGAATTCCTTGCTTTTTCTCAGCTCAGATTAGTAGATGGTTCCATGCCTGACTCAGTTGTAGACTGCATTCTTTGTTAATTGGACTATCTTGGACAACAGTTTCAGTCACCTCTATAATCATGCAATCCTAGGAAGAGAAAGACTAACTAAATATCTTGGTTTTGTTGTACTCTGTGGTATGGCCAGTTGGTATACAATGGTCAGCCACAACTGGTTTTGTGGTATGGCCTAATTCAGTGTGAGGTCAAAGTTCATGGCACCTCTCCTCCACCACGTGCACAGTTTCGACAGTGTAAGCCTTGCCACATTCGTTGGGGATATGGTAGACCCACGGTTTGTGAAAGCCTAGGTCATCCTTTACTGAACCTAGTAGCATGAAGATCTTAGGGGCTGAGTGAAATACACATCTGAAGAGTTTGATATATAAAATATATATGTTCAAGGAAATGTAACATATGTTATTTGGTCTTAAGTGTGCCAAAGTGCAGTGCCACATTTCTTCACACAGCATTCTTCTGTCGCAGATCGCTGTACTTCGCTCTCTGGGATTCTTCTGTCGCACGTCGCTGTACTTTGCTTTTGTGGAATTCAAATGTGTATATTTTGTAATGGAAGCCATCAAAGCTATATTCAGAACAGTGGAAGCTAAAATGTCGTGTGGTGCCCCTCCTGCTGCCAGTCAGCTGGTTCGACATCCTAACCCCCCTTAAAAAGAGCTCACAGTTAATACTGGGTGGGATTATTTGGGATTGGGGAAATATGAACTCTTCTGAAAATTTGCACTCTTTTGTGTGACATAAAACTAAATATAGGAAACAGAAAACCAATAGGGACAAGAGACAAGCAAAACAGTACACATTTCTTCATTCCTTAGGTCCCAGCATTTTTTCTCTGTAATCTTGCTACAGCTTTACATGGCATGATTTCCCTTCTGCAAAAGAATCTATTACCTCATCAAAATTCATCAAATGTTTTGCTATATGAAAAATCAAAACATCGCTATCTAATACTGAAAAAACTTAATACAACTAGTGCCCAAGACTTGTGTGGTTCCTTGATCTGATTATATCTATTTTGTCACCAACTGCTAGATAAAATGAAATAGGTCTTTCTAATATTTCAGCAATTGTAACACACACCAAATCAGTGAGACAGTTTTGGCACTAATGGTCATTTTTATACATATCATTTGCTTAAATCACTAATTCTGTCAGTATTCCTGCCATTGTCAAATCTTATTCTCCAGTTACATTCAGTAACCCTGCCAGAATAACAGGTTCAGTTATCCCTCATTTATTCTCCAGTTAGGTGTTGTTATGTGTTCATACAACGTGTTTTCTGCACTAATCCAAGAAAAGAACTTAAGTGGCTGTTAACCGGGTACTGTACAACTGACCCCTAGTAATGTAGTGTTCTGGCAAAAATTTTCTGTCAAAATTTCATTTCTTGGATACACTGAGAATATAATATGTAGTCTTTCTTACATGTTATTCCTGTTAGTTGCTTATTTACACTCTGGTTGTCTGACTCTATGGATTTCGTTAATAATCATAACAACACTGATCATTTGCACACCTTATCAACCACATAAACAAACAGCAATTGTATTCACCTGTTTGGGTTTATTTGGCTCAGCTCATATAGCCCCTACCCCTTTTGCTTGCGGAAAATTTTTTAAATTTCTAGATGCTTTCAAAAATCAACTTACGATTCATTCAGAAATCTGCTTAGAATGGGTTCTTCATTCAGAAATCAGCTCAGAATGTGTTCAAAAATGTTCAAAAACAAACTGGGCTTTAAGAGCATATGAATAATTGATAAGCCAATGTGCACTGAATGCTAGCCAATTTGTGAAACAAGGTTTTTTTCATCAGTAATATGAATTTGACACCCCCTGAAATTGCAGCCCGAGGCAGATGCCCCTGTTTGATGCCTGGAGATATAGATCTGGGTGCATAGGTTGTCTGTCCACAGAATGTCCCATTGAGCCATGATTCTTACAGCATACAATTATATCTAGAAATTCTGAAGTCCCATCTTTCTCAGTCCCCATCGTAAACTTGATGTTCTCATGTAATGAATTTAAGTGACAAAGTAATTTCTCCAGTCACAGCAGAACTGGTGGGGTCATTCAGTATTCAATGATTAGATCATCTCTCACTTCCACCACCAAGGGCAGCAGACACCACTTCGCTGTCTCATGCATGTCATCACCTGATAGATGCGCCGAAAATCGCTAGCGCATTTCACATGTGTGAGATTCAGCATAAATACCATGAATGCACTTGGCTCTTCAGTAGTTGTCTACTCAGCTGAAGATACCGGACGTTTGTGGGCCGAAATATCATGGCAGAATGGCAATGGGTTCCACGTGCACATCCTTAAATTGTTAGAAGAAGAAATATGTCAGAAGAATTTCAGAAGTTACATAAGATACCTCTATGGAGAGGATATGGTTCTGAATATCCACAGACTGGATGAATGATGAGAGAAAAGAACCAGGTTACTGTGTTCATTTAATTTTTTATTGAAATGTAGAGACAATAATTTGATTCAAATTTTTGCCCATGTTGTTCATTTTATTAATTGTATGGCTGCCAACAATATAAAACACAAGGTGAGTCTGGCCTTAGTCATAGAACGAATCCGTTTTACACTTCACGAGTTAGAAGTTGTTTCCAGGGACTCACTTTATTTGCATCTGAAGATTGCAGCATGATGCTCTTACCTCAGCTGGGTCTGGATTGATAATGCATCCTGGGCCAAGGCAGCCTGGGCCCACAGGGACAGTACAAATAGGCAAAGTGCAAAGTTTAGCCAAATCAAGACACAAAAGCCACAGAGAGCTATTTCTAGACAATCTGTGGTGAACCCCAGGGGGAAATCTGTTGACGATGAAATGTTATCAGTGCTTGTGAAAGGTTTAAACTTTGCTACTACACCTACTTCACTTCCTTTAATGGATTTCATCAGTTCTGTTGAGGAAGCCGTTAGGCCTCTCTCTGCGGATTCTGTAGATGAAGTTCAATGAAAATCTTGCCGAACACTGTTGAAATGTGTGCCAAAATGGAGTAACATCTCGCCAGCTGAAATCCCTGCTTTCTGCAGCCTCCGAGAAGATACTGACACAGTTGTACTCCTGCAGATAATGGTAATGCCACAGTTCTTTTGACAAGGGAAGCCTACAATGAGAAGATGTATAGTCAGCTAAGTGATTCAACATATCGCAAAATCAAAAATGTCCCAATGAGCCAAGTATTAAGAAAAACTGCTACTCTTCTGAATGATAGTTCTCTTCCTAAACTAGTTATCAAGAGGCTTAGACCACAGAATGCAGTATCACCAAGACCATGTGCTCTTCCCAAGATTCAGAAGGATGGTGTCCCACTATGATTAATAGTAAGTAATATTGGTGCCTCAACCTATTCTACTGCAAAACATTTGGCCTGTCTGCTCAAGCTGTATGTGTGTAAGTGTTGTCACCATATACGTAATTCTTTGGATTTTGCCAATCACTTGAAGACAGCTTGAAGCAGCTCGGATTTATTAATTAGCTTTGATGTGTTATCACTTTTCACCAAAGTACCTTTAATGGATTCGTTATATCTCATTGGTAACTTAATCAGTGCTGACCTGACAGCCTCTTTTGAATATACTCTCCCCTCAACCTACTTCTTATTCAATAGCAATTTATTTGGACAATAATGTATGGAAAATTCTGGTTGAGAATTATGAATTATTTAGGAATAAAGGAGACGACTCATGGAAAGGAAGAAGCACTGCATGATCGACAGGTACACAAACAAAAGGTGCAAGGCTTTGTTAGCTTTCAGAATGAAATTCCTTTTTCCAGCTGTAGGTGAAACACACACACACACACACACACACACACACACACACACACATACATCTGCTCTCCCTACATGGCGCCCAGCCGAAAGCTAGCAAAGCTCTGTACCTTTTGTTTATGTACCTGTTGACAACACAGCACTTCTGCCTTCTAGTGAGTCATTGTCTTTATTCTTAAATTCCTTGAACAAATAGACAGCATCACCATGGGGAGCCCTTTGTTTCCTGTGGTGGATAATCTTTTTATGGAAGACTTTTCTAGAAAACACTTGCATCTGATGTTTTAAAGTGTACAGTTTTGTGGCATTATGCAGATGACACTTTTGTTGCATTGCCTCATGGCAGACAAGAACTGGAGAAATTCCTTTGTCACTTAAACTCATTACATGAGAACAACAAGTTTATGATGGAGCTTGAGAAAGATGGGACTTTAACCTTTCTAGCAATGCTAGTACACCATAAGAATGATTGGTCATTGGGACACTCTGTGTACAGGAAACCCAAGCACACAGATCTAGATTTCCAGGCATCTCACTGTCATCACCACGCAAAAATTGCTGGTGTTCTTAGTACCTTAATACATCAAGCACATGTAATATCTGATGACAAAAACTTTCACGCAGAATTAGAACACTTGGAAAAGGTTTTTAAAGAGAATGGCTACACTTCACACCAAATAAGGAAGGTCATGCACAGCTGTAATAACAAGAAGCAATGCACTGAGGGCACTAATGTGTTCCTTCCAAACGCTGGGAATGTGTCTTCTAAAATAGGCAGATTTCTTAGGAAAAATAAAATCAAGGTTATCTTCTGCCCACCAGTAAAGAGCTTGGCCTTGGTTGGATCCATTAAAGATGACTTCCTACTGCAAAAGGCAGCAGAGAGAGAGAGAGAGAGAGAGAGAGAGAGAGAGAGAGAGAGAGAGAGAGAGAGTTGCCGCATATATTGCCCAGACAACATGAACTGTCCAGGAGCATTGTACAGAACATGAAAGATATACTTGTTGTCAGCAATCAGTAAAATCGGCAGTAGCAGAACACTATTTCCATGCAACACTTAATGCAATACAAATATAACAAAAATTTTACCTCCAGTTTTTGGCATTCAGTAATCAAAGAATTGGTGGAAATACGTCAAGCTGATAATCTGATAAATCGTGGTAACGGCTTTCAATTGGATAAAAGTTGGAATCCTACAGTTAGAATTATCGAGTCACAGCAAAATCAATGGGGTCATTCAATACTCAATGATTAGATCATCTCTCACTTCCACCACCAAGAGTAGCACACACAACTCTGCAGTCCCGCACATATCATCACCTGATGCATCTGCTGAAAGTCTCTAGCACATTTCGCATGCACGAGATTGAGCGTAAATACTGTGAATGCACCTGGGCTCTTCAGTAGTTGTCTACTCACCTGAAGATGGTCAGATGCCTCTCAGCCAAAATATCATGACAGAATGTCAATGGGATCTGGCTGCACCCACCAAAATTATTAGAATCAGATCACGTGTCTACATTTACACTCTGTACATCATTGAAACGTGTGATAAAGGGCGTTTACAAAATATGTCATGCTGTTACTGACAGATATTTGCCTGACACTGAGTGAATCTAGCTGTGCATGATTAATCCTGTTATCCAAAGACACCACTTTTTCAGATGTCAGGTCTCATTCCATCCATGGTTGGAGCACATGAAGATTGACTGGACGCCTCTGTGCTAACTGATATTTGCCTAATTTTATTTGCATGATCTCTGCATGACATAAGTAGGGGGTTGAAGAGTGTTCATAGTTTATGTCCTCAAAGATAGTTCTTAGAATGTTTTAAATCAGATTTTTTCACGAGATGTACAATATTATTATTTGAATGTCTGGTAGTTAACATTTTCAACTCTCTCTCATACATCAAAGAAGCCTAAGACCTTTGCACTGCCCTTCTTTGTATATGCTAGATGTCCCCCATTAGCCCAACTTGATACTGAGTTCTAGATATTTGAGCAGTATTCAAATATGGTCCATACAAGTTGTTTGTATGTAATCATGGTTGTAAACTAACTGCACTTTCCCAGGATCCCATACCAATGAATTGCAGCCTGCCATTTGCTTTACTTACAACTCAGCATATGCCATTGTTCATCTTCATAATCATACACACTGTTACAAATATTTGTCTGACATTGATTGAATCTAATCGTGCATGATTAATTATGTTGTCAGACACTTTTTAAATTTCATGAAGTGCGCAACTTTGCATGTATCTATAACCTATATTAATGGCAAGGAAAAAATCTGAGATTGCAACTAATTGCATCCACTGAATCATTAATGCATAATGTGAACAGCAACAGTCCTATTTCACTTCCCTTGAGCACTTCTGATATTATTCAAATTTCCGTACATGACTTTCCATCCAGGATGGTATGCTATGTCTTTCCTGTCAGGAAACATGACCCAGTCTCAAATCTGCTTAGATCTCTCATAGAAATACACTCCTGGAAATGGAAAAAAGAACACATTGACACCGGTGTGTCAGACCCACCATACTTGCTCCGGACACTGCGAGAGGGCTGTACAAGCAATGATCACACGCACGGTACAGCGGACACACCAGGAACCGCGGTGTTGGCCGTCGAATGGCGCTAGCTGCGCAGCATTTGTGCACCGCCGCCGTCAGTGTCAGCCAGTTTGCCGTGGCATACGGAGCTCCATCGCAGTCTTTAACACTGGTAGCATGCCGCGACAGCGTGGACGTGAACCGTATGTGCAGTTGACGGACTTTGAGCGAGGGCGTATAGTGGGCATGCGGGAGGCCGGGTGGACGTACCGCCGAATTGCTCAACACGTGGGGCGTGAGGTCTCCACAGTACATCGATGTTGTCGCCAGTGGTCGGCGGCAGGTGCACGTGCCCGTCGACCTGGGACCGGACCGCAGCGACGCACGGATGGACGCCAAGACCGTAGGATCCTACGCAGTGCCGTAGGGGACCGCACCGCCACTTCCCAGCAAATTAGGGACACTGTTGCTCCTGGGGTATCGGCGAGGACCATTCGCAACCGTCTCCATGAAGCTGGGCTACGGTCCCGCACACCGTTAGGCCGTCTTCCGCTCACGCCCCAACATCGTGCAGCCCGCCTCCAGTGGTGTCGCGACAGGCGTGAATGGAGGGACGAATGGAGACGTGTCGTCTTCAGCGATGAGAGTCGCTTCTGCCTTGGTGCCAATGATGGTCGTATGCGTGTTTGGCGCCGTGCAGGTGAGCGCCACAATCAGGACTGCATACGACCGAGGCACACAGGGCCAACACCCGGCATCATGGTGTGGGGAGCGATCTCCTACACTGGCCGTACACCACTGGTGATCGTCGAGGGGACACTGAATAGTGCACGGTACATCCAAAACGTCATCGAACCCATCGTTCTACCATTCCTAGACCGGCACGGGAACTTGCTGTTCCAACAGGACAATGTACGTCCGCATGTATCCCGTGCCACCCAACGTGCTCTAGAAGGTGTAAGTCAACTACCCTGGCCAGCAAGATCTCCGGATCTGTCCCCCATTGAGCATGTTTGGGACTGGATGAAGCGCCGTCTCACGCGGTCTGCACGTCCAGCACGAACGCTGCTCCAACTGAGGCGCCAGGTGGAAATGGCATGGCAAGCCGTTCCACAGGACTACATCCAGCATCTCTACGATCGTCTCCATGGGAGAATAGCAGCCTGCATTGCTGCGAAAGGTGGATATACACTGTACTAGTGCCGACATTGTGCATGCTCTGTTGCCTGTGTCTATGTGCCTGTGGTTCTGTCAGTGTGATCATGTGATGTATCTGACCCCAGGAATGTGTCAATAAAGTTTCCCCTTCCTGGGACAATGAATTCACGGTGTTCTTATTTCAATTTCCAGGAGTGTACATTTTCTACAGAAGTCATCAGTGTGCTACTGAATCAATATCTTTTTGAAAGTCTAAATATGTCAGATCAATCTGGTTTCCTCAATTCATGACACTGAAGAGTGTGTGTTTGAAAAGTGCAAGATGAGTTTTGCATGACTTCTGTTTTCAGAACCCATGATAATTTCAACAGGGTTATTTGGTTCCAGGTTGGTCATCATGTTTGAAATCAGAATATGTTCTGGGATTCTGCTACAGATGTATGCGAGTGATACAGGGCAGTAGTTCTTTGGGTCAATCCTACTTCCTTTTTTTTTTTTTTTGTTACCAGCGGTCTTTTCCAAACATGGAAAACATATCTATTTTATTTACTGTTATTCATCCAAGGATCATCTCACAATTAAGTAGGATCTACCATGGTAATACAATGACAGTCAATAGGCCAAAGTATACAACAAACAGCATACATAACCTGTTTTATGAGGACAGGACAGGTAGCCTATGGGGCACAGAGATCTGTAGTAATTTATGGTCAATAATGGAGCTAATTCACTCATAAATTCTGCATTGAATTTGATACAGACTTCATCTGCTGTGACCAGTACTACTTACTATGTTACTCATCATAGCTGTAGTATGGTACTGAATGATATGAACATTCCTGGATTTTCCGTTTTGAATGAATGTTTGAAGAGGAATTCAACATTGCAATTTTGATTTGCTATTTTAATTTCTGTAGATCGATCTACGTGTCCCTGATGGCGCGAACATATGATCAAAATGACTTAAGAGTTTTGAGACAGAACTACAATAATATTTTGGTACAAAAGTTACTGAAGGCTTTACACAATGCCCTCTAGAAGCTGAGTGCATTTCAATTAAAATCTGCCTATTTGCAGATTTTTTTCTTGTTGTGTACCTGTTACCTCTGAGATGGCACTGATGAATGACACTTCCTCTGACCACGTACTGAATGTTCCTTGTGTGTTGCAGGCTGTGTGACTGCTGCAGCGTACTGTAAGCAGCAGAATGGTCCTGCTGAGCTGGTGTTGTGTATGGCCAAGCAGATCGAATTGGTTGAGAGGCAGCATGGCTATACCAAAACAAGTACCCTCACAGACACAAACCACATCACACAACATTTCAGGCCCTGTCTGGTCATCCGTGTGATCATTGACCCTTTCAAACAGATGAACACGCAGGGAGGTGGCAGATTGTGCACACACTTGATTTGGAGAATTGGGTACTCCAGGATATTGAGACAAACCCTAGTGCAAGCTCCAAATTTGGTGTATGCACAGTCTGCCATCTCCCTCCATGTTCATCTGTCTGAAAAGACCCCTGACCACAGAAACGCCAAAAATGGGCTTGGAATGTTGTGTGGTGGGGCTGGTGTCAGTGAGGGTACTTGTTTTGGTATAGCCATGCTGCCTCTCGACTGTTTCCATCCGCATGGCCATACACAAACACCATCTCGGCTTGTTCCTGACATGAATACTGGACCATTCTGTTGCTTAGAATACACTATATCAATCACACAGCTTGTAACACACAAGGAACACACAGCTTTGTCAGATGAACTATCATTCATCAACACTATCTACTGTGGCGACAATGCATTTCTGGACACATGTTCATAGGATCATTTTTCCTGCATTTCCAGTCAGTAATCCACCCCTGCAGTTTGTCAGTTTTATTCATTTTTACCCTGTACCTTTTTCTAGAGCTTGGTTGACTATTTATTTGAACCTCCATATGTGTTTACTGCCAGAATCAAATGGTTGTAACTAATTTCAGTTAAATGAGGTGTCCATTTCACTATGTATGCAGAAAAATCTGCATACTGTCTTAAGTCATTTGTAGTTTAGTGCTCATGACTGCCGTAGCTGTATTGTAATAATTGATTCCTGTCTATTTGTACGAAATCAGGCCTGTTGGCAGTCAATAGGTTTAATATAGTTCCATTGTGGGAAGATGCCAAACAATCTATTCCTGGTAATTTCCTAAGAAAGCTTTTACAACTGTTTCAACAATATTTTCTCTCATCTGCCACTACTGTACTTTTTTTGTCTTCAGTCCAAATACTGATTGGTTGGTTGGTTGTTTGATTGATTCAGGAGAGGGGACAAAACAGTGAGGTCATCAGTCCCATCGGATTACGGAAGGGAGTCTGCCGTGCCCTTTCAAAGAAACCATCCTGGCATTTGCCTGAAACAATTTAGGGAAATCACAGAAAACCAAAATCAGGATGGTCAGACACAGGTTTGAACCGTTGTCCTCCAAAATGTGGGTCCCAATGTGCTAACCACTGCACCACCTCACTCAGTCCAAATACCTTGTTTGAAGTGGCTCCCTGCACTAGTCTATCATGCAAAGGCTTTTTCATCTCTGCGTAATTATGGCAACCTACATTCATTTGAACCTGCTTGCTGTACTCAAACATTGGTCTCCCTGTAGAACTTTTAGCCTCCCCCTCTCTATCTTCCCTCCCCCCTTTCCCCTCTGATTACCAAACCGATGATTCCCTGATGCCTCAAGATATTTCCTATCAACTCACTCCTTCCTTTAATCAAGTTGTACTATCATCATGTGGCTGTAGTAAAGATTAACCAGAACTAAATGACTTACCTCTGCAATTCTGTGAGCAGCTTCAGAATTTTCTTGGCAGAGATGGGTTTGTCCAGCTGTCAGCTAAAGAGAATCTTTAAATGAAAAGCTGGAATGTTTTGAGCTGAATTGGAACTTTGCTGGGATAGGAGAAGATTCCAGGGGTAGAACCCAACTGATAAATCAAGGTTTATTTTATAGATTAATACATCTGAGACAAGGCTACACTGAAGTCCATTTTCACCTTAGTCAAAACAAATCTTAAAAGGTTTACTAAATAACATGAATCTGATAACAGCTGAGTGTTCACACAGAAATCTATCAGTCATTCTATGACCGTAAAACAGTGAAGTCTAACTTCTCACTCTTAACAAAGAGACCACCAAGTCTTAACATATAAATCTGTTACCAACTCTGAGATTATCAAGTGTCAACATGTAACTGTGTTAGAACTCTTCAGAGAGACCACCAAGTCTCCATACACAAGTTTGCTACAAGTATCACCAGACACAAAATGGTACAAGTTTCACATTAGGTTTTAATAAGAGAGGAGCATTATCTTAGCCGGGGATGCAGGCATGGGACCTGCTGTATGATGAAGTCAATGTGGATGCTGGAGTGAACTGCTCTTACTGTTCTTGGGACAACTTTTATACTGGAATGAGGGTCTCAGTGTTCTTTTTCAAACACTACCAAATGTCTGATGGGGCAACCATGCATTCTGTATTGCCCTCAAATTGTTACCCTACCTTGTGGAAGATTTTGTGCAGGAAGTAAGGTGTTTGTGCCCTTGCGCTTGGCCATGGTCAGTGTTACAAGCTGGCATCTCTCATGTCCACATGCTGACTGTGGAAACCTAACTTGCTACTGTGTGCCTCTATACCTCCATATTAAAGCCTTTTAATTATCAGATAGAAATAACCATGCTGCAAATTTACAAGGGTTAGTTGCAATATGTGACACCATAAGCTATTTTTTCTTCACATTGGTTCAGTACCTTGTTATTAGTTATATAAACTACAGAATTCTTCTGCACCCCAACATTTCGAAAGCTTTTATTCTCTTCTTGTCTAAACTGTTTCTTGTCCACCTTTTTAGTTCTTTACAAGGTTACATTCCAGCCAAATACATTCAGAAAAGACTTCCTAACATTTAAATTTATATTTTTTTTCTTCTGAAATGGTTTCCATTCTACTGCCAGTTTGCATTTGTATCCTCTCTTTTTGGGCCATTTCAGTTATCTTGCTGCCTAAATAGGAAAGCTCATTAATGCTTTTAGTTCCTCATTTGACAGAACTACACTGTCCTCAGGAGACCTCAATGTTTTCATTTATTATCCCTGAACTTTACTGTGCTTCCCAAATTTCTTCTTGGTCTCCTACACAGATTTTTAAACACACAGATTGAATAACAAAAGGGACAGGTCACAATCCTGTCTCCCTCCCTTCTCAACTGCTGCTTCCCTTTCAACTCTGCAAATTGGAGCCTGACTTCTGTAAAAGTTATGAATAACATTTCACTCCATGAATTTTATACTTGCTACCTTCAGAATTTCAGAGTGTATTTCAGTCAAAATTGTCAAACAATTTCTCTAAATCCACAAAAGCTATGAATGTAGATTATCTCTTACCCATCTTCTAAGATAGGAAGATATGGAACCCAAACTAAGTCTCCCCGAGGTTGGCTTCTACCAGTTTTTCCATTTTTCTGTAAGTAATTAGTGACAGTAGTTTGCAACCATAATTTATTAAACTAGTTGTTTGGTAGCATTCACACGTTTCAGTACCTGTCTTTGGAATTGTAATTATTAAATTCATCCTGAAGTCTGAGGATGTTTCACCTGTCTCATACAGGGTGTCCCAGAAGGAATAGTCACTACTTAGGGATATGGCAGGAATAATAATAATAATAATAATAATAATAATGACGTCATCTACTCCAGGTGCCTTTTTCCGCTTCCTTCTTTCAGTGATCTGTCAAATGCTTCTTGCAATTTCATATCTCCCATCTAGTCTTCATTTACGTCCTCTTCCCTTTCTATAATATTGTGTTCAAGGTCATTTCTTTGTATATATGCAATATGCTCTTCAGCTTTCCCTTTACTGCTTAATGCTGACTTCCCATTTGAGGCCTTGATATTCATACAGCTACTTCTCTTTTCACCAGATGTTTCTTTAATTTTCCTGCAAGCATCAGCTATCGTTTCCCTAGTCATGCATGCCTCTACAGCTTTTCACTTGCACTCTAGCCATTCCTACTTAGCCACATTGCATTCTTCTTTTTCTTTTTTTTAGCAGCTCAGCAAAGTTAATTTTTTTTGGTATTGTATTACAATTGTGCTCAACAGATCATATTTTTTGAAATTTTATTTTTTGTGATTCAGGACCAAAACTATGTTAGTATGTACAGGGTGTTCAGAAACAACCTGAGAAGCTTGCAAGGGTGTTGCATTGTATGAGTTTTCATTACACATGAAAAAATAAAAAATATCATTTTGTATTTTTATTTTACTTGTCACAACATGAAAAATTTCTAGAAACTTCATTTATCACAAATAAAATGCAGCTGATACAAGTTCAAACAACATATATTGCAGACATAAAGCAATGTGTTCTGATTTCACATGTGACAACAGCAGTGAACTCATGACAAACTGATCATTGTAGCAATTTTTATACACCTAGTACAGTGTCAGGCACGTACATAGGTGGTAAGACATATTTCCATAAACTTTTTAAACTGCTAAGATGATGGTAACTATGCTACCCAAATTCCACAAGAGACATTAATTCTGTGGTAACTATACTTCCATGTCTACATCTACATGTAAACTATCCAAATCACACTCAACTGCCTGGAAGAGGGTTCATCGAACAACCTTCACAGTAATTCTCTTTTACTCCACTCTTGAACAGCGTGCAGAAGAAACAAACACTTGCATGCATTTTCAACTTCTCACAGCGTAATGAATAGTCCATTAAATTTTGGGCATGGAGCTGCGCAAATAAAATTTCCTCGACTGATATTTCGGCCACGTATTGTCTGACCATCCTCAGAGTGAGTCACAAGACTGACGACGAGATGCCAAGCGCAGCCTTATATGCTCCACCGTGGCGGTACTGCTAATGTAGGTCACAGATTCTGGTCGGCGGCAAAGAAATACACTTACACATGTGCCGCCTGTGGCGAAGGTGTACAGATATTCAATTTGCTTATCGATGCATGATCGGCAGCAGTGACACCGTGATGACTTCTCTGCAGTTTAATTACCCCAAGAGCCGGATTCCATGCTTTGTCCAAATTAAAACCACTATCTCTATTTATTAAATTATTAGCTAATCTAATCTCTATAGCTCCCTTGAAGACAGATTCACAAAAGAAAGAGGTGGATGTTAAAATCTTCACATCACTATAATTCATGGAATGCCCTGTATCAATACAGTGTTTGGCCACAGCTTACTTGTCTGGCTGTAATAAGCGTGTGTATCTCCGATGCCCCACACATTTCTCATGAACAGTGCGTTTCTTACGTGGTCTGGGTTACAAAGCTATCAACAGAAAAAAATCCTTTCACAAACAGCTAGTATAAAAGAGTCTACTACAAAAAAAGTTTCTTTTCTGCATTTATGAAACATGCTTACTGAAAAAAATAAATGCGGAAGATCCCCTATGCAAAAAATTCCCAACACAAAAATCAGAAATTAGCCTAACAATAACGAAAGAACAAGCAGAAAGCTCTGTGGTACACCCTTCTGAGCATGCGTGAGTTATCGTTGTCTACTGCGCAGGCGTGGATTGATGGCAGTTTAGAACTGCTCTCTATTCTGGTGCGTGGATAATGTGTCTGCTAATTTTGGTAGTTTCACGTGTTCTACCGCTAGACGGCTGTTGCACTAGACCAGTACTGTTCGCGGCGGATTGTTGTGTAATACCCGCTAAGTGTTCTGCCAATAAACAGCACTCTTTGGTTCACCTTCTCCACGAAATTTTCTGTGTGTTCCTTCCAATTTAAGTTGCTCATAATTGAATTCCTCGGCATTTAGTTGAATTTACAGCCTTTAGATTTGATTGATTTATAGTGTAACCAAAGTTTAAAGGATTCCTTTTAGCACTCATGTGGATGACCTCATACTTTTCATTATTTACAGCCAATATGCCAATTTCTGCACCACACAGCTATCTTTTCTAAATTATTTTGCAATTTGTTTTGATCTTCTGATGACTTCACTAGACGATAAACGACAGCATCATCTGCAAACAAACTACGATGCCTGCTCAGATTCTCTCCTAAATCATTTATATGGATAAGGGACAGCAGAGGGCGTATAACACTACCTAGCACAACACCAGAAATCACTTCTGTTTTACTTATTGATTTTCTGTCAATTACTATGAAATGTGATTGTGACTGTGTTATGGGAAAACTACTTTGGATATAAGCATACTTCCGAAGGACCCCTAAAACAACATTACTTGGTGGTATGCATACTCCCTACAGCCTCAGATTCTACATTTCACAACAATCATAAACTACAGCTGGTGCAGCAGACTAAAACTAGCTGCCCGCAGTGTACAGAGGTAGTAGGATGCCTTCCCACAAAAGCAGTAAAGAAACACAGTTACTGGTGAGTATATTTCCCATGGCCCACAAAAGAGTTAATCTACAGTTCAAAACATAAATTATGGTCAGAGTCTACATCTGCCCCTGGAGATGTTTTGCAGTTTTACAGTCAAATAGAGACTGTAATTCAAGAGTAGGAAAAATTAAACAGTAGGAGAACAATGTCTGGGATAAAGGAGTGAAAGGGGAAGCTGTCTGGTGAATTTTACACAGAGTACAATTTAATTATTGCAAACATTGTCGTTACGAATACTAAATGTTGCATACCTGAAGCCATCAAAAGGTTCCATATAGACCATATAATGTTACCATTATATAGTCTATATGAAGACAACGCTGATTGGTGGGCTGCAGATGCAGGGGGCATGAAGCCCAGAGTGTGCACTGTGCTGTGTAAGGCTACAATGTAACCAGGTCGGGGAGTTGCCGTTTCAAACTGTTGACATGCGATCTCGTGGAGAGAGGGGCAGCTCAAGATATGCATCTAACAGGTGATCTGAAGGTGATACCACATTACTAGATTTCAGTGTGGTTTGTTCCTTCAAGCAGTATCTAATAAAATTGTGTGTGTATGCAGTTTCATCTCGCCAGTGTAATTTGCTGTCAATAACGTCACAGCCTAGTGACGGACAGTACCTCATTTCATGAAACTGAAGTTACTTCTGGAGTAAAATTTCTAGATTTTTTCTGTTGGCCACGAGATTTGGCTGTGGAAGTAACTGATGACTTCAAACAAAAATCAGATTCATAGTATGTATGTGTGTATTGAAATCATGCTAAATAACTGAAGATTTTAATGATTTCCTAATTGGTTGGGAAAATTATAGCTTCATGGACCTTTCCAATGTGTGATGGCTTGTATGCTTCAGTAATACACAGCCATATCATAGATGCAAACACAATGGGAGGCTATCTATGGAAAGGACTGACAGACCTAAAGAGGGAAAGCAGTCTTTTTCAGAAGTTGCTGGGGTACCACTCTGGATGATTGACTGATCTGCAATTGTAACATTGAAATAATGCAGCCTTTCTATGTTATTGTGAACAGCTAAAAGCAAGGGGAAACTGAAACCGTTATTTTTTCTGAGGGCTAGCAGCACTACTTCATGGCTTAATGATGAAATATTCTTGTGTAAAATACTCTGGAGATAACATAGTCCCCCATTTGGATGTCCAGGTATGGAGTACTCAGGAGGATGTCATCACGAATGGATCTGTGTGTGGAATGCTAGATCATTTAATCAGGTATACAGGTAAAAATAGAGACTGGAATTCAATAGTAGGAAAAAAGAAACACTAGAACATGGGATGGGGTAATGGAATGAAAGGGGAAGCTGCCTGGCAGAATTTCACACAGAGCATAATTTAATTTTTGCAAATATTTGATTTAAAAGTAATGAAAGACATCTCAGTGAAATCACTGTCCAACTGGCACTTACTTTGACTGCTGCCAATGCACCAGACTCAGCATAGTGTCAGAGGGTGGACACCTCGTCTTGCGGCATCCTATCACCTATCATCTGCAGCACCCATCTGCTTCACCACCTACCATGGTTTTATGGTCTTCACTGTTGTACACACATTTCAGGCAACATCTAGGATTGACTTTTCTGTTTCTAATTAAGTAGTGTGGAAATTTGTCCTGATAAACTGTATTTTGTGTTTTATTTCTTAGTTTCTTCGCACCCCTTGGCCACGGTCACTGAACTGGCAATGTCGCTGACTCTCACGTGTGTGACACTCTTAGTAAATGTGAATTCTATTATTGATTATAAGTACATGCTGCACCAATAGCCATCCACAATAGCAAAAGTGTTCCCGTTGCAGTATTTTATGCACAAACTGACCTCTTGATTATGTCTCATAACGGTTTGATGGGATTCATATTGGGTGATCTGGGAGGCCAATTCAGTTGCTTGATTTGGCAAGGCAGGAAAGAATGCCAGTGTGCACTCAGTATGTTTGCCAGATGTCTTATCTGTGATGTTGAGGAGGTGCTGCCAGCAGCTATCGAGCACACTGGGTGCAACCAGCTGCATATAGTGGCACATGTTGGCACGAATGATACCTGCCACTTGGGTTCTGAGGGCATCCTCAGCTCCTTTTGACAGACGGCTGATTTGATGAAGCAACTAGCATCGCACACAGGATGCAGGCTAAGCTGTGTATTTGTAGCATCATATCCAGGGTTGATCGCAGTCCTCTGGTTTATAGCACAGTGGGAGGTCTAAACCATAAGCTCAGATGACTTTATGACAGTATTGGATGCAAATTTCTCGACCTCCACTATTGGGTGCAGAATTATAGGTTCACCTCTATAGGTCAGGCGTGCACTATGTGCAGAAAGTGGCTACTAGGGTAGCAGAGTACATGTGGCATGCAGGGTTTTTAAGATTAGAGGAATCCTCCCTTGAAATCTAAGCCGATTTGCCTGATAAATTAGCCACAACTTCCTCAGAGAATGTTCCTCGTCACAGTTCAGGGACACACAAATGTTAATATGATTTTAGTAAACTGCAGGAGCAGCCAAGGAAAGGTCCCTGAATTAGTATTGCTTACTGCAGGTTATAATACACAGATAGTATTAAGAACAGAAAGTTGGTTGAAACTGGACATTAATGACGACAAAATCCCAAGTTCAGATTGGAATATTTATCATAAGAATAGGGTAGTCACCAATGGTGGTGGCATGTTTATCGCAGTAAAGAATTTGATAAAATCTAGTGAGGTTATCACAAATTCTGAATGTGAATTAATCTGGGTAAATATCAAAGATAGGTCAAAAATGGCAATCAGATGCTTTTATAGACTGCCTGGGCCAGGAGCTTCAGACAGAACTTGCAGAATATTGTTAATAATTTTGCCGCTCATGCCATTGTAATAGGATGTTACTTTAACTTGCCAAGTGTGGATTGGGAGTGCCCATGCTATCAAAACTGGTGCCAGAAACAGGGATTCATGTGACAATGCTCTAGACATCTCGTCTGAAAATTACTTTGAGCAGACAAAGAACCAACTCATGATGGTAATGCCTTAGACCTCCTGGCAACAAACAAACTTAAACTTATCAAATCAGTTAATGTAGAGGAAGGTGTCAGTGATCATAAGACTGTGACAACATCTACGACAAAGGGTCTTTCAAAGGATGTTAGGAAAGTTAGGAAGATATTTTTGCATAGCATGAGTGACAGGATAAAAATTTCAGAGTATCTGAGCAATCACCATCAAACATTCGGTGATGAGGACAAATATGTGGAGAAAAAAACGGAAAAAATTCAAAGGCCTCGTGCAATATGCCCTACACAATTAAGTTCCGAGTAAGGCCTTAAGGGGTGGGAAGGACCCAGCATGGTTTAATAGCTGTGTTAGAAAACTACTATCTAAACGAAGAGAACTTCATCTCAGGTTCAAAAGTAAAAGCCCAGCTGACAAACAAAAGCTGAATGAAGTGAAAATGAGAGAAGTATTCAATGATTTTGAAAGTAAAACCTGTCCATCTGAGCAAGAACCTTAAGAGGTTTTGGTTGTATACAAAATCAGTAAGAGGGTCAAAATCATCTATTCATTCATTGACCATATTGGCACTGGAACAGAACATAACAGAGTGAAGGCCGAAATACTGAACTCAGTCTTCCGAAATTGTTTCGCCACAGAAGATTATAACATGGCCCTCTTTTCAATTGTTGTAAAAATGTCAAAATGGAAGATATTGAGATAACTGATCACGGAACAGAAAAACAATTACAATTGCTTAGTTGTGGAAAGGCATTTGGCCCAGATGAGATACGTATAAGATTCTACAAAGATTATGCAAAAGAACTTCTTCCCCTTCTAGCAGTACTTTACCATTGATCACTCATGCAAGGGTACCTAGTGACTGGAAGAAAGTGCAGGTCATTCCCATTTTTAAGAGTGGCCATAGAACAGATACACACAATTATAGACCTATATTGTTGATATCAATTTGTTGTAGAATTATGGAATATGTTTTATGCTCAAGAATTATGACATTTTTGAAAAACAAAAATCTCCTCAATAAAAATCACTGTGGATTCCACAAACAGAGATCCTGCAAAATTCCGCTCCCTCTGTTCCTCAACAAGTGCCATGGACAACAGCACTCAGGTTGACGCCATGTTCCTTGAGTTCAGGAAAGCATCTGACACCATCCCGCACTGCTGTTTAGTGAAAAATATATGAGCTTATCAAGTATCGGAGCAGATTTGTGACTAGATTCAAGACTTCCTTGCTGAAAGAACTCAAGACGTCACTCTTAATGGAACAAAATCAACAGATGTAAAGGTAATTTCTGGAGTACCCCAAGGAAGTGTGGTAGAACCGTCACTCTTTACAAAAATGTGTGTGTGGGAGGGGGGGGGGGGGGGGGGGGGGGCGTGTCCGTGCGCGTGCAGAGAATTGATGAACGGTGCAAGCTCTGGCAGTTGACACAGAATGTGACATACTGCACAGCTACTGTACAGCTACACTATTGATAACAAACTGCTGGAAATAGCATCTAGACTTACCATAAAATATCTAGGAGTAACTATCCAGAGCAACTTAAGTGGAATGATCACACAAAACAAATAAAGGGAAAAGCAAATGTCAGACACAGATTCACAGGAAGAATCTTACGGAAATGTAGCTCACCCATGAATCACACAAAACAAATAAAGGGAAAAGCAAATGTCAGAGACAGATTCACAGGAAGAATCTTACGGAAATGTAGCTCACCCATGAATCAACTGGCTTATAAGGCACTAGTTCGACCAGTTCTTGAATACTGTTCATCTATCTGGGATCCCTACCACATAGGACTGATAGAAGAGATAGAGAAGATCGAATGAAGAATGGTATGTTTTATCACAGGGTCATTTAGCTGGCACAAGAGCTTTACGGAGATGCTCAACGAACTCCATTAGCAGACATTACAAGAGAGGCATTCATTGTGGAGAGATTTACTATTGAAATTTCGAGAGAATACTTTCCAGGAAGAGTTGGACACCATGTTACTTCCCCTGAGATACACCTTGCGTAAAGACTATGAGGAGAAAGTTAGAGAAATTAGAGCCAATACAGAAGCTTGCCGACAATCATTTTTCCCACGAACTATTTGTGATTGGAACAGGGTTGGAGAGTTCAGTTAATGGTACAAAATGTACCCTCCACTACACACCATCAGGTGGCTTGCGAGGTGGCGGTATGACATCAATGTAGAATTGCCCAGAATGTTCTTCAAACCTATCGGGAATAATTGTGACACAGCATATTACCATCTATTAAAATACCACTGTTGTTTGGGAACATGAAGGCCATGAAATGCTGCAAATTGTCTCCAAGTATCTGATTTTAACCATTTCCAGTCAATGATCAGTTCAGTTGAACCAGAGGACCCAGTTCATTCTATGTAAATACAGCCACACCATAATGGGGACACCTCTAACTTGCACAGTGCCTTGTTGACAACTTGTTGTCAACTTGGCCTCGTGGGGTCTGTGCCACTCTCGCACCCTACCATCAGCTCTTACCAACTGGAATCGGGACTCATCTAACCAAGTCAAGGTTTTACAGACGCCCAGGGTCCAACCGATATGGTTATGAGCCCTGGAGAGGTGCTGCTGCCATAACCCATTAATGCTAAATTTTGACACACCGTCCTAATGAATATGTTTGTTGTACCTCCCACATTGACTTCTGTTTTTTCACACAGTGTTGTTGTCTGTTAGCACTGACAACTCTATGCTAACACTGCTGCTCTCGGTCATTAAGAGACAGACATCAGCCACTATGTTGTCCGTGTTGACAGGTAATGCCTGAAATTTGGTATTCTTGGGACATTCTTGGAACTATGGATCTTGGAATATTAAATTCCCTAACTATTTCTGAAGTGGAATGTCCCAAGCGTCTAGCTCCAACTACCATTTTGTGGCCCACATCTTTTAATTCCAATCGTGCAGTCATAATCACATTGGAAATCTTTTCACATGAATCACCTGAGTGCACATGACAGCTCTGCCAATGCACTGCACTTTTATATGTTGTGTACATGGTACTACCATCATCTGTATATGTGCATATCGCTATTCCATGACTTTTGTCACCTCAGTGTATAGTAGTTTGTTTCACTGGAGCAGATTTTGTTTTCTCATCATTGTTCATATGAATTTTCAGACAAAACTGATGATGAAGATTCTGTCCTCGTCAGGACTCTCTTCTCATCTGCCACACACTACACATGTGTCAATGTGTTGTGATTAGTTTGTTTCTATAACTGTGTGTGTTGATTTGGTTGTCTAGATTTTTGTGGGCATTCATTCTAATGTTGGTATTGTTGAGTGTTACTTAAGTAAATAAATTAGTGAAATCAAAGTGAACTAGAAATTAGAATATAAATGGAAAACTTGGTTTAGTTTAGAGAGTTACATACTGGCATTCAGCGTGCAGAACAGCAGAACAGAAGAGACAATGACCATGAAGTCAGCAGTTCCACATAAGCGGGTGCTGTCGATTCAGCCGTCAGGGCATCGCCCGACCGGCTCACGTGTTTCTCAGTTGTCGCATGTGAGCAAAGGCCCTCGCCTACATTCCAAGAGCCAATGACCGACGTTAAGAAGATTCTTCGAGAAGCTTTCCAACGTGACGGAAGAGGCAATGACCGGCTCACGTGTTTCTCAGTCGTCACATGCGATCAGAGGCCCCCGCCTACATTCCAAGAGCCTATGACCGAGGTCAAGAAGATTCTTCGAGAAGCTTTTCAACGTGACAGAAGAGGCAATGGCCGTGAAGTCGTTCACCTCCAGTGAACTGAAGTGAATAAATACGCGAGACGCGGTGGGCCCGACAGATGAAGACAGAGGAAGACAGATGAAGACAGTTGAAGACGGATGAAGACAGAGGAAGACAGATGAAGACGGGGACGAAGACGAAGACGGAGACGGAGACGGGAACGGAGACGAAGACGAGAGACGAAGGAAGAAAAGAAGAGTAGCAGTAGTGTTCAGTCAGTTTCGCTGCTGAAGACCGTCATGCAAGAAGAGACTGCATCATGCACAGACGCACCAAGTCCGCCGCTATAATGGAATAGCAAGCAGCGGCCGCGGCGCCAGAAGACAGAAGTTAAAAGGTATTTGAAGTCTGATTTTTACATACCCGGGTGACTCGTGAGGACGGGAAGAAGACGGCCTCACCTCAGCAGTCACCTGTGAGCTGGGATGAAGACCTGACAGCCGAAGACTGGCAAGCGGGAGTCCGTGGTTCGAGTTCGGGACACTGGCCTTCCCCCGCCGCGCCGCTCCGCTGGTCGATGCACAACACACGCGGCCGCTTAGAGAAGAGAAACACTGGGACGTCACATTCCAGGTATCACCATCCGATGCACGACGTCGCTCGCAATAATTAAACGGGCCACCTCGCGCTGCGCGTCTCCGGTCAGCTGGGCGAGACGACGACACGAGATTCACACCGCTACGCATAATCAGACGCCGCCACCGCCGCTGCCGCAGCAGAAGATTCACAAACGACACAGCTGCCGCTCTCCGAACCAGAACATCCCGTAAGATACAGCTGTACAAATCGTCAATAAAAGTTATCTTATGTAAAAATGATGTTTCATTCGACCTCATACCCGAGCCAAGGAAGAACCCACCCTGCCCACATGTTGTTAAGAGAGAAAAGTTAATTTATTTAATATTTTCACCCTGACAGAATGCTTTAGAATGCTCATCCTGACAATTGACAGCATCCAAAGAGAAAACCCAGTTACATTGAGTGACAGAAGTGTCACATTTAGTAACACAACTGTTACATTTGGGTGTCAGAAGCCGTTATAGTTGTTACAATTGGTGTCTCAGTTGTTACATTTGGTGTCAGAGAAAAAAACCCTTGGCTCAATATGAGGTGTGAATGACAGTCACTAAAGGTCCCCAGTTAGTATTTTTAATGTGTGAAGGGATAGAGGTTTGCATAGCAGTCGTAATATTTTCTTTATTTAGAAGTGTATTTTCTCTCATGATTTTAAGAGTTTGTCGGAAATATTTAAACATCTTTTAAATTCAGTATAGGAAGATTGTGTAACTAATAGTTGTAAAATGATGACACGAAATCGTACAAAGTCAGAGTCAGCACCACAAGCGGTTTCTACTGAGGAAGCTATTCAGATCTTAGTTAATCAGATAGAACAGCTTAAAAGTGATAATAATGCATTATTTAAACAGTTGAGTGAGGTTAGGCAAACCAGTTCAATCCCTCCCACCCTAGATTCCTCAGCAGCAGCCTTAGTAACTCCTTTTTCAGGTAAACCTGGCGAGGACATAACAGCCGTTTTTGATGATTTAGTAGCAGCTGCAAAGTTAGGATCATGGTCAGATGAACAGCTCTTACAAATGACAAAGTTAAGATTGACAGGAGAGGCTAAAGCACACGTCTTATACCATGAAGAATTACGGAATGCTCCAACATTTGAGGAATTGAAGAAAGGATTGCTCAAACATTTTCAAAAACAGAACAGCTGTAGATTTTATAGGGAACAGTTAAACGCTATCACTCAGAGGCAAAACAAGTCGTTAGAAAGCTTTGTAGATAGGATTAGAAAAGTTAATATTAACACCTATCAGTTGACAACTAGTGATGAAGCAAATAAGGTTATCTTACAAGAGGCAGAAGATAGAGCTCTGGATACATTTTTACGTGGGTTACCTCCTGAAACGTCCCGTCGTGTCAGGGCAGAGTTTCCTAAAAATTTAGCAGAAGCTGTATCTGTGGAGACAGCTTTTGAAGAAATTGACATTGCCACCAGATACAAGGAGAAGCGAAATATATTTTCAACAGGAGTAAGATGTTTTAGGTGCGATCGACACGGACATATAGCAAAAAACTGCAGACAACCTCAATGCACTAATTGTCAAAGAATAGGTCACACATTCAAGGAATGCAGGTCTAAGAAAGTTTTTGGAAATAGAAATCAGTTAAACTGAAACGGGAATGTCGGAACCGCCGCCAGACGTTCCCAATAAAATTTCATGCCATTAAGGCGAATGTGAAGGCAGAATGCTGGTTATCTGCTACCATATAGGATAAAGAGGCAAGGATACTGGTGGATACAGGCGCAAACGTATCAATAGTAAGTAATGAATGTATTGGAGAAAAGAAATATGACCCTCCAAGGTATAGATTGAGTGGAGTAGGAGGAGGTACAGTGAAGTCATTAGGATGTACATCACTGATTTTCTATATTCATGGTGTACAATTTCAGGAAGATGTAGAAGTGGCTTGCCATGCCATTTCCACCTGGTGCCTCAGTTGGACCAGCGTTCGTGCTGGACGTGCAGACCGCGTGAGACGACGCTTCATCCAGTCCCAAACATGCTCAATGGGGGACAGATCCGGAGATCTTGCTGGCCAGGGTAGTTGACTTACACCTTCTAGAGCACGTTGGGTGGCAAGGGATACATGTGGACGTGCATTGTCCTGTTGGAACAGCAAGTTCCCTTGCCGGTCTAGGAATGGTAGAACGATGGGTTCGATGACGGTTTGGATGTACCGTGCACTATTCAGTGTCTGCTCGACGATCACCAGTGGTGTACGGCCAGTGTAGGAGATCGCTCCCCACACCATGATGCCGGGTGTTGGCCCTGTGTGCCTCGGTCGTATGCAGTCCTGATTGTGGCGCTCACCTGCACGGCGCCAAACACGCATACGACCATCATTGGCACCAAGGCAGAAGCGACTCTCATCGCTGAAGACGACACGTCTCCATTCGTCCCTCCATTCACGCCTGTCGCGACACCACTGGAGGCGGGCTGCACGATGTTGGGGCGTGAGCGGAAGACGGCCTAACGGTGTGCGGGACCGTAGCTCAGCTTCATGGAGACGGTTGCGAATGGTCCTCGCCGATACCCCAGGAGCAACAGTGTCCCTAATTTGCTGGGAAGTGGCGGTGCGGTCCCCTACGGCACTGCGTAGGATCCTACGGTCTTGGCGTGCATCCGTGCGTCGCTGCGGTCCAGTCCCAGGTCAACGGGCACGTGCACCTTCCGCCGACCACTGGCGACAACATCGATGTACTGTGGAGACCTCACGCCCCACGTGTTGAGCAATTCGGCGGTACGTCCACCCGGCCTCCCGCATGCCCACTATACGCCCTCGCTCAAAGTCCGTCAACTGCACATACGGTTCACGTCCACGCTGTCGCGGCATGCTACCAGTGTTAAAGACTGCGATGGAGCTCCGTATGCCACGGCAAACTGGCTGACACTGACGGCGGTGGTGCACAAATGCTGCGCAGCTAGCGCCATTCGACGGCCAACACCGCGGTTCCTGGTGTGTCCGCTGTGCCGTGCGTGTGATCATTGCTTGTACAGCCCTCTCGCAGTGTCCGGAGCAAGTATGGTGGGTCTGACACACCGGTGTCAATGTGTTCTTTTTTCCATTTCCAGGAGTGTATTTGGTCTTTGTCTTGTGCTCTCCTTGCACACAGAAGACAATTTTGAACATTTTCTTTGACATCTTTCTTTCATTGTGGCCACCAATAATAGCCTGTGACATAGACTTGTGTAGCCCTTTTCCCATTATGACACACCTGTATGAGGTGTGATCAAAAAGTAATGGGAATTTTTTTTAATTCCGCAGGCTTTATACATCCGATTTTCAAAAAAATTCCCTTGTTGCTAAATGTTTCTGATGTATGTTTACATTTTCAGCTGTTTTGAATATTTAGTTTATTGTTGGCAGTCAAAAAGGCTGTGTGTGTTTTTGAGGGCTCAGCGAAATTTTACTTTCAAAAAAGACGGATCAAGGAATATGCATTAAATTTTGCTTGAAAAATGGGATACAGTGCAGCACCACATTCAAAATGTAGACTGTAGCTTTTGGCACATCTACTATGAGTAAGACAAGACTTTACGTGTGGTATAAATGTTTCAAAGAGGGTCGAGGAGATTTTGAAGACAATGACTGTCTTGGATGCCCCAGCACATCAATTACTGACGACAATGTAATAGTAGTAGCAGTAAAGAAAATGGTTCTGGAAAATCACCATATCACCATCAGAGAGGGTGATGTGTTGGCATATCCTTTAGCTCATACCAAGCAATTTTTTCAGATGTTTTGGACATGAAATATGTAGCAGCAACATTTGTTCTGAAATTGTTGCCTTTTAACCAAAAACAATGTCATGTAGACATCGCTCAGGAAGTGTTGAACGAAGTCGAAAATGATCTAGAATTTTTAAAGGAGGTTATAACAGGTGACATAATGTGGGTATATGGGTATGATGTCAAACCAAGGCCCAACGACTCAATCAAAACTGGCTGAATAGCTAATACTGAAAAAAATTTTACACATTCAATCACATGGGAAAGTTTGTTTCACTGTTTCCTTCCATTACAGTGGGATAGTGCATCATGAGTTCCCTCCTTATGGTTACACAGTCAGTAAGGAATATCACCTGGAAGTTATGTGCATGAAGTAATCCGAAGAAAACGACAAACTTTGTGGCAAAACCACTTGTGCAAACTGCATTGTGATAATGCTCCAACTCACACCTCAATGCTTAATCATGAATTTTTTGGTAAAAAACAAAACTTTTGTGTTGCCTCAGCCACCATAATTGCTGGTCATGGAGGCCCAACAGTTTACAAAATTTCAGAATGCAAATAACACTGGCATTAGTGCCAGTGAAGATAGTGAGCCTATCTCCAGCAAAACTGGAGGTTGTACTAATGTCAGTATATAAGGCACAAGTAGCCAAAATACTCTCTTTGTCAGAAACAGTCCAGGACAGGCTTTGTTTTTAAGGAAAAAAAAAGAATAGAAAATTGCACTTACCAAGTAATGATCCTACTTCCTATTGAAGTATCTCCCTTGGCTATCTATACACAATTGCAAACATTTCTGATTTCTGGAGGTCTTTGAAGCAAGCACGGAAATTTTCAGCTGTGAGGCTTATAAGCTCATTTCTCACAGCCTGTTTGATGTCTGCGATATCTTGATGACGCTTTCCTTTCAGTCACCTTTTCACTTGTGGAAACAAAAAAATCACAAGGTGAGGGGTTGGGTGAATATGGCTAATGTGGGATGACAATGAAGAATGTCTGACCAGATACTCAGTAATACAGGTAAAGCAGTATGAGGTCTGGCATTGTCATGCAGTAAGACCAAGTCTTGAGAATGTCACAAATCAGGGCATTGTCATTGAATTGCTTGTCTCAAATGTTTCAAGACTTTGATGCAAAGAGTTTGGCTCACTGTTTGACTTGGAAGAACTTACTCACGGTGAGCTAGTCCCTTATTACCAAAGAATGTGGTCAACATTGTCTTTGTTCTCAAAGGTTTTTTTTTTTTTAGGATGGTGGCCCGCTCCGCCATTCTGCGCTTTGACGCTTCATGTGAAGGTCACATGGGAGCATCAACTTTCATTCCCAGCAATAATCTTTGACAGAAATGTGTCATCACGTCTGACTGTCCAGTAGTTCAGTAAAAATTCTTTGTCTTCCCTCTACCTGTTTGTCTGTTATTGTGTGAGAGATGAGTTTTGCTTTTAGTTTCCATTTCCCTAAATCTTCTTGTGAAATTTTATGATACACATCAGGATTCAAATTAAGTTGACCTGATATTACACGCACAGTTACATGACAGTTTTCTTGCAATAACTGAGCTACACTCTTCATGTTTACATCAGTATGTGCTGTAGATGGTCAACCAGCTCTGGGATTGTCATGCACTGAATCTCTGTCTTCAAGAAACCTTTTGTGCCACTCACAAACATACCCTCTTGAAAGTGTCACATCTGCATATGCTTGCTTAATCATTGTCCACGTTTTACTAGGGATTTTTCTGAGTCTCGTGCAGAACTTAATGTTCAATCCTTGCTCACAATCTGCATTCATTGTGTCACAGTAATTAATGCACCAAGAACTCAGACAGTGTGTTGCTAAGCACAACCCTGCCACCTAGTGAACTTGCGTGGAAATATGGCTAAGGTCATTTCAAGGATGCACACACATCAAGTAACATAAAAAAATGTTATTTGCTCCTTTTTAGTACTGTAAACTCAGAAATTAAAAAACCTGTCCTGGAACTTTTCTGACAAAGGGAATATGCTGAACTGGAAGTGACACACCACAAACTTCACAAAGTGGCACATCTTTCTGCTGGAGGTGGAAACTGTGTGTTAAAGGATTGTGTCCTATGTGCAGTCTGGTGAACAGCACTTCCTGCCATCAGTGAGGTTGGCATGAGGTCTGCCATGCCTTTGAGGGTGATTTGAGTGATCACAGTGTTTTCTGCCACCTCCAACCATTCAGTTTCCCACTGAAGCACGATTGGTCTGTCAGATAATCTGATGACAGTGTGCAAGGTGACGGCACATTGACATACAACACCATTCCAACATGCTTCCTCAGCTGTTCTGTCCTGATGTGTACAGGTACACAGCAGAATATAAAATCCTTGCCACAGTGCTGGAGCCGCTGTACAGAGTAATGGATGGAACTGATGAGAAACCTTGTACGGTGATGCCAGTGAATCCACTCCAGTGCCATCATAATACCATACAACTCCGCATCATAATTTGTAAATTATTTCAGAAGGTGCACCTTGAAAACCATATCAGTGAAAACAGCAGAAAAACAAAGTATTCTCTTGCTGGGATTCATTCATATAAATAATGATAAAACTACAATACGTACTCCAAATTGAAGAAAACAGATTTGTAAAAATGTAATGAAGAGTATAAGTTTTCTCATACTGGGTCAAACTTAAAATCACTTTGGGCCTCTGAAGATGCCAAGGTGGCAATTTATTCCATTCCTGGCTGTGCATTTAACGTCTAATATATCCAGATACTTGAGACAGTCCATTGCACATATCCCAAATGGCTTGGTCGTATGGGGCCGGTTCCTGACGAGCAGCTCAAAGTTGGACTGGACCGCACTAAATACCAATGACTGAACAACCCTGAGATTTTCAGTGTCTGCTGAGCCAGGAGGCGGCGCCACCAAATCCAGAGTGGTGGTACGTCAGCCTCTGCACCCAGACTCTGAACTGGGCCCTCTGAAAGGTTCCAGTTGATATCCGAATGCCCCCATGGTGGACAGAGTCCAACTAATTGAGGTAGGAAATATGAGCTGATCCATGAACCATGCTGCTGTAATATAACCATGATCTGACAAATGCCCTATAAAACTGTATGGGGTGGGACCTATCAGTTCCCCGCGACTTTGTGCTGAGGCACTGCAAAATATTCAATCATTTGAAACCCTTTGTTCGCAACTCTTTCAGGTGTGGGAGCCAAGTAATTTCGAGTCAAACAGTAAGTCCAAAAAGCACTGAGTGTCCTCAAAATGTAAAATATTGTCCCCCACTGTGAACTCTGGTTGGTTAAAATTTCGACAAGCATTGTTAAAATACACACACACAGTCTTTCCTGATGAAAACCTAAAACCAGAGCATCCAGCCTCCTGATGGTCAGCTGTAGTTGTCTCATTGCTGTCATAAGATGGGAGGAAGAGTAAAAGATAGAACTAAGATAATAGCATTCCATGTTAAGGAGCATTTAAAGGCAAAAATAATAATTGATGATAAACCGATGGAACTTTCAAATCCCTGGGATGTTAGATATCATATCACACCCAATGATCAAGAATTCAAATTCCAAAAATTCCAATAGTTGGGAAGTACTTTAAATCACACTCCCCTCAGAAAAGTTAGGAAAGAGACAGGGCTAAAATTTTATAATGTTATGGCCATTCCAGTTCTGATGTATGGGTCACAGAACTGGACTAACTGCTTGTCAATGGAGGATGGTTAAAGCAGAAGATGAGACTCCTAAAAGCACTAGCTGCTTACAAGCTCATAGACCAGAAAGAGAATAGTGAATCTGGAAATTAACTGGACATTAATAATGTACTTCAGATAATAGGAGTACAGAAAGAAATAGCATAAGCTCCTTAAAAAAATGTCAGATGAACGAAAACTAAATTAATATACAAATAAAGCATATATCTCATGAGGACAGAAATGTTGGGCATCTTAAGAAGAGATGGGAAGCTCATCTGGAGGCTACTCTTGTGTGTGTGTGCGCCCGCGCGCGCGTGTGTGTGTGTGTGTGTGTGTGTGTGTGTGTGTGTGTGTGTGTGTGTGTGACCTAAACCCTCCAGAATACAACTGAGTGTGAAGCATGTTACAAGCTAACTGAAATGACCTCCAGAGGATATAAGAACATGAGTAAAGTGGCACTACAAGTGACTAATGGAAGCACGAAGAAACAATTATGTTGATAATTACAATAAGTGTAAATGAATAAATACTCAACAATATATAAAATGTAACATAGCACAAAATATTAGAAATTCATATGCATGAGTAACAGTCATCTTCAAAAGCCATAAAAGTCAAATTTAGGGGCATAAGAGGTAGTAAAAACAACACACTTTATAGATATAAGAAATTGTAAAAAATCCAAGAAAATTACAGCAAAAATGAAGGGGGCATCATATGCGCGCACGTGCAGACACACACACACACACACACACACACACACACACACACACACACTCTAAATGAAAAAAATAGGTAGCGGAACAATGGGACAAAAGGGGGAAATATTCACAGATTATACAAAATTACACACAATTTGAATCAACATAATGTTAGATATATTAAAAGCAATATGCACCATATCACCCTAGAGCAATATACCCAAATATTAAAATTTTATTTTGTTGCAATAAAAGTAAGAAAAGGGAAATCAACAAAAGGGTGACCAGAAGGAAATTGCAATGTGTGAAGTGAAAGGGCAATGGGAGCATAAAAATATACCAGGTGCACAAATGAAACGAACAGTAGAAATATGTAGGCAGTCAGTGCACCATTCCGAACAGACAAAGGCTGTGCCATCAACAATCTGCCAAAAATACTAAGAAAGCTATTGGTGAGCAGGACCTGTCTAACTGCAGAAGGGTTAGCAGCATGATGAATATAAATTTCCAGCTGCTCAGAATACTGAGCTCTCATCCTTTAGGTTCAACATGTAGTACTTTCGTGCTCTCGTTTGTATCTAGCCATAAAGCCCTTTCCTGTTTGCCTACGTAGAAACCATTGCACAAGCAACAATGACTTTTTTATACCCCCAGTTTTTTAAATTTATCTGGCTTGTCGTCAAGGCAGTGACAAAGCCCAGATCACATAAGACACCCAATGACCGAGCACTTGCTCTGGCAGGCAACCCTCATCAGAAACAACAACCAGGTGGCAACAGCCTTACACAATTACTAATGGCATCAACAACTAGGTGGCACTCCATTTGGTGAAATTTGTGATACCTTTGCCTGACCAAAAGCAGCCCCAAGTTACTTCCCAATGGCTGGTGGCTGTGAAGTCCAGCTGTTTCCAAGATAGCATCACTAGTTGACTGAGTCACTGTGCTGTGGAAGGGCCAGGTTGACAAGTCTTGAACTTAAATTGTTCATATTTCCCATCAAAGATGATGAAAGGTAACATATGTGGGTTTTGAATTCAGATGAATGCATATTTTAGTTACGTGTATGAATAAAGAATAAAGAGCCATAAGCACTCGATACTGTCCAAATTTTGTCAATATTTCACGTTAGTATAACATGGAAACTGCACTTCCTGCACAAAAACCATATCATACTTTTAAATGAAATCATTGCTGCTGTTTGACATTTATTTATTTCACTACTCCCATTTCTGCTGTAGAGCCATTTTTAAGTGCAAGGTGAAAACTGAAACCTATAAAACACACAGAGAACAAAGTGCAAGGCATAATGAGGCAATGTTTGATAAACAATGTAATTTAAGGAGCAGTACTTAGTTGTGATCTTGCACATGAAAATAGCTCCATAGCTGAAATGGTGAAAGTGAAATAATGAATAGTAAAAACTTATAGTCTAATGGCAGCAATGATTTCATTTGAAAAGTATATTATGACTGTGGTCCCCAGCCAAGGAAAAACCATCATATGATATCATTTGCACATCTTAAAGCCTGGTGCACACTACAGCGAACGGAAGTGGATGTGAGTGAACTAGTGTAAAGTCTCTTTTATACCACAGTGAATGGAAGCGAACAAAAGTGAATGAGCATTCAGATGGTTCACTGGCGTTCACTACCATCTGTGTGTACCTGCGAACAAGTGGTTACACAGGAGAGAATGGGCATAGCGTGCCAACTCTACTAACACTGCACCCCTCCACCCCCCCCTTTTTTTTAATAATCCTCACACAGGTTTCACACAATAACAGCACCGAAACTTCTTGGCAGATTAAAACTGTGTGCTGAACCGAGACTCGAACTCGGTACCTTTGCCTTTCACAGGCAAGTGCTCTACCGACTAAGGACAACTCACGACACGTCCTCACAGCTTTACTTTTACCAGTATGTTGTCTCCTACCTGACAAACTTCACAGAAGTTGTCCTCCAAAACTTGGGGGATTACTACTTCTGGAAGAAAGGGTATTGCAGAGGCATGGCTTAGCCACAGCCTAGGGGACATTTCCATAATGAAATTTTAACTCTGCAGTAGAGTGTGCACTTATACAAAACTTCCTGGTATACTAAAATTTTGTGCCATGTAGAAGACGAGGTACTGACAGAAGTAAAGCTGTGAGGATGGGTCATGGGTCATGCTTGGGTAGCTCAGTTAGTAGAGCACTTGCCTGTGAAAGGCAAAGGTACTGAGTTTGAGCCTTGGCCTGGCACACAGTTTTAATCTGCCAGGAAGATTCCTTTCTGGAATAACAGCACTCTATGATGTAAATCTTTGACACTGAGATAGTTCTTGCAGCTGTTTTTGACAATGAAAGCAAAACAGAAGAGCAAAATAAGCATGTAGGTGCCTGAATTTTTATGTGATCATGAAATGCATCGAGGCAGTGCACTTTAAACTGCACTGTAGATTCTTTAGTATTATTGCAAAACTTTGCACATATGTTGGCTGATGGCCTGATGCCTTTTGCTGGCTCCTAATACTTGAGGAGGAAATTTAAAATCAGAGCATTAATTACTGACAATCACCATAAAGCTGTTCACACACACAACAGCAGAGGATACTAGTGCCAAATCTGAGAGGACGCAAGCTCCCTTTGATACTTTGCAAAAAGACCAACAACTAGCTGAACATGAGCAAACACCAGTTAATGCATATCAAACACAATGAAATGTTTTCTCGTGCTCGGCCACTGTTTTTACCTCACTACGGTGGAAACCAGGCTCAGGTGAGGAAGACATTAGTGCTATCTGCCATTCTTTTGTATTATTTGGTGTCCGTTTCATGAGCTTTTGCAAACATTGAGATTATGCATTCGCTAGTAAATTGTTTCTTGCTGTGAAAGCAGCTAAGCACTAAAGGGAAAACAACGTTAAAGACAGGGTTTGTTTCACTTACAAAATGCAGAAGTGTAGAAGAAGAGATTAGAAGTGAATTATGAATCAAACATAACAATGTTGTTTGCTCGCATCCAACTACCATTTGCACATGAGAGAACATAGCCTGCCTCATTTCTGTTTGCTTAGAGTTAACCAAACTTAAAATATCCTTGTAGTGGAGACAACATTCCCAGAATGTAAGGACTGAAATGTAATGTAGAACAGTCTCTGGAATGCATGCTAAATTATATGACGACCCAGTAATCAAAGTACTTAAATTAGTCCAAGAAAGCTTGAAAATAATGAGTTCTGTTAGCAAATACTCAATGAAAGAATTTTTTTCATAAAGCCAACATTACTGAGCTACCAAAGAGATTAATGAAATACAAATATATATTTTACATTTTTCTGAGAGACTTATTGTTACAGGAAATGTCAAATTCCTAGATATGGATCCAGAAAAGTTGCACAAGAAACTCCTGTGCGGTTCTCATGTTGAAGAGAAATCATTTGTGTACAGTAGGGAACAAAAGCTTATGCACACAGCAGTTCCTCTGACACTGGTTCTTCAGCAGTATGAGAGGGATCTAGTGAGAAGATTAACCTGCCATCACCTGAACTGAATGTGAGTACATCAAGAAGAACATACACTGCAGCTAGTCATCTTATGGCAGAAACCATCATAACATCACAAAAGTGTAAAGCATTTCCAAACCTGAAAGAAGTCATAGAAATGCCTGCGAGAAAAATTAAAAGAAAACTCTGTATGGTGTTTGATGATGATGACACTCCAAGGAAGCAAAAACGGCAACAGAAAATTTATACAATGAACAGATATTTAAAAAACAAATCTTTCTGTATGTTAAAAATTAAGGGTAGATTACTGCATTGTAGAAGCTCAAATAATATTGCCCACATGTTCAGCAGCTTCTGTTTCCTTTCTCATTATTCCGGGACACTGACAAATCTAATCCAGGAGCAAAAAATGTCAGTGGTTACTGGTTGAGAAAAATCTCTAACAGTATTTTAGAAATCTCCAGTAGCATATAAAGTTTGTTTGTTTGTGTGTGTGTGTGTGTGTGTGTGTGTGTGTGTGTGTGTGTGTGTACTGCTGACAAGGGCCTTAATGGCATCTCCACTATATGGTAAGTAGCAACTTTCCTTCTCTCATATTGTTTTATAGTTCTCAGACGCACAGGTTCAGCATAATGCACAGAAAAATGTTCGATTATGACACCGCAGTTAGTGAAAATAGCACCGTTCAAGGAAATACCAAGTACACCTACACAGAACTGGTATCCATAGAGGCATCTGAACTTCGTCCAAACCTGCGAAGAAGGCATATGATGTCCAATGGTTGAAATGTCCTGTTCCCACCATTCTTGCTTCCGTCGTTTTATTAAGTGGTGGACCCAGCCACGGAGCCGTTTAAAGGCAATGAGGGTCTCAATTTATGGATGCCACTTATCACACTGGAGAGCCCACTATGATCTGTAATGGCCTCAGCAATTTCCAAGTTCCAGCAAGGTACTACCTTCTGACGGGGGATCTCTAAGAATATGGGATCACTACATCAGCTGTCAATAGAATGGCTGCTGTCGCATTCTGGACAGCCTCATCAAAGCCTCCATTTAGTGGGGAGCTCAGAACAACAGTGGAGGTGAAAGCCTCCCAGTCAGCATTGTGGAGAGCCCATCTAGACATGTGCGTGGGGGAGTGACAATGAGGGAAGGACAGGAAGATTGGGAAGTGGTTGTTACTACACAGGTCATCATGCACCCTCAAGTGGATGGATGGAAGAAGACGAAGGCTACAAATGGAAAGATCAATGGCCTAATAAGTTCCATGTGCCACTGTAAAGTGTGTGGAGGCTCCAGTATTCAAGAGACAGAGGTCGAGATTTGCCAATAAGTTTTCAATATCTTTACCAGGCCAGTGATCATGGTTCCACCACACAAAGGTTATGGGCATTGAAGTTGACCAAGATTAGGAAAGGTGGGGGAAAGAGAAACCAATGCAGACAGTACATTCTGAGGTACTCCACCATCAGGATGGAGACAAACATTACAGGTGGTAAAATCCTGAAATGCCCTTACCCAAACAGCCACAGCCTTCAAAGTTGTATCAAGAGGCATAAGTTTGCTATATATACAGTTCAAAAATGTGCAAACGCTACCTGATGCCATATCGTAATCAGCACAATTCTTAAAATGTCCCCAGTAGCCATGGAGGGCAGTTGTTCATGTTGATGGAAACCAAGTTTCCAGAAGGGTAATGTAGAATGCGGGGGAGGAGCTTACGAAATGCCATAGCTCAGCCAAGTGGTGGAAAAAACCACAACAATTCCACTGGAGAATCATGCTATCAGTATACTATGAGGGTGTAAAGGGCAGGTTATGTACCAGTGTCACATGTCACCACTGGTTCAAAGGTGATGTTATGAACACAAACAGGACCTGAGAAAAGATGTGTGGTGAGATCTGGAGTCTCAGGACCACCAGGATCACTGCCATGGACACAGAACCAGAACATGAGGGATTCAGTGGCGTGGGAGCCACTGGAATTTCCTTTATCTTGCAAGACTTCTTGTTGTCTTTCTCTTCTTTAGGGAGGCTGGGTGACTGGGAGGGCTTCCCTGAATTAGTTTCGGGGACTGAAGAAGACTGTTAAGCCCTACAACCAGCAGCCCTGGTTGGTGGGGGGCTATTGTTACAAAAGTGGGTGTGGTGGAAGCAGCAGGAGGAGAGCCCCCAACCATCAGGGGGCAGGCATGGTCTAGCAGCCCTGAGGGCTTGCTGTAGGATGCATAATGGAAGGGAGTATTGTTGGCAGAGAGAGATGTCGTCATACCTGTAGCATATGACGCTGTCTTGTTCTTGGCTTTTTGGTATGTTAGTCTGTCCTGAGTCTTATATTTTTGTATTTTTTCTCTCCCTGAAAGACAGTGCAGTCTGGTGAGCAGGGAGAATGTTGCTCCCAAATGTTGATGCAGATGGGAGAGGAGCACAAGAAATATTTACGTGCACAGACGTCAGCGATGCCTACAGACTGGGCTAGCGTCACAATGTGAAGATATGTGCCCAAATTTCATACATTTGAAGCATTGCATGAGGGGGTGGGAGGGGAGAGACATACAGTTTCACCTTACTTCAGTATACCATCACATCACCTTGACCTTTTCATGCAACGAATCACCCTCAAAGGCCAAAATGGAGGACGCTGTAGCAACCTATAGCCCTTTGGCTGCCTAGAACAGACAAGGAGCACACCCTGTTGCTCAAAGTTGGCACTTAACTCATCATCAGAATGCAAAAGTTCACAATGGAAAATGATGCCTCGAACCATGGTTTAGACTACTATGAGGAGTGGCGGTCACCAGAATACTCCCCAGCTTGTCACAAGCAAGCAATGCCGGTGACTGGGCAGGGGATGCTGTTTTAATCAAAACTGACCCACTCTTCATTTCAGAGATCACTGAAACTTCCCTATAGTCTCTACAAAGAATAAAGTCTTTATGGCCAAAATAATCCCCATCTGTCCTTGTACAAACCAGATATTGGGGCAGTATCTCTCTGCTTGTCCCTTGGCATAGCCATGGTAAGAAATGTTTTGGGGTCATACATCTCTGTTTTGAATGAGTTATTTCCTTCTGAAGAGACTGGTGGGGCCATGTAACCAACGGTGGGAGAAAGCTTCATCCGCCTCATATTCAAGTCATCTGTCATTGTGCCACCCACTCCGAGCAGGGGTTCTCCCCATGGGCACCACCCAGACTCAGCATTGGCTATCCAGCCACTACTCAGTTTATCAGAGTCCCCGTGGCCCAGTATGGGCACATACTCCTTGCCATACATGGGGAATTTTCAACTCAGGCACCAACAGTGCGATCGCTAACAACGGGGACCATGTATTTATTATTGTAAAGGTGTTGGGAGTGCTGGAAGTGAAATGGAAAACCAGGGTTCTAAATCATGTACCAGGTCCAAGTGGGGTCTAGGCCAGAAAGATCGTCTGAGGTAAAAGCAGGGGGGGGGGGGGGGGGGAGGGCGGGCGGAAGGCATAGTGGAAATAGAGGCTTGCAGCACAGAAAGTAGAGATGCAAAGGCTGGGGACCCATGGTAGCCAAGCACGTACTCTCAAAAGACTTGTGACCTGCATGGAAGGTGCAATTACTGCATACATACTTTCATTGTTCATTTCATTTATGCACCTGGTATATTTTTATGCACTTGCTTACCCTTTTGTTTCACACATTGTGCTTTCCATATACATGGCATGTTGTTAATCCGTCTTATCATTTGAATCTTCCTTTTGTCCATTTCCCCTTCTCTCGCATTTATTGTAACAAAATTTGGAAAATAAATTGTAATGTTTGGTACACTGCTCTAAGGTGATATGGAGCAAATTGTTTTTTAATGTGTCAAGCATTACAATGGTCCATGTTGTGTGTAATTTTGTATAATCTATAAAAATAGTATTCCTTTTTGTCCCGCAGTCCCACTTCCATTTTTTGTTTACCACATATCTTTATGATGCCCATTCATTTTGGCTGTAATCTTTTTGTATTTTTACCATTTTTTATTTATACAGTGTTTTGTTTTTACTGCCTCTTTTTACCTTAAATTTGCCTTTTGAAGATGACTTACTCAAACATACGATAGTTCTAGTACGTTTTGCTGGGTTCTATTTTAAAAATTGTTGAGTATTTATTCTTTTGTATCTTATTGTTTCTTCATACTTTCATTAGTCACTGGTAGTGACACTTCACTCATGTACTTACCCATCTGGAGATCATTTCTGTTAACTTCCTAGCTTGTAATGCACTTCCCACTCAATTTTACTCTGGAATGGTTAGGTCACACGACATAGAATTGTGTATCAAGAATTCCACCTTTCTTCTATGTTCATAGGTTTGCTTTGTATGTTTTAAACTTTTTTTGTTAATTATGATTCAGAAAATCTTTATTACTTATTCGCTTATGACTCTTGTAATCTTTTGACACTGTTCTGATGATGAGTTCATCTCAAAACATGTCTAAATGTGAATTACTGAACACCAAGTGAAAAATTTTTTCTAGCAACCTAATAAACATTGTTAAATATTTTATGAAACATATTTATTACTTGCAGAAAAACAGTGTACATTGCTATGACACAAAAAACTTTTTAATAATGTTATTTGTTCACATAAATTTTCAATTTCTGCATCAACACTCTTGTCAGAACATTTATTTATGATAATATAAGCAATTAAAAGGTTAACACAATGTTCTGAAAAAATCTCCCCAAATTTTCATCTTTGTACTTCTGTTGACAAATTAATCCACAACAAACAGTGAGACTTGCATTCTGCACGAGTCCTCGCATAAAGTTGAATCTAAATGACATACCAGACTGTCCAAGAATCACACCACTCCCTAAGAGTTGCCCGCGATAACTACCTCTTTAAGAAAATCTCAATGTTCACAGGTAACTTTCAAAATGACATGAAATGGTTCTTTAAATATTTGAGAAAATATTTGCACATATTCGTTGTCATGGAACTGACATTTTGAAAATTCTTTTCTTTTCCAGTAATGCCATTTCTTTTAAAACTGTTGCTACCACATATCTCAGATGATGGAATTTTGATACTGAAATTTCAAACTGCCTTTTCTCATTGTTAGACATTGAAATATCAAGGGTTACTGATGGCTCAAGCACACGTGATGAATAACTGAAACAACGAGATATACTGAATTAACATTAATGTGCTCCAAGTAACAATTAATTAACCTCATTTCTCATACTGAGAAACATACCATGATGCAATAGTTATGTTAATTCTCCAATCAACAGATATCAGCTTTGGCAGTATGTTACATTTTGATGCAATGCCACTGAGAATGGCTGCTCTGGGTCCTGTTAAAACACTGGCCAAGTCTTGTGCAGATGCATTAGGAAATCTGCAAAAAAGGGGATTTGATTTTTTAGAACACATCAGATAAAACCAATAATACTGTGTTGATATTAAAATACCTGATTTAAGCTACCAAACTTTTCATACTGGTAAAATTGAAGTATGAATGTATGTTTGTTTTGCATTAAACAAAAACATTCATTATTACTTCCCCACATCCTAACTAATCTGAGTGGGTCATTTTCACAATTACTTATCATACTAAACACGCTGACAAATATATGATTTTCAATTGTTTCTCGGAGACCTGCTGAATCAGACAGTAGTGAAATACTTTTCTCCGAATTTACAATAATTATCATAACAACATAAACGGAAAGGACTACTCATGGCCAAGGTTTATGAACAAATCACTTCTTTCTACACAATTTACAAGAAACAGATAGAGAGATGAGAATCTGGTTTGAAACAGGGGGTAAATTTTGCAGCCTTAAACATATTTCACCACTTCTCTCATGAGCTAATAATGCTGATAAAGGTGTGTGTGTGTGTGTGTGTGTGTGTGTGTGTGTGTGTGTGTTGGGGGGGGGCGGAGGGGAGGGGGGGAGGGGCTCAGGTTAAGTGTAATACGTAAACACAAAACAGTCATATAAATGGACGGAGAGTTACTTTACAAAATGCTATTATTTTAACTAACGAGTTGTCACTGTCTACACCATAGCGAGACACCACAAACACAATCTGTGGAACATCAAAGTACCTGTATTTGAAGGAAAATTCCTCCTGGATGAAGGCAACAGTAAGTAAAGCAGTTCATTAAAGAAAATCTTTACAGATCTTCTCTAGTATGACGGAACACTTTATCTGCTACAAGCATTGTTACCTTGAATTAAACTAGGTTCTAGGGCTCAGACCCAAGGAAATGTAGGTCCAAACATTGTTTTAAGTCATACACAGCTTTCTGTTACTTTACATCCAGTCCCATTATATATAAACAATATGAATGAAAGCAACAAAATTTATCTTAATCAGATATAATCACCTTTATCTTTTTTTATTTATTTAGTGGAATCTTAATTTTATATTTATGGTCATAACAAAGAGTGTGCATGCTTTTAGTTTTCCTGACATATTAAGCTTTGTACAAATAGTTTAACTGTGTAATGCAGCACTCTAGTCCAAGCCACTGGAGACAGCGGTCATGTGATCGTTGTCATGGTTGTGAGCAAGCACGTGTGTGTGTGTGTGTGTGTGTGTGTGTGTGTGTGAGAGAGAGAGAGAGAGAGAGAGAGAGAGAGAGAGAGAGAGATATGATGATGATGATGCTGATGATGATATGAAGAAGAAGAAGAAGAAGAAAACAACTCTGCCACAGCCAGTCCCAAGGTGGGGGCCTCATCTTGTAAATGATCAGGAAGGAGGAGAGGGAAGAGAAACAAAAACTCCTGTCAAACTTGTGTGAGATCCTCTGGGATTTCACCACCAAAAGCTCAATACAAACCAATAATCATGGCAGAACAGAACAGTGGAAAGTATCCACTACCCTGGGACCCAGTCAATAAGACCGGGTAATAGACTTTATCATCAGATTCCAGAACATTAGGCATTTCATGACAAGAAGAATCAGAGCTTCTCAAAAATCCTGAAGACTATTTCCCATGAGAACACTCAACATGAGCACACTACTGAAAACAGATAAATTGAAACAACTGGCAAACACCACGGATAAACTCAATATCAAAATTCTGGCAATACAGGAAACATGATTCTCAGATGAGAATATACAAGGGAAAATCAGTCATAACCATTTCAGAAAAAATCTCAAACTCTTCAGAACAGTATTTGCAGGACACAAATCGACACTGGCCTCTGTAATAGATTTCGCTTCAAAATCAGAAAAAAATATCAACACTCATAATGCGATATGGAAACAGAGTGTATACACTAATGAATGCATATGCCCTACAAATAACTATAGCAAGAAAAACACACAGATGATAAAGATTTCTAGGGAGATCTAAAAGAAACCACCAACAAAATCCCCACAAAGTACATGAAAGTATTACTAGGAGATTTTAATGATCAATTAGACAGGGAAAGAAAATTCAAAAGACACAATAGGAAAACACACTGTCCACAAGCAGACGGACAAGAATGAAGAGAACCTGATAAATTTCTGCAGGAATTTTGACCTCAAGACCTTGTCTACCCAATTCTAGAAACCACACAAGAAACTACGAACTTGGAAATCACCAACAATGCCCTATGAGAATTTCAGACAGACCAGATAGTGGTATCCATGAAAAATACCAGAAAAATTATGAATGTAAGAACAAGGAAAGGATTTTTTAATCCGATCATCACCTGCCCAAATTAAAGCCAAATTTATACCCAACAAACAACTCATGAGAACCGACAGAACTTTCACAACAGAACCAGAGTACCTACCATTAAACAAGGAATAAATAACAGGAAACATTAAGAAAATTGACAGTAATGACTCAACAGAACTGTCGGAAAAATGAAGAAACTGATAAAATTGGGGCAACCACGGAGAAAATGGAAATATCAGTGGCAGAACAGGACATGTGGCACAGCTACACAAGACAGAATACAAGCCTGGAAAAAATTTAACATTCGTAGAGCATCTGAAAAATGGGAAGAATTCAACAGGATATGGAAGACCACTTCTAAAATAATCCGTAAAGGAAAAAGAGGTTATGGAAAGAACAGAATGAAAGAGGACTTCAACAAAAACAACACACACAATTGCTATAGAACATTTAGAGAAAATATGACAGGATATCAGCCACCAAGCTTATGCTTCAAAAGACAAGAGGGAAACTGAAGACAAATCTGAAAAAGAACTTGAAATACTAGCACTATACTTCAACACATCTAAAATATGATAAACTGATGCACATTCTACAGTTTGAGAAGCCAGAACCTAACCTTGATTTCAAGCTGCCAACACACAAGGAGACCGTGAAAATAATAGAATCATTGAAAAATAACAGAGCACCTGCAGAAGACTGTGGAAATTTGGAAATTCGACCACAAAAACATCACACCCAAAATACACATAATCATAAAAAACATCTTGGAAACAGAAAAGGTACCAGAAGAAAGGAAGTCAGTGCTAATACATGGCCTCCACAACAAGAAAGTCCAGGAACACCACAATGACATTTGTTGGCTTCAAAAAGGCCTACAATGCCATAGACAGAGAAGCAAATTTCAACAATCTAGAAGAAATGAAGGTGGACAACAAGACCAGAAAACTAATTCCTGAAACATTAACAAACACAACATCCAAAGTGGGTTTATGGGAGAGATCTCTGAACCACTTGAAATCAAGACAGTGGTGAGGCAGTATGCTCTGTTTTGGAGAAAATAATCAAGACATGGAACACAGTAGCCAATGGGGTAAGCATGAGAAGACAAGGACAGAACTGTCAACATAAAATGTCTAGCCTTTGCCAATGATGTAGCTCATAACAAATAACAGAAAAGAAGCCAAAGAAGCTCTAGAGACATGACATAAAATCTCAGCCAAAACAGGACTACAAATCTCATACGAAAAAAAGCAGTACATGGACACAAAATCAACACCCACTGGTAAAGCAAATAGAAAGTTTCAAATATCTGGGAGAGATTATTCAGAAAACAGGACTGAACTCAACACCCAATGAAGAACGGATCACAAAATTAAAAAAAGCATACGGACTTACACGGAACCATTACAACAAAAGAAGTATTACCATCAATGACACTATAGTACAGTAGTCTTACCACAAGCCTTGCATGCCTCAAGTAATCAAGGGAATAACTAAAATCAAGGAGATGTAAAAACAAGAGAGTAAAATACTGACAAAGATCTACAGTTTGATTCAGAAAGGGGGGATCTGAATAACGAGACTGACAAAAGAACTGTATAAATAGACAGATGATTACAAACATCAGGAAAAGAAGGGCAAAGTTCTACAGACACATACATAGGATGAATGAAAATAGAGTGACCACGAGAATTTTTAACATAGTGACAATTCACAAAGTGGACACCAACTGGGTAAACGAAACCATGTAAGACCTCAAGAAACTGAACATCTCCACAGAAAACCTGACAGACAGAGAGAAAAAAAATCAGAAAACAAAAATTTCAGCAAACACCCCATGAGAAGAAAACAGGAAAAAAGTGGACAGAAGAGAGGGAGGACAAAAACAGTGAATATATGAGAGGTTTTGGGGGGGAAAAAAAGGGACAGAAAAAGTGAAATGAAAACTGATTGTCTTTTAGTGCTCTCCTTAAAGGGAAATTGATGATATGATAATAGTAATAGTAATAGTAATAATAATAATAATAATAATAATAATAATAATAATAATAATTCCCGTGGAGGCCCGGGAAAAGAATAGGCCTCCGGTATGTTCTGCCAGTCGTAAAAGGCGACGAAAAGAACAAACCACTAATAGGGCTAACCCCCCTTTTAGTGTGATTAGTTGGTTCAGGACAGAACTAAAGAAGCCTCGGACAAGCGCCGTCATGGTCGGGGACGACGCTTGAACCCTATGCCCGCCCACAATGGTAACAACACTGCTAGCCAACTGGAAAATGATTCAAATCCAAATAGAGGTGTTTTGCAGGATATGCTTCCTGCAACCACCCTAGAAGGAAAACAAAGACAGAGGATGAGATGGTCAGATGAAGTTAATCGACACCTCATGTTCTGTTATTACCAAGCAACAAACCTAGGAACCAACACAACTGGATACAGATCACAAGTATACACAACATTTATTACCAGATACCCAGAATTAAAATTTTTAACAGAACAATGACTAGCTGATCAGATCTGTGTAATAATAAAAAATAACAGGATACCCCAGTCAGAATTAGAAAACATCAAACAACAAGTACAACAAACACTGGAACAAAATAATGTGCAATCAGAAGAAGAAGAAAATACAGTAATGGACTCAAACATCCCAGAGCAAACAAACAAAGAACAACACGCATCAATTAAACAGTCAGAGGAAAACGAAATCTTAAGACAGCCACCAGAACAAGCACAAATAGAACACGAAGTGACACACATGTTAGATATAGAAGAAAAATTTCAGCTGACATATATAGAATACAAAGACACAAATACAGACATTAGACTATTCTTGCATAGACCGCCAAATAACCCACAAGTCGAAACAACAATAAAAACTATCAACACAACCATACACAACAAAATAAATGAAAACACAACTATGGAAGAGTTACAACTACTGGTTTATATAGGAGCACTCACTACACTAAATATACACACTAGGCAGAGATCAGAACCAACCAACACACAGAAGAAACCCACAAAACCATATAGAAAAACTGAGAAAAGACATCGGACAGCTAACACAATTTATAAGACATGAAATGTCAGAAAAGAAAACGAAAAAGGTTAGGTAAAATCTCACAACAAGAAGTGATAGAGCAATTAGATGAAAAGAAGCAGAAATTACAAGCATTGGCCAAACGACTTAGAAGATACAAAAAAAGTGAAAATAGAAGGAAACAAAACCAAACATTCAACACAAACCAAAAGAAATTTTACCAGACAATAGATAACACACACATTAAAATAAACAATCCACCAAACATAACAGACATGGAACACTTCTGGAGCAACATATGGTCAAACCCGGTACAACATAACAGGCATGCACGGTGGATACAAGCAGAAACAGACACATACAAGATGATACCACAAATGCCTGAAGTGATAAGTCACCCGGGCAATTAATTCTACTCACAATTGGAAAGCCCCTGGAAAAGATAAAATAGCAAATTTCTGGCTAAAGAAATTCACCTCAACACATTCACATCTAACTAAATTATTTAACAGTTACATTGCAGACCCATACACATTCCCTGATACACTTACACATGGAATAACTTATCTGAAACCGAAAGATCTAGCAGACACAGCAAACCCAGCTAAATATCGCCCCATAACATGCCTACCAACAATATACAAAATATTAACTTCAGTCATTACACAGACATTAATGACACATACAACACAGAACAAAATTATAAATGAAGAACAAAAAGGCTGTTGCAAAGGAGCACGAGGATGTAAAGAGCAACTGATAATAGATGCAGAGGTGACATGTTGTTGTTGTGGTCTTCAGTCCTGAGACTGGTTTGATGCAGCTCTCCATGCTACTCTATCCTGTGCAACCTTCTTCATCTCCCAGTACCTACTGCAACCTACATCCTTCTGAATCTGCTTAGTGTATTCATCTCTTGGTCTCCCTCTACGATTTTTACCCTCCACGCTGCCCTCCAATGCTAAATTTGTGATCCCTTGATGCCTCAAAACATGTCCTACCAACCGATCCCTTCTTCTAGTCAAGTTGTGCCACAAACTTCTCTTCTCCCCAATTCTATTCAATACCTCCTCATTAGTTACGTGATCTACCCACCTTATCTTCAGCATTCTTCTGTAGCACCACATTTTGGAAGCTTCTATTCTCTTCTTGTCTAAACTATTTATCGTCCATGTTTCACTTCCATACATGGTTACACTCCACACAAATACTTTCAGAAACTACTTCCTGACGCTTAAATCTATACTCGATGTTAACAAATTTCTCTTCTTCAGAAACGCTTTGCTTCCCATTGCCAGTCTACATTTTATATCCTCTCTACTTCGATCATCATCAGTTATTTTGCTCCCTAAATAGCAAAACTCCTTTACTACTTTAAGTGCCTCATTTCCTAATCTAATTCCCTCAGCATCACCTGATTTAATTTGACTACATTCCATTATCCTCGTTTTGCTTTTGTTGATGTTCATCTTATATCCTCCTTTCAAGACACTAACCATTCCGTTCAACTGCTCTTCCAAGTCCTTTGCTGTCTCTGACAGAATTACAATGTCATCGGCGAACCTCAACGTTTTTACTTCTTCTCCATGAATTTTAATACCTACTCCAAATTTTTCTTTTGTTTCCTTTACTGTTTGCTCAGTATACAGATTGAATAACATCGGGAAGAGGCTACAACCCTGTCTTACTCCCTTCCCAACCACTGCTTCCCTTTCATGTCCCTCGACTCTTATAACTGCCATCTGGTTTCTGTACAAATTGTAAATAGCCTTTCGCTCCCTGTATTTTACCCCTGCCACCTTCAGAATTTGAAAGAGAGTATTCCAGTTAATATTGTCAGAAGCTTTCTCTAAGTCTACAAATGCTAGAAATGTAGGTTTGCCTTTTCTTAATCTTTCTTCTAAGATAAGTCGTAAGGTTAGTATTGCCTCACGTGTTCCAACATTTCTACGGAATCCAAACTGATCTTCCCCGAGGTCCGCTTCTACCAGTTTTTCCATTCGTCTGTAACGAATTCGCGTTAGTATTTTGCAGCTGTGACTTATTAAACTGATTGTTCGGTAATTTTCACATCTGTCAACACCTGCTTTCTTTGGGATTGGAATTATTATATTCTTCTTGAAGTCTGAGGGTATTTCACCTGTCTCATACATCTTGCTCACCAGATGGTAGAGTTTTGTCATGAATGGCTCTCCCAAGGCCATCAGTAGTTCTAACGGAATGTTGTCTACTCCCGGGGCCTTGTTTCGACTCAGGTCTTTCAGTGCTCTGTCAAACTCTTCACGCAGTATCTTATCTGCCATTTCGTCTTCATCTACATCCTCTTCCATTTCCATAATATTGTCCTCAAGTACATCGCCCTTGTATAAGCCCTCTATATACTCCTTCCACCTTTCTGCCTTCCTTTCTTTGCTTAGAACTGGGTTGCCATCTGAGCTCTTGATATTCATACAAGTGGTTCTCTTCTTTCCAAAGGTCTCTTTAATTTCCCTGTAGGCAGTATGTATCTTACCCCTAGTGAGACAAGCCTCTACATCCTTACATTTGTCCTCTAGCCATCCCTGCTTAGCCATTTTGCACTTCCTGTCGATATCACTTTTGAGACGTTTGTATTCCTTTTTGCCTGCCTCATTTACCGCATTTTTATATTTTCTCCTTTCATCAATTAAATTCAATATTTCTTCTGTTACCCAAGGATTTCTATTAGCCCTCGTCTTTTTACCTACTTGATCGTCTGCTGCCTTCACTACTTCATCCCTCAGAGCTGCCCATTCTTCTTCTACTGTATTTCTTTCCCCCATTCCTGTCAATTGTTCCCTTATGCTCTCCCTGAAACTCTCTACAACCTCTGGTTCTTTCAGTTTATCCAGGTCCCATCTCCTTAAATTCCCACCTTTTTGCAGTTTCTTCAGTTTCAATCTGCAGTTCATAACCAATAGATTGTGGTCAGAATCCACACCTGCCCCTGGAAATGTCTTACAATTTAAAACCTGGTTCCTAAATCTCTGTCTTACCATTATATAATCTATCTGATACCTTTTAGTATCTCCAGGATTCTTCCAGGTATACAACCTTCTTTTATGATTCTTGAACCAAGTGTTAGCTATGATTAAGTTATGCTCTGTGCAAAATTCTACAAGGTGGCTTCCTCTTTCATTTCTTCCCCCCAATCCATATTCACCTACTATGTTTCCTTCTCTCCCTTTTCCTACTGACGAATTCCAGTCACCCATGACTTAAATTTTCGTCTCCCTTCACTACCTGAATAATTTCTTTTATCTCATCATACATTTCATCTATTTCTTCATCATCTGCAGAGCTAGTAGGCATATAAACTTGTACTACTGTAGTAGGTGTGGGCTTTGTGTCTATCTTGGCCACAATAATGCATTCACTATGCTGTTTGTAGTAGCTAACCCGCACTCCTATTTTTTTATTCATTATTAAACCTACTCCTGCATTACCCCTATTTGATTTTGTATTTATAACCCTGTAATCACCTGACCAAAAGTCTTGTTCCTCCTGCCACCGAACTTCACTAATTCCCACTATATCTAACTTTAACCTATCCATTTCCCTTTTTAAATTTTCTAACCTACCTGCCCGATTAAGGGATCTGACATTCCACGCTCCGATCCGTAGAACGCCAGTTTTCTTTCTCCTGATAACGATGTCCTCTTGAGTAGTCCCCGCCCAGAGATCTGAATGGGGGACTATTTTACCTCCGGAATATTTTACCCAAGAGGACGCCATCATCATTTAAACATACAGTAAAGCAGCATGCCCTCGGGAAAAATTACGGCTGTAGTTTCCCCTTGCTTTCAGCCATTCGCAGTACCAGAACAGCAAGGCCGTTTTGGTTATTGTTACAAGGCCAGATCGGTCAATCATCCAGACTGTTGCCCCTGCAACTACCGAAAAGGCTGCTGCCCCTCTTCAGGAACCACATGTTTGTCTGGCCTCTCAACAGATACCCCTCCGTTGTGGTTGCACCTACGGTACGGCCATCTGTATCGCTGAGGCACGCAAGCCTCCCCACCAACGGCAAGGTCCATGGCTCATGGGGGAGCAGAGGTAAATGTCAAGCTAAAACTAAACAAAGGTCGCTACACTATGTATACACTGATTACCAAAAAGCTTTTGATAGTGTATCCCACTCATGGTTACTACAAATATTGGAAATATACAAAGTAGATCCTAAATTGATACAGTTCCTAAACATAGAAATGAAAAATTGGAAAACCACACTTAATATCCAAATAAATTCAAATAATATCACATCACAGCCAATACAGATTAAGCGTGGAATATATCAAGGAGACTCATTAAGTCCTTTCTGGTTCTGCCTTGCCCTGAACCCACTATCCAACATGCTAAATAATACAAATTATGGATACAATATTACTGGAACATACCCACACAAAATCACACATCTTCTATACATGGATGATCTAAAACTACTGGCAGCAACAAATCAACAACTCAACCAATTACTAAAGATAACAGAAGTATTCAGCAATGATATAAATATGGCTTTTGGAACAGACAAATGTAAGAAAAATAGCATAGTCAAGGGAAAACACACTAAACAAGAAGATTACATATTGGATAATCACAGCGACTGCATAGAAGAGATGGAAAAAACAGATGCCTATAAATATCTAGGATACAGACAAAAAATAAGAATAGATAATACAAATATTAAAGAAGAACTAAAAGAAAAATATAGACAAAGACTACCAAAAATACTGAAAACAGAATTGACAGCAAGGAACAAGACAAAAGCTATAAATACTTATGCTATACCAATATTGACCTACTCATTTGGAGTAGTGAAATGGAGTAACACAGACCTAGAAGCACTCAATACACTTACACGATCACAATGCCACAAATATAGAATACATCACATACATTCAGCAACTGAAAGATTCACATTAAGCAGAAAGGAAGGAGGAAGGGGATTTATCGACATAAAAAACCTACATTATGGACAGGTAGACAATTTAAGAAAATTCTTTCTAGAACGAGCAGAAACTAGCAAAATACACAAAGCAATCACTCATATAAATACATCGGCTACACCACTGCAATTTCATAACCACTTCTACAACCCTTTAGATCACATAACATCAACAGATACGAAGAAAGTAAATTGGAAAAAGAAAACACTATATGGCAAGCACCCGTATCATCTAACACAGCCACACATCGACCAAGACACATTCAACACATGGCTCAGAAAAGGCAATATATACAGTGAGACGGAAGGATTCATGATTGCAATACAGGATCAAACAATAAACACCAGATATTACAGCAAGCATATTATTAAAGATCCCAATACCACAACAGATAAATGCAGACTTTGCAAACAACAAACAGAAACAGTAGATCACATCACAAGTGGATGTACAATACTAGCAAATACAGAATACCCCAGAAGACGTGACAATGTAGCAAAAATAATACATCAACAGCTTGCCTTACAACATAAACTTATAAAACAACATGTTCCCACATACAAGTATGCACCACAAAATGTACTGGAGAATGATGAATACAAATTATACTGGAACAGAACCATTATAACAGATAAAACAACACCACATAACAAACCTGACACCATACTCACCAATAAAAAGAAGAAATTAACACAACTAATCGAAATATCCATACTCAATACAACAAATATACAAAAGAAAACAGGAGAAAAAATTGAAAAATACATCCAACTGGCTGAGGAAGTCAAGGACATGTGGCATCAGGATAAAGTTGACATTATACCAATTATACTATCAACTACAGGAGTCATACCACACAATATCCACCAGTACATCAATGCAATACAGCTACATCCAAACTTATATATACAACTACAGAAATCTGTAATTATTGACACTTGTTCAATTACCCGAAAGTGCCTAAATGCAATGTAACATATACTGTACAGTTAAAAGGAAGTCACGCTTGATGAAAGTCCGCGTCACTTTCCATTTTTAACCAGACCTAAGGTCTGAGAAAGGAAAGAACACAATAATAATAATAATAATAATAATAATAATAATAATAATAATAATAACTACTACTACAATAATAATAATAATAATAATAATAATAAAGGAAACTAAATGAATAAGAAGGGTTCCTTTGCAGAAACACATTTCTAATTTCAAAATTCCCATGACTCCTTGTAAGAGGACTTTTTTTCACGGCATTTCCTAATGGCAACCATAAATAAGATATTGTGGTACAATTATCGTACCCCATAAGTTTTCTTACCAATGGTATGTTCATAAGGACTGACTAGTATCTCAAAGTCTATTGATAGACCACATTTGTTGTCCACAGGAGGAAGTGCTTGAATGTAATAATTTGGCTCCATAGTTTCCCTAAAAACTGCTAGGGAGATACACCTCAACCATGGCAACATGCTTGCATTCCTCAGTAGGCCTCATACAATTTGTGCACATAGTTCCAGAGGTTGTACACTAACTAGTGTTCCATCTTAACATTCACCTCTTCACCACTTTGCAGTTTCTCTAATGGCGAAGTTTACTTCCTCTCTCTAGAGGTTTCTATCATCACTGCCACCATAACCACCACTGGAACCAGACCTCGCATGAACACTGTGTCACTAAATACAACCCCAACCACTGCCATCTTAACTCCCTGAGGTGACAATAGCATCACATAGGTCCATTCTCTCCCCAGAAATGCATTTCTTATGTAAGGATTATTCTTCTTCCACTTGGACCATCTTTCAATTATTCAACAAATAAAAAAATCATGAAAATTCTTTTGGCTGTAAAAACATTTCAGTTATAGAATGATTGAAGAAGACAACTGCTGTAGCAATCGGCACATTTAATGCGATTTTGGAATTGAATTGGTGGCAAACCATAAGTTCTTTAGGAGTTTTCCCATATGATTTGGAGTTAGTGGCTATCACACCTTATCCAAACACTAGTATCAGCAATTTATTCAACCAAGGATCATTTTACAAGGCTCACTGTTTGAAGTTAAATCAAAATATGTTTAATATGTTTCATTCTGACAGGTCAAAACCAATGTTCAGCAGAGTAATTTGTGACAGAATGTGTGTGTATCAATTTTACCAAGGAAAAAAAAAATCTGAATTTTTTCCTTATGTTTCTCTGTGAAAACAAATGAAGAAACCAAGGAGTGAGGGCAAAATGAAACTTCTCCCTTTACAGTAAGTGGGCACTAATCCGCAAGCAAACTTTAAGAAGGTAGGAGAGTAACTACATATTATCATACTGGCACACAGGCGAACAAAAACTACATAATATCTGAAGTTTTCACTAACACTATATGGACTTTTCTGAGCTATCAGAAGAGGTACCAATACCAATTATGGAAAAAGCATTATCTGTGAATAAGAAACTTAAGCTTTAGTTATCAAACAATGTTTTATTCCTTACCTTAAGTCTTTCAATTCATCTTTCAATGTTTCTGGTTTTACTGCAGATGATTGATGATAAAAAAACATCTTCATCACAGAAAGAACTAATGCATACAGCTCACAGAGTTCATCACATGTTACTGTTTTTATTTGGACTTTAGTGAGTGCTCCTTCCTGAATTGGCTTCCCTTCAAGTGAACGTACTGCTACTGAAATGGGAAGATAATTAGCTAACACTGAATAAACAACAAAATTGCAGATGGAGATGAGGATAAACATGTAAGGACAAGATGAATCAAATTGGGAACTCTATTAAAAAGAACACACCCTTTCATAGGAAATGTCTGATAGTGAAATCAAAGATACATTGGGATTAATTTTTATAACATAGTAGAATCTGCACACAGCACACAATTGTGGACACTTTAAGACTACATTTCACAGTGGGCCTACTCAACAGTAGAGACAAATCAGTCAGAACACCAGCAACGTGCACTATGCTATTTATTTAACTTTATCCATACGACCAGTGTCCATGAAACAAAATCATGAAAAAAATCATTGCATGTCTATAACCTTAAAGGAAAAAATATCAAATCCCTGAACTATACTCTGACAAAATATTGTTGTTGTTGTTGTTGTTGTTGTTATTATTATTATTATTTGTGGTGGTGGTAATGATTAGGATTTTATTATTCTAATATTATATTACAATTATAATTGTAACAGCAATAGTAATAAACAATGAACAAAATAATTGCCTCATTTTTACAAACAAAGATTTATGTGGGTAAGACGTCTGCCACAGTGTCTAGGTAGGAATCAAATACAGGTTTCATTGCCCCATTAGTAGGAGACTAATCATTGGCTTTTATTGTGTAAGGATGGGAATGACACCTCCCATGTCATTTCAGAAGAAAACATCCCAGTATTTACCTTACGTCATTTAGGAAAGTTATGGAAATTTAAGTCTGCGAGGGGATTTCAAAACTCAAGTTCCACATTATTACAACATGCTAAGTAACTTTTAGTGAATACTTCAAAGAGTGGCACTACTTCTTGACGCAGTCACCAAAGCTCTGTAAACACCATTCAGAATATTTTATTAATGATTCAATTCCCCTATGACAGAAATCTATTCCCTGGTCTCTCCCCCCCCCCCCCTCCAAATGTTGGAAATCGCACGTTGCAAGATCTGGATTTCCCAGTCAGCATCACCCCCACCTCTGTGGCCTTTGTCAAGAATTCTTGACACCAATTCACTACGTCTGGGTGCTACATTGCATTTGGTCCACGTAGGCTACTACCAGAATTTTGCAGTGAATTTCAGTGCAATTTAGATGTTTTGTCCACAAGAACCATACTGTCACATGTACTTAAACTTTGGAGTGTTTTTCCAGCTGCCATGCCCTTTCACTCCTGTGCTGTACTGCAGCTGTTGTCTGTATCCCAGCAGATCTGTATATGCAGGAAACTCAACATGTACTCTCTTTCAATGCTCCACTCTTGTAGCACAATGGTCATAGTATGATACACTACGTGTATGTCACTTTCTGAAGTCCCTATTTACATCCCAGGATGAGGACTTGAACCCTCCTAAACAGAAGTCCAATGCCTTAATACACTGTGCTCCTAGCTCTGTTCAGTAAAACTGTAACAGCAACTGCCTAGAATGATAAATACAAATCAGGATGTCTGGATATGGTAAATTGATGAAATGAATCAAAAAGTAGCAAAAAATTCAATTAGGTTTACACACACACACACACACACACACACACACACACACACACACACACACACACACTTCTCCTATTATGTACTTGTTACACTGAGTATACAGGGTGTTTCAAAAATGACCGGTATATTTGAAACGGCAATAAAAACTAAACGAGCAGCGATAGAAATACACCATTTGTTGCAATATGCTTGGGACAACAGTACATTTTCAGGCAGACAAACTTTCGAAATTACAGTAGTTACAATTTTCAACAACAGATGGCGCTGCGGTCGGGGAAACTCTATAGTACGATATTTTCCACATATCCACCATGCGTAGCAATAATACGGTGTAGTCTCTGAATGAAATTACCCGAAACCTTTGACAACGCGTCTGGCGGAATGGCTTCACATGCAGATGAGATGTACTGCTTCAGCTGTTCAATTGTTTCTGGATTCTGGCGGTACACTTGGTCTTTCAAGTGTCCCCACAGAAAGAAGTCACAGGGGTTCATGTCTGGCGAATAGGGAGGCCAATCCACGCCACCTCCTGTATGTTTCGGATAGCCCAAAGCAATCACACGATCAACGAAATATTCTTTCAGGAAATTAAAGACGTCGGCCGTGCGACGTGGCCGGGCACCATCTTGCATAAACCACGAGGTGTTCGCAGTGTCGTCTAAGGCAGTTTGTACCGCCACAAATTCACGAAGAATGTCCAGATAGCGTGATGCAGTAATCGTTTCGGATCTGAAAAATGGGCCAATGATTCCTTTGGAAGAAATGGCGGCCCAGACCAGTACTTTTTGAGGATGCAGGGACGATGGGACTGAAACATGGGGCTTTTCGGTTCCCCATATGCGCCAGTTCTGTTTATTGACGAAGCCTTCCAGGTAAAAATAAGCTTCGTCAGTAAACCAAATGCTGCCCACATGCATATCGCCGTCATCAATCCTGTGCACTATATCGTTAGCGAATGTCTCTCATGCAGCAATGGTAGCGTCGCTGAGGGGTTGCCGCGTTTGAATTTTGTATGGATAGAGGTGTAAACTCTGGCGCATGAGACGATACGTGGACTTTGGCGTCATTTGGACCGCAGCTGCAACACGGCGAACGGAAACCCGAGGCCGCTGTAGGATCACCTGCTGCACTAGCTGCGCGTTGCCCTCTGTGGTTGCCGTACGCGGTCGCCCTACCTTTCCAGCACGTTCATCCGTCACATTCCTAGTCCGTTGAAATTTTTCAAACAGATCCTTTATTGTATCGCTTTTCGGTCCTTTGGTTACATCAAACCTCCGTTGAAAACTTCGTCTTGTTGCAACAACACTGTGTTCTAGGCGGTGGAATTCCAACACCAGAAAAATCCTCTGTTCTAAGGAATAAACCATGTTGTCTACAGCACACTTGCACGTTGTGAACAGCACACGCTTACAGCAGAAAGACGACGTACAGAATGGCGCACCCACAGACTGTGTTGTCTTCTATATCTTTCACATCACTTGCAGCACCATCTGTTGTTGAAAATTGTAACTACTGTAATTTCGAAAGTTTGTCCGCCTGAAAATGTACTGTTGTCCCAAGCATATTGCAACAAACGGTGTATTTCTATCGCTGCTCGTTTAGTTTTTATTGCCATTTCAAATATACCGGTCATTTTTGAAACACCCTGTATAATCAGCACAACAAAACCGAGCAGACCTGATGTATTCATGTACAATATAAACAGTATTTTCCTACCCTTCTTTTCATTTATCTGAGTTGCTATTAACATACTGCAAATGGCATACATGAAGTAGTCCTCCATGTACTAGAATAGTTTGGGTCAACTTTGAGCATGAACAGAAAGAGAAAGACCACTGACTATATTTGTTTTTCATCTATACTATTTTTCTTTCTTTCTTTCTTTCTTTCTTTCTCTCTCTGAGTATAGGTTGTCGTGACAGGTTGATCTGTTACATAACCTGAGGTTTAGGTTAGGCTGAAAGGTCAGCTTGGTTGTGAGTTAGTAATGTTGCCAGGCTTCCATATTTCCCACCCAAAGACGGAGGTAGCAGCATCTGTACCATTGGAACAATGCTGAACAGCTCGGGGTCTATGGCACATAACTGCCCAGCTGTTCAATAATGATGAGCTGGTTTGTGCATCCTTAAATACTGGTGCCCATCCTGATTTCACAGTAATGGCGGTGTTAGTGTGTCATGCCAAATAGTCTGGAATGGGGTTATGACCCAGTTGTTGTAATCGTGCTGCAATACTCCCTGCAGGGTGGCCTGTCATCACAGACACATTGCAAAGCTGCTGATCACTGACTCATTTTGGCAGTGGCCCAATTTTGTCATGCCGCCGGACTGCTTGTTCTAAGTCTCATTTATAACTTTATTCTTTACATTTCCTCCCTTCTACAAAGAAAATTCACCCTCAAATTTTGCCGAAACAGAGACATTGGATTATTTACAATTATTTAAATTTCACATTTCCATTCATGGTGTCACTTTGTCCTTAGCACTATTTGCATTATCTGTCTGGCTGCACTAGAATTTGGCTCTAACAGAGGTCTTTGTTATGGTTCACTTTGTCTCTCATCGAAGTAGGCGCCACTGACTAGTCTGAACCAGTAAGTTGAAGGTTGCTACGGATAGGATTTGGGCTAATTCTTGCTTGAATTGGTTATTTACAATTCCTATTACCATGAAAATCAGAGGCAGCTGAGGTTGAGGATCCTCTTTCTGGTATTCACTGTGGTAGTTTTTCACATGCTTTACGATGTGTTCCACTGACGTGTCGCCATGCTGAGTGGCTAACATTCGATCTAGGGAGGCGAGCAAGGTAGGGTCTAATGTGTTATTCAGGCAGCTTAGGTTTTCTATGGGTAAAATTTGAAGAGGCGGTTTGGGTACATAAATTAATTAGTGGATTATATCTAGGGTGGTTGTTGGGTAGCAGTAAGGTCGGTCCCGCCATGTCCCACTGGACATCACTGATCACCAACCCTGACCTTTTAGTTCTATTCACTGTGTGCCACTCTGTTGACCTTGCTCGTGGCAAGTATAGATAATGACTATTTGGTTTCCTAATGAGTACACCCACTGTAATCTGACTCTTTGGAAAAACTGTTTCGTCTGCAGAAGAACTGTAAGAATGGAACAACAAAAATTCACATGAACTCGGAACAGTATGTACCTGTTTTGCAGGGCAGATGGTGATTGGCCTGGTTCAGCAGTGTAGTAATTCCTGTGTGGAGAGCAGGGCATGTAATTGTTTGTTCAATGCCACTAGTAGTGTTTCATGCACTTTCAAATGTACAAAATTTTGTTGGGTTTTAGGTGAGACGGGTTATGCATGGCAAATGTAACACTCAAACCTACAGTTCTTACACATTAATGTTATCTGAACATGAATTTCAAAATGGGTGCCCACTTCTTTATTCTTAACTGTGGACATATGGTAGTATAATGATAGAAATTCTTCCCTTACTGATCTTACTAGTTCTAAGTGTTGTGAAAAGTTGTCACAAATGAACTGGGTTCTGAACAGGTGATGGTATGGTTACCGCACATGTAAAATATCAGACTTGAAATATATTTACAGTCAAAGTGAATACTCACCATTTCTGATACAACTTCTTTGGTGTGACTGAGTGTCTGATCATCAGCACATTTATATACATAGACAGAACCAGTCTAACACGTGTGCTGAAATAGGCTGTCATTGGTAATACAACTCTAAGCATTTTTCAATATAAACTCTTTCTCATAGCACTGTTCACAGACAAAAGTTCACAAACTCAAACTTGGACTCACAGATTAACTAGGATAGTCTAACTTGTTGTTTAACTCTGTTGCTGCTTGCTTTGGACTAGGCATTGTCTGGAATGTAGCCTGGCATAGAACAGACGTTATGTCTGTGTGTTGGTCTTTTTCAAGACAGCCTACCGACGGTTGTGCAGAGAACTTCTGTGGGCATGTCTTGCTATTTCCGTCTCATTGGTGTTGTCAGCGATGTTCTGATGACAAGCAGCATCTTTGTGGTGTTTTGTTTTGTTTTGGGGCACAAAAACAACTACGGTCATACACGCCCATGTCAGAACTGTAGAACACGAAGACAAAGGGAGGAGTTAACAATGGCTACACTTTAATCGCAAACAATAGAAGAGAAGACAGCTAAAAATAGGGACATGGAGAAAGGTCTATAAAATACACCATAGAGAAACAGAGGTCCTGAACTGAAAATTAAATGGCCTTCGCCATACTGCTATGATGGATAAAAAGTAATATGCGGTCGACAGCCCACAGGTCGATCGCTAAAATGGCTGATAACTCAGGCAGCAAACACAAACAATAATGTAATGGGTTAAAAAAGGGCTTTCCGTCAGGAAATGGTGGGCCCTCAAAGGTTGAGTGCAGCGAGTACAAAGTGGTGGGGCTAAAAAGATAGAGGCCAATAGCAACCTAGCTAAAATGATCTCCTCACAGCAAGAGGGCCGAGAGGAGGTGGTCAAAGCCGCTGGGAGAGGCTTAATAACCTGGAGCTTGTTCCTGTGAAGAGATGACCAGTGGTGATGCCAGAGCGACACCACCTGCTGACAGACGGCAACACAGAGACCATCGGTGGGAATGTAAGAACTAGCGGGCTGAGGTACGAGTACTGTAGCCTTGGCAGCAAAGTCAACAGCCTCGTTTTCTGTCAGACCAACATGACCAGGAACCCACATAAACATCACAGTGGCTCCATCAAGAGTGAACAAGTGACAGCTTTCCTGGATCCATTGCACTAAGGGATGGGCGGTGTATGGCACACATAAGCTTTGAAGGGCCCTGAGAGTGTCTGAGCAGATAATGCAATTGAAAAGCCTGTGTTGCCGAATGTATTGCACGGCCTGATAGAGGACGAAAAGCTCTGCTGTAAATACTGAGCAGTGTTACGGAAGCTGATACTGAAAAACATCAGTGCCAATGACAAAGGTACACTCGACACCACGGTCAGTCCGAGAGCCATCAGTGTACACAAAAGTACTGTCGTGAAGCTCCGTGTGAAGGTCATGAAATTGAAGGCGATAGAGGAAGGCTGGAGTAGTGTCCTTAGGAAGCGAATGAAGGCCAAGGTGAAGACGGACTGACGCACGAAGCCCTTCAGGGTTCACACCCACTGAGAAAGTGGCAGGTAGCATGAAGTTAAGCTGGCAGAGCAAGAGCCGAAAGTGAACTCCAGGAGGTAACAGAGAAGAGATACGCTTCATAAAAGGAGGAGGCATAGGGTGGGTGGCCACGCAGGGCAGTCAAACGGCATCCATATTTGCTGACGAGGAAGTAATGGCCGTAGGACAGCAGTAGTTCAACAGCTTGTGCATACAGACTCTCAACCAGGTTAGTGTAAAAGGTGCCAGTGGCTAAATGGATGCCACGATGGAGGATAGAGTATTGAGACCGCATAAGAGGGATGGATGTGCAGATGTTTAAATGAAACACTCATAGTCTAGTTTCGGACAGACAAGGGACACATACAAACAGAGGTGGTACGATCTGCTCCCCAGGAAGTACCACTGAGGACATGTAGGATATTGAGGGACCGCATACAGCGTGTGCCACGTAAAACAAATGGGAGAACCAATAAAGGTTCCTATCGAGCATGAGCCCTAGGAATTTCATAGTTTCATTGAATGGAAGAGCAACAGGCCCAAGGTGTGAAGACGGAGGAAGAAACCAATTGCGCCGTCAGAAATTCATACAAACAGTTTCGTCAGTGGAAAAATGAAAGACATTGTCGAGGCCCCATGAGTGAATGCAATCCATACATCACTGAAGACGCCGCTCAATGAGACATGTCCAAGTGGAACTGCAATAGATGGAAAAATCGTCGACAAAAAGAGAGCCGGAGATGACTTGCGGGAGAGAGGCCATGATAGGGTTAATGGCAATAGCAAAGAGGATGATGCTCAGGATGGAACTCGCACCGTATTTCTGGATAAAGGTGTCTGACAAGGCAGAACCCACACGTACTTTGAAAACTTGATCTTTTAAAAATTCCTGTAGGAAATGGGGCAGGCAGCCACGGAAGCCTAACATGTAAAGAGTACGGAGGATACCAGTCCTCCAGCAGGTGCTGTAGGCTTTCTACAACTTGAAAAACATGACCACAGTCTGGAAAACCATTCATGACATGGGTGGACAAAGTGACGAGATGGTCAACTGCAGAACGGCGCTCTTGAAATCCACACTGTGCAGTGGTTAGTAAATTGCGAGACTTGAGCCACCATATCAGCTGGGCAAGTATCATATATTCCATCACCTTGCAAACACAGCTAGTGAGAGAAATGGGGCAGTAGCTCGAAGGAAGGTGTTTGTCCTTACCGGGCTTAGGTATGGGTATGACAGTGGCTTCACACCAGTGTCTGGGAAACATGGCCTCTGCTCAGATGTGGTTGTACATATGAAGCAGAAAGTGATTGCCTCCAAGAGAAAGCTGTTGCAATATCTGAATGTGAATATTGTCTGGTCCTGGGGTGGAGGAGCGGTATGAAGTGACAGCATGATGTAGCTTCCTCATAGCATTGTAACACTCACGATTCTGTGAAGAGAATGGTATTGCCCAAGTTGCCTCCACTTGTTTCCGATGGAGGAAGACAGGGTGATAGCGGGATGAGTTCGAAATGTCCGCAAAGTGGCAGCCCAAGGTGTTGGAGATAGCAATAGGGTCCACTATGACACTGTTTGCTATTGTCAGGTCAGAAATTGGGGAATAGATCTTGGTCCCAGAGGGCCGCCAGAGGTTGGCCCACATGATGTAAGAGGGAGTGGAACTGTTAGAAGAACAAGTGAATGAAATCCATCTAGCCTTTTTGCTATCCCGGAGAACACGATGACACTGTGCATGCAACTGTTTACAATGAGTGCAGTTTGACATCCCAGGATGATGGTTAAAAAAAAAAAAAAAAATGGAGAGCACATCTCCACGTGCAAATTGCATTGCGGCACGCCTCAGTCCACCAAGGGACGGGAACAGAGTGTGGTAAAGAGGAAGTGCGAGGAATGAAATGTTCTGCGACGGTAAGGATAATGTTTTTACAATGTTCCACCTGGTCATCGCAACTGGGGAAATAATGTTCATCGAACAGCGCCGGGGATGAGTAAAGCTTCCAGTCGGTCATAGTAAGCTGCCATTTGGGTGCGCACATAGATGGGGTAAGCGTCAGCAAACAAATAGCACACAGGAAAAGGTCGCTCAAGCATTTGTCAGAGAGAACAGACCACTCGAGACAATAGGCAAGCAGAGCAGTGCAGAAGGATAGGTCCAAATGGGAATAGGTGTGGGAGGAGTCTTACAGGAATGTAGGTGCTCCTGTGTTAATGCAGAGGTGGTTAATTTGATTGAGAAGGTCAGCCAAGAGGGCACCTCTCGGACAGGTTCTGGGAGAAATCCAAAGGGGATGATGTTAATTAAAGTCACCGAGCAGCAGAAACAGGTGAGATAGATACACAATAAGCTGGAGGAAGTCTGCCCTGGTGACATCGAATGACGGATAAATATGAACAGTACAAAGGGAAAAGTTCAAGTGAGGAAGGAAAAGGCGAACTGCAACAGCTTGAGGGTGGGTAGTCAGGGAGACGGGTTGACTATGAACATCATCACATATGAGCAGCACCACAAACATTCCACTGAAGGAGAGCCATAATGAGGAAAGGGGAGGAGTGAAAAATTGAAGGCGTATCACCTCAGCAGTTGCTACAGGGCACAGAGGCTGCAGAATCCTGTTCCACGAGATCTACAGAGGCATCGGCACTCTCCCTCTGTCAATCTGCGGAGTCCAGGGCAGAGAAATGGTCGGTTGCGCGCTTCGGTGACACGGAGGTCAGACAGGCAAGAGTATTGCATGGCGACACGGTCAACGAGGATCTTCGAGTCAGTGAAGGGGAAGACCATTTGCCTTTGTTTGACTTCTTGGAGCCTTTCTGGCTGGCAGAGGAAGACTCAGATGTTTGTTGGCTGGATGGACATAGGAAGTCTTCGTAAGAGTATTCTTTCTGTCCTTTCCAGCCTGCCGGTTGTGTAGCAGCTAACTTTGACCTGGATGGTGATTGTCTGGTTGCTTGTTGCATAGCTGGACAAGGAGATCGTGATGCTACCATGACACTGGGCAATTTCACAACCTCAGTGCTGAATTTGTGGTCGCATGTTTGCTTAGCCATGTCCTTCATGGGGCGAGATGTAGCAAGAACAGTACAGTAAGTGCCAGATGGTAGAACGCAGGGTTTGCGACTAGCCAATGACTTGTGAGTGACTGTGTAAGGCACTTTTTACTTTACCCGGATCTCCTGGACAGCCCACTCATTGAGTTACATGGGACAATCTCAGGAGGAGGCAGCACGGTCTGCATTGCAGTTGATACAGCAGGGAGGAGGTGGCGGACAATCGCCCTTGTGAGCATCCATACCATAGGTTACACATTTGGCAGGGTGTTGACAGGGCTCTTGAGTGTGGTTGTAATGACGACACTGGTAGCAGCACATTGGGTTCCAAATGTATGATTGTACTGTGATAATTTCATCACCTGCTTTTATCTCTGATGGAAGCACCACTATCAAATGTGAGAAGAAGAATGCGTGCGGGCACTAAGGATGCATCTACTTTCTTCATTACCCGATGGACTGCAATCACACCCTGATCAGAGGTACATTTGGATTTCTGCCTCAGTCAGACCATCAAACAGCCTAGTGTAAATAACACGACGGGAAGAATTCAGAGTTCTATGGGCCTCGACACGAACAAGATAGCTGTTGAAATGAGAAGTGGCAAGCAGCTGTTGTGCTTGAGAATCAGAAGTAGTCTCCAAAAGCAAAGTGCTATTGCATAAATGAGATCAGGATTTCACAGGGCCAGCCAGTAATTGCATCAACACCTTTCTGAATTAGAAACGGATTTGCCGTTGCAAAGGACTGACCGTATTCAATACATGAAACCACAAGCAATTGTGGTACAGCTGGGAGGGTCTTTGAATCGCGAGTTTCATTATGTTTACATTTGATAGACTTTGACTGCGAAGATGATGATTTGCTCATTGCAAGAAAATCTCCCATGATTGTCAGTGTCTGCAATGGTGCACTCCTTCCACTCCCCAGTTAGATCTTTGTAAGTCCTAATAACCATTTGAGCGGTACATGATCAGTTATTACTTTAAAACATCATCCGTATAAATACCATCAGAAATAGTTATTTCAAATATTAATGCCAGCATTTCTTTCACAATTGTTGAATAACTCTTTCCCACCCTATTAAGCCACCTGGATGCTTACAGTATGAGGTGCTCGTATCCATATGTTTATGACTCAAAACACAAACTAAAGTGAAATTGTTGGTCTCACAAGGCAGTACACACTGTTTCTGGTAATATGGAAAGGCAAGAACTGGACTAGAAAAAAATTTCCATTTTAGAAATGCTGCTTTACAGCCTGGTGAGCAATGGAACTTTATCCCTTTCCTTAACAAAAGTGTGATGAGTCTTTAATTTCAGTGAATTTTAGAACCAATTTTTATAAAAATTTGCAAGGCCTAAATATGATTGCAATTCCTTCATTGTAGTGGGTGCCAGGAAATTTTTTACAGCATCAATAAGTTGTGTATCAGCTCTGACTCCATTTTGAGGCTAATGGTTAACTATGATTTACGTAAGCAACAAAAAACCTCACGTAAACATACTATATACCCCTGGATATTTTTGGACAACAATTACATCATCTAAATAGTTCATGCATTGTGTGGTGTCACCACCAGACACCACACTTGCTAGGTGGTAGCCTTTAAATCGGCCCCGGGCCAGTAGTATACGTCGGACCCGCGTGTCGCCACTGTCAGTGATAGCAGACCGAGCGCCACCACACGGCAGGTCTAGAGAGACGTACTGGCACTCGCCCCAGTTGTACAGCCGACGTTGCTAGCCATGGTTCACTGACAATCACGCTCTCATTTGCCGAGACGATAGTTAGCATAGCCTTCAGCTAAGTCATTTGCTACGACCTAGCAAGGCGCCATCACCAAGTATATTGAAATGGAAATTATATATGTACAAGAGCGATGTTATACAATTATGGATTAAAGTTAAGTATTCCAGAAGCTACGTACTTTTCTTTATAGCATTCATTACGTATCCTGTTTCAGACCTCACGCCAGCCTGCGTGAGTTTAAGCGCATGCCTTTCGGCTTCCTCTCATTGTGTCTAGGCTGTCTTGTCTAGACACAACACATTGCTCCAGATTTAATCATTCTACTACACCATCTAATAACAGCTGGAAAGTATCTGGTGCACTTTTCAGCCCAGAATGTATGCAACAATATTGGCAATGACCCGATGGGGTTGAGCACACGGTCTTCGGACGATCTTGACGCACTATCTCCTGTTGCAGCATCCCTGAATATGGAAGTTAATAGGAATATAAAAAAAGGGAGGAAGGTTTATCTGTTTAGCAAGAGTAATAGAAGGCAGATTTCAGACTACCTAACAGATCAAAACAAAAATTTCTGTTCCGACACTGACAATGTTGAGTGTTTATGGAAAAAGTTCAAGGCAATCGTAAAATGCGTTTTAGACAGGTATGTGCCGAGTAAAACTGTGAGGGACGGGAAAAACCCACCGTGGTACAACAACAAAGTTAGGAAACTACTGCGAAAGCAAAGAGAGCTTCACTCCAAGTTTAAACGCAGCCAAAACCTCTCAGGCAAACAGAAGCTAAATGATGTCAAAGTTAGCGTAAGGAGGGCTATGCGTGAAGCGTTCAGTGAATTCGAAAGTAAAATTCTACGTACCGACTTGACAGAAAATCCTAGGAAGTTCTGGTCTTACGTTAAATCAGTAAGTGGCTCGAAACAGCATATCCAGACACTCCGGGATGTTGATGGCATTGAAACAGAGGATGACACGCGTAAAGCTGAAATACTAAACACCTTTTTCCAAAGCTGTTTCACAGAGGAAGACCGCACTGCAATTCCTTCTCTAAATCCTCGCACAAACGAAAAAATGGCTGACATCGAAATAAGTGTCCAAGGAATAGAAAAGCAACTGGAATCACTCAATAGAGGAAAGTCCACTGGACCTGACGGGATACCAATTCGATTCTACACAGAGTACGCGAAAGAACTTGCCCCCCTTCTAACAGCCGTGTACCGCAAGTCTCTAGAGGAACGGAGGGTTCCAAATGATTGGAAAAAGAGCACAGGTAGTCCCAGTCTTCAAGAAGGGTCGTCGAGCAGTTGCGCAAAACTATAGACCTATATCTCTGACGTCGATCTGTTGTAGAATTTTAGAACATGTTTTTTGCTCGAGTATCATGTCGTTTTTGGAAACCCAGAATCTACTATGTAGGAATAAACACGGATTCCGGAAACAGCGATCGTGTGAGACCCAACTCGCTTTATTTGTTCATGAGACCCAGAAAATATTAGATACAGGCTCCCAGGTAGATGCTATTTTTCTTGACTTCCGGAAGGCGTTCGATACAGTTCCGCACTGCCGCCTGATAAACAAAGTGAGAGCCTACGGAATATCAGACCAGCTGTGTGGCTGGATTGAAGAGTTTTTAGCAAACAGAACACAGCTTGTTGTTATCAATGGAGAGACGTCTACAGACGTTAAAGTAACCTCTGGCGTGCCACAGGGGAGTGTTATGGGACCATTGCTTTTCACAATATATATAAATGACCTAGTAGATAGTGTCAGAAGTTCCATGCGGCTTTTCGCGGATGATGCTGTAGTATACAGAGAAGTTGCAGCATTAGAAAATTGTAGCAAAATGCAGGAAGATCTGCAGCGGATAGGCACTTGGTGCAGGGAGTGGCAACTGTCCCTTAACATAGACAAATGTAATGTATTGCGAATACATAGAAAGAAGGATCCTTTATTGTATGATTATATGATAGCGGAACAAACACTGGTAGCAGTTACTTCTGTAAAATATCTGGGAGTATGCGTGCGGAACGATTTGAAGTGGAATGATCATATAAAATTAATTGTTGGTAAGGCGGGTACCAGGTTGAGATTCACTGGGAGAGTGCTTAGAAAATGTAGTCCATCAACAAAGGAGGTGGCATACAAAACTCTCGTTCGACCTATACTTGAGTATTGCTCATCAGTGTGGGATCCGTACCAGATCGGTTTGACGGAGGAGATAGAGAAGATCCAAAGAAGAGCGGCGCTTTTCGTCACAGGGTTATTTGGTAACCGTGATAGCGTTACGGAGATGTTTAATAAACTCAAGTGGCAGACTCTGCAAGAGAGGCGCTCTGCATCGCGGTGTAGATTGCTCGCCAGGTTTCGAGAGGGTGCGTTTCTGGATGAGGTATCGAATATATTGCTTTCCCCTACTTATACCTTCCGAGGAGATCACGAATGTAAAATTAGAGAGATTAGAGCGCGCACGGAGGCTTTCAGACAGTCGTTCTTCCCGCGAACCATATGCGACTGGAACAGGAAAGGGAGGTAATGACAGTGGCACGTAAAATGCCCTCCGCCACACACCTTTGGGTGGCTTGCGGAGTATAAATGTAGATGTAGATGTAGATGTTGATGGTATCCACTTTGTAGGTTCAAAGTAGTGAAATACTGACAGTGGCCCAGATTATATATAAAGGCTCCTGTAACATTTGGCATCGGATAGGCATCTGATACTATTTGTTTTATTTAAGTAGTGGTAATCATAACAGAACCAGTACGCTTTCTGCCATCTGGCTCTTTTTAACAACAACAACAACAACAACAACAACAGTGCTGACCTGGGGCTATTACTTGTTTCTTCAATTCCATCTTGAAGTTGTTAGTTGCTGACTTATAAAGGCCTCTACAACAGGCTGTAGGTAGTTTTATTTATTTCATTTTACATGTCTAGTTCAGTATGACCAAACTGAGGAGCAAATCTCCAAGGTCATGGAACTTGTAAGTACATGAAATTACAACATAAAAGCAACAACAGACAAAATAAAATTTTTATGAACCCAAAAAAGACAAGCCATAAGTTTATGTAAACACAATCAACAATATAACATAGGAATCAGCTTAATTATTCAAGGAACTCATTGACAGAACAGAAGGAGTGATCCATGAGGAAACTCTTCAGTTTCAATTTGAAAGCACATGGATTACTGCCAAGATTTTTTAATTCTTATGGTAGCTTATTGAAAACGGATGCACCAGCACATTGCATGCCTTTCTGTACAAAAGTCAAGGAAGTGCAATCCAAATGCAGATTGGATTTCTGCCCAGTATCAACCAAGTGAAAGCTGCCCAAACCACCCACCTATAAGCCAAAAATATCCTTTGAGAATGAGAAGAGCTACCCCAAAATGTAATACCATACATCACAAGCAAATGAAAATAATAAAGGAGACTACTTTTTGCATCAAATTATAACATACTTCAGACACCATTGGAATAGTAAAAAGGGCAGCCTTATGTCTTTCAACAACAAGATCCCGAATGTGGGCTTTCCACGACAGTTTACTATCTATCTGACATTTTAACTGTTCAGTTTCACTAATCATATGCCCATTCACTGAAATTAAAACATCAGGTTTTGTTGAATTGTGAGTTAGAAACTGTAAAAACTGAGTCTTACTGTGATTTAGTGTTAGTTTATTTTCTACATGCGATGAACTTATGTCTTGCACTGCGCTATTTGAAACAGTGCCAACATGGCACACAACATCCTTTACTACCACGCTAGTATCATCAGCAAACAGAAATATCTTAGAATCACCTATAATACAAGAGGGCATATCATTTATATAAATAAGGAACAAGAGTCAGTCCAGCACTTATCCCTGGGGAATCCCCACCCATTTAACAGTGTCCCACTCAGATGCCACATCATAGCCATTCTCAACACTGTGGAGAATGACCTTCTACTGTTTGTTATTAAACTAAGAGGTGAACCAATAGTGAGCTATTTCCCACATTCCATAATGGTCCAGCTTCTGGAGCAATTTTTTGTGATCAACAAAATCAAATGCCTTAGTTAAATCAAAAAATATGCCTAGCATTTGAAACTTATACTGCAATCCATCCAGTACCTCTGATAGAAAAAAGGGTATAGCATTTTCAATTGTTGAACCACTTTCAAATCCGTAAAGTAAATTTGATAGCAAATTACACAAAATAAAATGATCAATTCCTCTTATATACACAGCCTCTTCATTATCTTTAGCAAACACCGATGGCATAGAAATAGCTCTAGAATTGTCTACATTATCGCTTTCTCCCTTTTTAGGAAGCAGTACATTACTGAGTACTTCAATTGTTCAGGAAACTGACTATTCTTAAAGGAAAAATTACAAATACTGCTAAGTACAGGGCTAACATGTGCAGCATAGTACTTCAATATTCTGCTAGGTACTCCATCATATCCTTGAGAATCCTTAGTCTTCAGTGATTTAATTACTGACTCAATTTCCCCCTTTTCAGTATGATAGAAGAGTATTTCACAGATCAGTCTTGGAAAGGCATTTTCCAAGAGAACTATATGGTTCCCTGTAGAAACGAAGTTTTTATTTAATTTCAGAGATCAGTCTTGGAAAGGCATTTTCCAAGAGAACTATATGGTTCCTTGTAGAAACAAAGTTTTTATTTATTTCACCAGCAATCCTCAGAAAATGATTGTTAAATACTGTACACATATCTGACTTATCAGTAACAGAAACATTTTTACTATGAACTGACTATATCTTTGACCTTGTGCTGCTGACTAGACACTCCCTTCAAGACTGACCATAAGGTTTTAACTTTATCCTGTGAATTAGCTATTCTATTTGCATACAACATACTTAGTAACACAACATGGTTTCTTAAAAACCAGAGCTTCATCCCAGTGGAAAAATAATGTTGAGCTAGTAGTGTGTCAAGAAATGGATCAGGAGGATCAAACAACCCCATGTATTCCTCTGAAAGTATTTCCATGTCATCCTAGTCCTGTCCCTCGATATGTGGTACTTTACTTCTTGGTGCAGTCATGCTGACAGGCTGTTCAGGTGTTGTGTAATTTCATGTGAAATGCTTGTCCAATGTGTCTTCATCTAGTATTTATAAATTGGCTACCAGGGTACAACATGATAGCTGTACTTACTCAGGACCAAAGATATCAATACTGACAGGCACTACTCTGCTTCCATCAGTGTCCCGTACGAAGCATAAACTAGCCACGCAAAACATTTCACATTATTCAAGTCTTCATTTTTAGACAAAAGGTTCAACAATACACAGAGAATTTACTTGCAGATCAGCTCCAACTTCAACCCAGATTATCTTTTCAGTATATTTTGGTATGTTATTTACAATTTGACTTTAAAGGACTTTTTATGCAGTTTCATTGGCTACCCCTGACCTAAGGGTGAACCTCGCAACAATAATGGATTTCTGGCCATAAAACCAAGACTAAACAGTACTCCATCCTGTTCTACTACACACCATTCCAAGTCCACTTCAGTGTGATGTGAAACCAGGAAAACTAACCCAAGAATGATTTCACGGGTACTGCTGGCCATGGAAAGAACTGTTACATCGACCGAGAAGTTATCTTCCACCACCCGGAAACTTACTATCATTGAACCGAGTGACTACACAACCCCCTTCCATGCCACTTAATTCCCAGTAAAGTGGATTTAATTTTACTTTAGCAAGGACAATCTTACTTGCCACATACCTGAGATACAGTAACTAATAAAAATTTACATAACTTTCCTTTTACATAACCAGTCAGAAAAAGTGTGACAGTGATCTCACACTTGCGCTCTCTCTTCCTGGGAGTATTGTACAGTGGACAATCCATCCCACTCCTTGTTTCACTGTTGGGTATGAAGTTTGCCCTGTGATTGTCCTCCATGTCTCTGCAAGTTTCTATCATTACAATTCTGCTCAGAACGTCCAAAATGTCCAGCACTGTGGTTCTCTGTGATGATGAATCATAAGTCCTGTATGACTACATCTAATACACTTAACATCTGTGTTGGTTGGTTGGTATAAAAGAGGGGTGAAGGGACCAAACAGCTACGTCATTGCTCCCTTGTTCCAAATAAAACAATGTCACAAGGGTGAGAATAAAACAAGCAAGACTGACGACACAAAATGGAGCGAAAGGAAAATCACAAGAATGGCAGAAGTGCAACAAACACTTAAATGGAAAAAAAAGGTGAGACGAAAACCACACAAATGCAAGAAACAGGTAGAAGAGATTAAAATGACAAAACAGATTACCACGGCTGGCTGACCATGAGAATAAAAAGGAGAAGCCAGCCACTCTGCAACACATTAAAACCTCCACCCTAAAATTACAAGGGTGGAGGACACAGAGGGACAAAGGACATGCACTAAAATTTAGATCAAATGATAAAAACACCCTCACAAATAAAATGTAAAACTAAATCAGCCGATTTGGCATTGTCAGATAAAATTAGCGGCAACGAGTCCTATAACCAAAGATTTCATCACAGGGCAGTCAAAGTGGGACAGTGCACCAAAATATGGGTCACTGTCAACCAGGTGCTGCATTGACACTGAGGCGGGTCTTCAGGGCACAGGAGGTAGTAATGGGTCGCCCAAGCATGGCCAATGCGGAGCTGGCAGAGAACCACTGAGTTCCTGCAAGAGGCCCGTATCGAGGACTGCCACACATTCACAGTCTCCTTAATGGCACACAGTTTGTTGTGCGTACTGAGACTATGCCATTCCGCCTCCCAAAGCCGAAAAACCTGGCAACATATAAACGAACGCAGGTCAGTTATTGGAATACCGATCTCCATAAGCAGTTTCCGTGTAGCCTGTTTGGACAGCCTTTTTTTTTTTTTTTTTTGTGGTTTTAGGGCGCAAAACTTCTATGGTCATTAGCGCCCAGCCCGTGACATAGAAAACAGGAAAAAAACGAAATTTAAAATCAGCAGCAATGGGAACAAAATCATAAAATTTGAGTAACTAAAGGCAGAAGGAATGCTTAAAAATCCACTATAGAAAGGGGTTGGTTGTCCCCCAAAAAAAAGCTTCAAATGACTGACGTCATTTCACTGTCACTAATAAACTGTAGAACGCGGTCAGCTGAGCGCGTGTCATCTGCTAAAATCGACGATAGATCAGGCGATAGCTGTAGACGGGAGCGTAACGGATTAAAATAGGGGCATTCAATTAAAAGATGTCTGACCGTCCACAGCTGAGAGCAGTGGGGACAGAGTGGGGGAGGATCACCGCTTAAAAGATGTCGATGACTAAAAAGACAGTGCCCTATCCGGAGTCGAGCTAAAATTACCTCCTCCCGACGACGCATTCGGGAGGAAGAGGTCCAAGCGCAAGGAAGGGCTTTCACTTCCCGCAATTTATTGTGGGGAAGTGTTGACCAATGCGCATGCCATAAATGAGCAGCTTGGCGACATAAAACGCTCCGTAGATCGGTAAACGGAAGAGACTGAATAGCTGGCCGAGGAAGAGAGACTGCAGCCTTGGCCGCTATATCGGCCGCCTCATTTCCACAGATACCAGCGTGTCCCGGGAGCCAGAGGAACGCCACTGAGACGCCCCCCAGGTGGAGCAAGCGCAGACAGTCCTGAATCCGGTGGATCAGAGGGTGCACAGGGTAAAGAGCTTGGAGACTTAGGAGAGAGCTGAGAGAATCTGAGCAGATTACGTACTGTATCCGCTGATGGCGGCGGATGTAGTGGACAGCCTGGAGAACAGCGTAAAGCTCCGCAGTATAAACCGAACACTGGTCGGGAAGCCGAAAGTTATTTGGGGTGTCGCCAACAATATAGGCACTCCCTACACCTAACGATGTTTTCGAGCCATCGGTGTAAATAAATGTGGCTTCCGTCATTTGTGCACATAGAGCAGCAAATGCCCGACGGTAAAGAAGTGTAGGGGTACCATCCTTGGGAAATTGACATAGGTCTCTGAGCAAGTTGATCCGGGGACGGAGCCAAGGCGGTGCTGTACCCCAAGTTGTCAAGAAGGTTTTAGGAAAGCGGAAGGAAAGAGAATGGAGCAGTTGACGGAAGCGGACTCCCGGGGGTAGTAGGGAGGAGGAGCGGCCTGCATACCCGACATCAAAGGAGGCGTCGAAAAAAAGGTCATGCGCGGGTTTAGCAGGCATGGAAGACAGATGGCTAGCATAACGACTCAGAAGGACTGCCCGCCGATTGGACAGCGGAGGTTCAGCAGTCTCAGCATAAAGGCTTTCCACAGGGCTGGTGTAAAAAGCTCCAGATACTAAACGTAATCCACGGTGGTGGATAGAGTCGAGACGCCGAAGAATAGACGGCCGAGCAGAGGAGTAGACTATGCTTCCATAATCCAATTTCGAGCGCACTAAGGCGCGATAGAGGCGGAGAAGGACCACTCGGTCCGCTCCCCAAGAGGTACCATTCAGGACACGGAGGGCGTTAAGCGAACGCAGACAGCGAGCCGAAAGATAGGAAACGTGGGAGGACCAGCACAGTTTTCTGTCAAACATAAGACCCAAGAATTTAGCGACGTCGGAAAACGGAAGGTTGACAGGGCCTAGATGTAAGGAGGGCGGAAGAAACTCCTTACGTCGCCAAAAATTTACACAAACGGTCTTACTGGGTGAGAAACGGAAGCCGGTTTCGATGCTCCACGAGTGGAGGCGATCGAGACATCCTTGAAGACGTCTTTCAAGAAGGCTGGTCCGTTGAGAGCTGTAGTAGATCGCAAAATCGTCCACAAAGAGGGAGCCCGAGACATCAGGAAGGAGACAATCCATAATTGGATTAATGGCGATGGCAAACAGTACAACACTCAGCACGGAGCCCTGGGGTACCCCGTTTCCTTGGGAGAAAGTACGGGAGAGAGTAGTGTTCACCCGCACCCTAAATGTGCGCTCTGCCATAAATTCGCGAAGAAAAAGGGGCAGCCGGCCTCGAAAGCCCCATGAGAACAGTGTGCGGAGAATGCCTGTCCTCCAACAGGTATCGTATGCTCTCTCCAGATCAAAAAATATTGCTACCGTTTGGCGTTTCCGGAGAAAATTGTTCATGATATAAGTGGAGAGAGCAACAAGATGGTCAATGGCAGAACGATGCTTTCGGAATCCGCATTGGGCTGGTGTTAAAAGACTGCGGGACTCCAGCCACCAAGCTAAACGGTAATTCACCATACGCTCCAAAACCTTACAGACACTACTCGTGAGAGAAATGGGGCGATAGCTAGAGGGGAGATGTTTGTCCTTTCCAGGTTTCGGAACGGGAACGACAATAGCTTCCCGCCATCGCCTGGGAAAGGTACTGTCGGTCCAAATTCGATTATAAAGGCGAAGGAGGTAACGCAGGCTATGGGTTGATAAATGCAGCAACATTTGGACATGGATACCATCCTGTCCTGGGGCGGAGGAGCGAGAAGAAGAGAGTGCATGTTGGAGTTCGCGCATGGAGAAAACAGTATTGTAGCTTTCGCGATTGTGAGAGGAGAAAGCAAGATGTCGCACTTCCGCTGCACGTTTCTTCGGGAGAAACGCTGGCGGGTAATTTGAAGAGCTCGAAATCTCAGCAAAGTGCTGACCCAATGAGTTAGAAATTGCGACGGGGTCCACTAAGGTATCATGCGCGACAGTGAGCCCAGAGACCGGGGAGAAACTAGGCGCGCCTGAGAACCGTCGAAGCCGACTCCAAACTTCCGAGGAGGGAGTGAAGGTGTTAAATGAGCTAATAAAGTATTTCCAGCTTGCCTTCTTGCTATCGCGGATGACGCGACGGCATCGCGCACGGAGCTGCTTATATCGGATACAGTTGGCCAAAGTTGGATGGTGACGGAAAATGCGAAGAGCACGTCGCCGCTCACGTATTGCGTCACGGCATGCCTCGTTCCACCAAGGAACTGGAGGGCGCCGGGGCAATTCGGAGGTGCGTGGTATTGAACGTTCCGCAGCTGTGAGAATAACGTCGGTAAAATGTGTGACCTCATCGTCGACGCTGGGAAAGCGACGGTCATCGAATGTCGCTAGAGACGAAAAAAGTGTCCAATCGGCTTGGGCAAACTTCCAGCGACGCGAGCGCATATATGGCAGTTGAGGCTGCAGTCGAAGAACACATGGAAAGTGGTCACTCGAGTGTGTATCATCAAGGGCGAACCATTCGAAGCGCCGAGCTAGCGGAACAGTACCGACCGCAAGGTCCAAATGAGATAAATTTGCCGTGGAGGCAGACAAAAATGTGGGGACCCCAGTGTTGAGGCAGACTAGATCCGCTTGGTGGAAGACGTCTAGCAATAGTGAGCCACGTGGACAAGGATGTGGAGATCCCCAAAGCGGGTGGTGGGCATTGAAGTCCCCAACCAGCAAATAGGGGGGTGGAAGCTGATCAAGAAGATGAAGGAGATCAGCTCGTGCCATTGGTGTAGACGATGGAATGTATACTGTACAAAGAGAGAACGTGTATCCAGAAAGGGAAAGACGGACGGCGACAGCTTGGAAGGAAGTGTTTAAGGGGATTGGGTGATAATGGAGAGTATCATGGAGCAGAATCATGAGTCCTCCATGGGCTGGAGTGCCTTCAACAGAGGGGAGGTCATATCGGACGGACTGAAAATGAGGGAGAACAAAGCGGTCATGGGGACGCAGCTTTGTTTCCTGAAGACAGAAGATGACCGGCGAGTAGGATCGTAAGAGGATCGACAATTCCTCCCGATTGGCGCGAATGCCGCGGATATTCCAGTGGATAATGGACATAGGGTGAACAGAAAATGGAGGAACGTGACCAAGGGTGCTGTCAACTCAACGACTGCTCAGAGCTTGCGACCGACAGCATGGAATGGCATTCAGTCGTAGGCAGAAGATCCTGATCCATAGGTTGGTCAGGAGCAGCTCCTGCCACCAACGATCGGCCAGTTGACCGGCCACCAGCAGTGCGCCTCGGCGACACAGAAGATGGCCGAGGGCGATTTCCGCCAGGTGGTGCTGTAGATGGGACACGCCTTGGCGGAGAAGGAGAGGAACTGTGTTTCTTCGTAGCCTTCTTAGAAGTATGATGTTTAGATGAAGGAGGAACCGATGGTTGTGAAGTTGCGGTACGTAAAAACTCTTCACGAGAATGCTCTTTTTTCGAAGACTTGGCGTCTGACTTTTGGGCTCGAGATTTAACAGAACCCGATGAAGGGTGAGCCATAGAGTGGGCAGGCGAAAGGGGTGAGGTTGAACGGGCGATCTTTGCGCTGGCCGATCTGACGACCGTGGTACTAAAGGTGAAGTCGCAAGTCTGCGTGGCCGCCTCCTTTGTTGGTCGAGGAGAAGCAAGGACAGCGCTGTATTTACCTTTCTGAGGCACGGTGGGCTGTCGACTGGCGAGTAACTTTCGAGCAGCAAAGGTCGACACCTTGTCCTTCACTCTTATTTCCTGGATGAGCTTTTCATCCTTAAAAACGGGGCAATCTCGAGAGGAGGCAGCGTGGTCACCCATACAGTTGATGCAGCGAGGGGATGGAGGTGGACAAGCACCCTCATGGGCATCCTTGCCACAAGTAACACATTTGGCCGGATTGGAACAGGACTGGCTGGTATGATTGAATCGCTGACATCGATAGCAACGCGTAGTTTAAACGACCCCACGTGATGAATTTAAAGTGCGGTGCGCTTCCACCTGGACAGGGAATGTGCGTAGCAGTGAGGTACGCAGCGATTTTTGTGCCTGGAGGGCACTGACTGTTTCTAACAACAAGGTGCCATTTCGTAATCTGGAACAAGACTTTACAGGACCTGCAATTGCGTCGACACCTTTCTGAATAATGAAAGGGTTGACCGTGGAGAAGTCGTGACCTTCGTCAGACCGAGAAACAACAAGGAACTGTGGCAACGATGGAAGGACTGTCTGTGGCTGAGACTCATTCCACTTACGCTTGTGAGCAGACATAGTAGAAGATGAGGAAACCATTGCGAAAGTATCCCCCATGATTACCAGCATCTCCGATGGCGCGCTCCTTCCTTGTGGGGGCCCTCTCTGAGGGCACTCCCGCCTTAGGTGATTGTTCACACCTCAGGTCACACCTCCCGAGAAACGGACGGAGGGACCAATTGGCACTTTCGGAAGGTATCAGCTCGGGTAATCACCCCTCCCTGGGCCTGGCCGTTACCAGGGGGTACGTACGTGTCCTACCTGTCTACCCGGGGCGGGGAATTACGCGTTACCCCGTCACCGGCTACGCACGGAAGTGCGTGGGTCGGCCTTCAGACACGCACAGGGAGGAAAGAAGAGAAAGGGAAAGGAAAGAAGAGGGGGTCTCAAACGCCGTAGCGGAGAAAAGGGCAAGGAGAAGAGGGAAGGAAAAGAGAAGGACAGAGGAAGGACGAGGACTGGCAAGTGTAAGAGCAAGGAATTTGGATCAGTTTCGAGCGTCCGTCTCCGGACGTAGGCACAAACCATACTCCCAGAGGGGGAGAAAGGAAGGAAAGAGACAGAGGTGAGGGGGGGGGGGGGGGGGCGAAGATGGGGGATGGGGAGGGATGCGGAAAGGGAAGGGAAGGTATGCAGCCCGGAAAAGGAAGGAGGGCCACATTAGCTCGGGGTCCCGTGCTCGCTACGCACGTGTCCACAAAAGAGTTGTGGACCCCCTGGGGGGTTTGGACAGCCTGTCAGCAAGTTCGTTGCCTGGGATTCTGACGTGTCCTGGGGTCCACACAATCACCACTGAAAGACTGGACTGTTCCAGGTCACAGATGGACACTTGGATGGTCACTACCAAAGGATGATGATGATAGCACTCGTCAATAGCTTGAAGGCTGGTCAAAAAAAACGACTCCCCAGGGCATGAACGGATGTGCTCAAAAGCACGAGATATAGCCACCAGCTCTGCAGTGAAAACACTGCAGCCAGTGGGCAAGCAATACTGTTCAATATGTCCTCCATGGAGATACGCGAAGCCAACGTGACCATCAGCCATCGAGCCGTCTGTGTAAATCACTTCACGGCCTCGGTGCATGTCAAGAATCGAGATGAAGTGACAGCGGAGAGTGGTGGGGAGAACTGAGTCCTTTGGGCCATGTGAAAGGTCCAGGTGAAGCCGTGGCCTAGGTGTACAATACCATGGAGGTGTACGCGTCTGGACTTTGAGTATACATGGTAAGGCCAAGGACTCCAGTTCAGATAGAAGGGATCAGACGCAAACTGCAATTGTAAGCCCTGACCTGGGCCACCGATGCAGGATATGAACCTCCATTGGTGGGAAAAGGAGATGGAAATTCGGATGGGCAGGAGAACTATGAACGTGTGCAACATAACTGGTGAGCAGCTGTGCACGTCTGACCTGCAATGGAGGCACTCCAGCCTCTGCCAGGATGCTGGTCACCGGATTTGTCCTAAAAGCTCCCGTCGCTAGTCAAATGCCACAATGGTACACTGACTTGAGTAAACAGAATGCTGAGGGCACCACTGAACCATAAATCAGACTCCCATAGTAAGACAGGATTGAACAGGGGCTCTGTATAGCTGCAGCAGCGTAGGGTGATCTGCAGCCCAGTTGGTGTTGCTGAGGCAGCAGAGGGCATTGAAGTGCTGCCAGCAGATCTGCTTAAGCTGATGGAGGTGAGGAAGCCATGTCAATCGGGTGTCAAAAGCCAGTCCTAAAAATTGATACGTCTCCATTACAGTGAGGGGATGATGGGTAAGGTAAAGTTCTGCTTCCGATGAATGGTACAATGCCGACAGAAGTGCATAACACACGACTTTGCGGCCGAAAACTGAAAGCCTTGGGCTAGAGCCCATGACTGTGCCTAGTGGATGGCTCCCTGTAGGCGCCGCTCAGCAACACCAGTACTGGTGGAGCAGTACGAAATGCAGAAGTCATCAGCATACAGAAAGGCATAGACGGAGGGCCCTACAGCTGCTGCTACACCGTTAATGGCCACTAAAAATAGATACATTCAATACAGAGCCCTGCGGGACCCCATTCTCCTGGATATGGGGGGGGGGGGGGGGGGGACTATGGGAGGCACCAACTTGGACACAGGAAGTATGAAGCTACAGGAAATTTAGGATAAAAATCAGGAGCGGGCTTCTGACACCCCACTCGTATAATGTGCAAAGGATATGATGTTGCCAGGAGGTGTCATTCGCTTTTTGGAAATCAAAATAGATGGAAACCACGTGTTGGCATCTGGAAAAGGCTGTTCGGATGGCAGACTCGAGGGACACAAGATTATCAGTGGTAGAGAGACCCAGGCGGAAGCCGCCCTGGCATTTAGCCAGTAGGCCACGTGACTCCAGGACCCAAACCAACCGCCGACTCACCACTCATTCCAGCACCTTACAAAGAATGTGTGAGGCTGACGGGCCAATAGCTATCGACATCAAGTGGGTTTTTGCCGGGGTACAGCACTGGTATGATGGTGCTCTCCTGCCAGTGTGATGGAAAGATGCCATTGCACCAGGTCCAGTTAAAGATCATGAGGAGATGTCGCTTGTAGTCAGATGAGAGATGTTTAATCATCGGACTGTGGATCCAATTGGGCCCAGGAGCTGTGTCGGGGCAGTGTGCAAGCAAACTGAGCAGCTCCCACTCTGTAAATGGGGCGTTATAGGGTTCACTGTGGCGTGTAGTGAATAAGACGACTTCCCCTTACATCCACAATTTGAGAGTGCGAAAGGCTGGAGGGTAATTCTCCGACACAGAGGTACGAGTATAGTGATCAGCAAAGTGCTCGGCAATCGTGTTTGCGTCGGTAGATAACATGCCATTTATGTTAACACCGGGAACACCTGTTGGGGTCTGGTACCCAAAAACTCATTTGATCTTTGCCCAGACTTGGGAAGGTGACATATGACACCCAATGGTCAACACGTACCTTTCCCAACACTCCTGTTTCTGCCTTTTGATAAGCTGGCGAACACGAGCATGGTGCAACTTAAAGGCTATGATGTGCCCTGGGTAAAGGTGCCGCTTATGCCATTGTTGAGCTCACTGACACTTCTTAATTGCCTCAGTGACTTCCAACAACCACCACGGGACTGTCTTCCACCGGCAGCACCCTAAAGAACAAGGAATCACGTTTTCTGCTGCAGAAACAATCGTTGTAGTTACCTGCTCAACCACCAAATCAATGTTACCGTATGGGGGATATTCAACGGTGGCAGCAGAGGTCAAAGTTTTCCAGTCCGCCTTGTTTAAAGCACATCTGGGCAGGTGTCCGTGGGCCTGACACCGGGGCAGTGACAGAAGATGAGGAAGTGTTCACTACCTCACTGCAAACAGAGAGATCAATGCCCGAATTCGTGCCATGTGCCACACTGAAATGTGTGGTGCCCCCATATTTAAGAGGCATCTCTCCATCGCCTAGTAAGAACTGTGCCACGCCACAAGGGGTTATGAGCGTTAAAATCTCCCAAAAGTAGGAAACGTTTAGGGAGTTGATCAATCAGTGCAACCAATGTGTTCAGGGATATCGCACCATCTGGAGGAAGATATACATTGCCGACAGTTATTTCCTGAGTCGTCCTTATCCTGACAGCCACAGTTTCAAGAGAGATTTGAAGGGGCACAGGTTCATTGCATAATGAGTTCAGGACATAGACGCAAACTCCATCTGACACTCTATTATAGTTGCTACAGTTCCTGTAACATCCCTTATAGCCAGGGAGGGCAGGGTCTGCATTGCCGAGAACCAGGTTTCCTGAAGGGAAATGCAGAAAGCAGGTGTAAAGCTTAAGAGTTGCCGTAGCTCAGCCAGGTGGTGGAAAAAACCGCCGCAATTCCACTGCAGGATGACGTTATCATGAGGCTGGGAAGGCACAAAGCACGCATGGAGGCAGGTTATGCCTCAGGGTCACCTGCTGCCACCGACTGAGTATTTGTAGTGATTTCTATGATGGATGAGGCATCAATGAGATTCAGGTCTGCAGGGGACGCAAATATCTCCACTGCATCTTCAGATGCAGGATTGATAGGGAGTGGTGGTGTCGGGGCCACCAGGGGTCCTGTTTCGTAGTAGATTACTTCTTGGTTTGCTTGCTCTCTCGCTTCTCTTTAAGGGCTTGCTGGGAAGATTTCTCCGAAGCAGCTACAGGCAGGGAGAAAGACCGTGAAACTCTTCGTCCAGCAGCTTTTGGCTCCTCGAGCCACTGGCGAGTGTCTGCTGTGGCATTAGTGGAGGCCTTGGGAGAGAGGGCCCTAAGGGACCCCTTCTACACGAGAGGAGCCGGAGGAGGCTGTTGCTTCTCCAGCAGAGGGGAGGGGACAGATGTCTCTTGAGTTTAGGGGGGGGGGGGGGCTTCCCCTCGAAGTAGGTGCTCTGGGAGCAATGGAGGAAGATTTGCCCCCTACCACCAAGGGGGCAGATTTATTCTGGTGGCCCAGAGAGCCAACTGTTTGTGTCACAGAGTGAGGAACCACTGCCACTTGGGACGGCGATGGTGATGTAGCTGCAGCATATGTCGACGTCAACCGAATGAGGTGTAATCTTTCAAATTTACGTTTAGCCTCTGTGTAAGTCAACTGGTCCAGGGTTTTGAACTCCATAATTTTCCACTCCTTTTGGAGTACTTGGGCAACAGCCTTGCCGCAGTGGATACACCGGTTCCCGTGCGATCACCGAAGTTAAGCACTGTTGGGCGTGGCCGGCACTTGGATGGGTGACCATCCCGCCGTCATGTGCTGTTGCCATTTTTCGGGGTGCACTCAACCTCGTGATGCCAATTGGGGAGCTACTCGACCGAATAGCAGCGGCTCCGGTCAAAGAAAACCATCATAACGACCGGGAGAGCGGTGTGCTGACCACACGCCCCTCCTATCCGCATCTTCACCTGAGGATGACACAGCGGTCGGATGGTCCCGATGGGCCACTTGTGGCCTGAAGACAGAGTGTTTTTTTTTTTTTTGTTGAGTACTTGGCTGTCTGGTGAGCAGAGGGAGTGGTGCTCTCCACAGCTGATGCAGTGGGAGGTGACACACATAGAATATCTGGGTGCAGTGGACGTCCACAGTCTCGACATGTGGTGCTAGAAATGCAGCGGGAAGACATGTGCCCAAACTTCCAGCACTTAAAGCACCGCATAGGGGGAGGGATGTTTGGTTTAACATTCCAGTGGTAAACCATCACCTTGGTCTTTTTAGGCAATGAATGAACCTCAAAGGACAAGATGAAGGCACCAGTAGCAAAACCTGTTGTCTTTGAGTCGCTGGATGAAATGAACACCCGCCATTCTATATTGGCGAAGAGCCTGTCGTCAGACTGCAAGAGGAGGTCACAATGGAAAATACTCCCATGGACCATGTTGAGGATTTTATGGGGAGTGACAGAAACAGGAATATCACCCAGCTTGTCACAGGCGAGTAAACCTCGGGATTGGGATGGGGATGTTGTCTGAATGAAGACTGCATCATTTCGCATATTGGACAACACTGTCACTTCTCCAAACTTATCATCAAGGTGTTCAATGAGGAATTGAGGCTTCGTCAGTAGGAAAGAGTCCCCATCAGTTCTGCTACAGACTAAGAATCGAGGCGAATATGGGTCTCTCCGTTCTGTACCTCTACATTCCTCCCACGGTGTAGCAAGGGAGGGAAAGGATTTAGGGTCATAACTGTCGGCATTGTATTCTATCTTGCAAGAGATGGCTTAGTCTGCTTCATTGTGGGTTATCCGCCCTGATGCTACCCACTCTGATCAGGGACTCTCCCATGGGTGCCACCCAGCCACAGCAGAGGCCAACTGGCATGATGGCTGTTGCCAGGAGTCCTGATGCCCTAGGAAGACAGGCATCTACTCCTTGGCATACATGGGGAGTTTACAGCTCAGGCATCAGCAGTGCGATCCCTGTGTTGTCAGGGGGCTACCACCAAATGGGTACACGATGGCCCCACAACAACGTACTGGCTACAGTGCTGGATATTGGGTGCAGAGAAATCCAATATAGTCATGGAGGCAAAAGAGGACAGGAGACAACAGAAGAAGATGACATACCTCGAAAAGTGTCCTCGCCCAAATAGTTGAATCGCAGGTGGAATGCAAAGCCATGACGAGAGATTTGGGAGATCGAATCGAAGGGCAGTCATGCACCATGTAAGGCATCCTTCCCCATATGGGCTGCACTTCTGTAGAATTTTGGAAGTAGCAGATCAAACCATAGAATGAGATCTGAACTCATAGGGCCGAAAAGTGAGAGACTCCTTTTAGTCACTTCTTACGACAGGCAGGAATACCTCAGTCCTATTCTAACCCCCCGGATCCGCAGGGGGATAACATCTGTGTTACATATTGCCATCTTTTCCCGTGGTTTATGGACCACATCAATTTCAGCTAGCACAACTGCAGTTTCTACTGCTTCATTCAGAGTCTCCAATAATTCTATCTGAACTCTGTGACATTTCTGGCTGTAATCCCAATACACATGTGCCAAGTGCTGTCTCGTCAGCTTCCTGTAAAAATGCTTTGTTGACATTACCATTCTCATATGTATTGACATTAATTTTGCAGATACTGTCTACAGAACTATCAATCATATTTGAAAAATACTGTCAAGTTGCTCACAGTAGTATAGCCATGTATTCCTCCTCGGATATCTGTCCACCAACCCTTTCCTTACATCATGGAACAGCTGTGCTTCTCTCAACTTTTCATGGCATATAATATACGTCTTAGTGTCCCCTGCCAGATTTAGCTTGCTACACTCAACGACTGCTCATTACTCCAATGTCTCAACACAACAGGTGTGTTTAAATTATCGAAGAAGACAAAGACATCTTTCTCTTATTTTCCTGAACATGGGGTGCCAATGCAGCAGCATTAGTGGCCAGGATAGGTGTGCAAGTAAACAACAGTTCCCTTCTTTCCTCCCTTATTTGCCGTAACTCTCCTTGTAATTGAGATACTTTATTTATTAACTGCTAAATACCTTCCTGAGCCAAAATTTGCTTCTCCATACTGCCTACTTACAACCAATTGAATTGTACAGTATACCCAAAATAAAAATGAAAAGGATACTGCCTACTTACAACCAATTGAATTGTACAGTATACCCAAAATAAAAATGAAAAGGAAGAAGGAAAGATAAGTAAAAACCCTACCGGATCAAATGAAATTTTGAGTCTGCATGTTACTGTTATTGCTGCATAGGACATCTCTGCTGCAGGTGGTCCATGGTTCCGGCTGTTCATCTTCAATAATCAATCTAACACCAGTTGTAACTTTGGTGCAGTTGGAGAAGGTCCAGAGGGTAATTACACAGGCTCATTTACAATCACTGGCTCGTGGGATTAAGATTATCTGCATCTAAGCGTATACCAGTAATTAATCTAATCTTGTACTCCCAATACCAAAGGGAGCAATGCAAAGCAGGTTGTAATATACAGGGTGATTATAAATAAAGTTAAACTTTCAAACTGCTGTAGAAATAACACCACTGGTCAGAATGACGTCAAATTGCAGCGGAATATTATCGGACAGGAAAAATAAATAGTTACAAAATGTAGGAATAGATGGTGCTGTAAGCATCATAATTTAATAGTGGTCGACTACAAATGAATCGTACAACACTGCCTAAGGTGTACGTTTGGCATTAAACAAACTGTACTACTCAGTGTGCACGGGTGTACAGGTGTGATACTGTTAGTTATGTAAGCCCATCCACCACTGCAAGGTCATATCACATCAGATGGGAAAAAATTGGTTTTTAATTGTCCTGAGGCCAAAAACCGCACAAAAAGCATCCATCACATTGGTTTTTAATTGCCCTGAGGGGAAAAAAAAACAAACAAACAAACATTAATCAAAACCAAATCAGATTATCAATTTCTGTGTGACTGGTGCAAAATCATGTTCAATATGCTGTCCACCGTTTTCTGCAACAGGTTGAAATCGAGAAACAGCACGTCCCACAACTGATCGGAGTGTTTCCGTAGTCATGTTCGGAATGTGTTGCGCAGTGCGTGCCTTCAATGCAGCTAAGTTTGCAATCTGAACACTGAACACAACGTCTTTCAGATAGCCCCACAGCCGGAAGTCACACAAATTAAGATCAGGTGATCAGGCTGGCCAGGCTGTAGGGAAATGGCAGCTGATAATTCTAGCATTTCCAAAATAGCGCTTCAGCAGTTGCTTAACTGGATTTGCAATGTGTGAAGGTGCGCCATCTTGCATAAAAGTGATACCATCCACACATCCATGCTGTTGGAGAGCTGGAATGACGTGGTTGCGCAAAAGACACTCATAGCGCTTACTAGTGATGGTACAGGCAACAGGACCAGAAGTACCTGTCTCTTCGAAAAAATATGGCCCTATGATAAATGATGCCATAAACCCACACCACACAGTGACCTTTTCAGGATGAAGTGATACTGGTTGATTTGCGTATGGATTTTCCATTGCGCATATTCGACAATTCTGTGTTTTGACATATCCTGTCAGTTGGAAGTGGGCTTTGTCTGGCCACAAAATCTTCCACGACCAATCATTGTCCACTTCCATGCGAGCAAGAAATTCTAAAGCAAAGGTCTCTCTTGCTGGCAGGTCAACAGGAAGCAACTCATGCACATGAGTAATTTTGAATGGATAGCAAAGAAGGATGTTTCATAGCATTTTACGCACTGTGCTCATGGGTATGTCCAATGTTCGGGCAATTCTCTGTGCACTACACGTTTGCACACCACCACTCGTCTCCTCCTGTATTGTTGTGGCCACTGCTTCCACTGACGTCGAATCAATTCATTTCCTCTCTCTACCAGGTTGCACACCAAAATAAACTGCCTTTTCAAATTATCGAATCATTTTCTCCAGACCCACGGCAGTCATCGGACTAACACCCTTTTTCAAACCCTTCAGTGTTGGGAAGTTCTGCCAAGTGATGTGTGCACAGTCATCATCCTTGTAATACAGTTTTACAAGCAGAGAATGATGCTACACTGAAACAGTCATAGCGAACATCGCAGACATGACAGGAGGAAAAGCCGTGCACCCAGCGTGTATATACCAACTTCAATTGGTTGTGCGCAAGACAGGTGTTTTCATTTGCGTATTCTTTTTCTTTTTTTTCTTTTTTTTTGTTGTGGTTTTTGGGTGCAAAAATGCTATGGTCATTAGCGCCCAGTCAGTGACTTAGGAAAAGGCAGAAATGGGAACGAAACTCAAAAAATTGGAGAAACTAAAAATAGAAGGAAAGCTTAAAAAAACCACTACAGAAGGGGGTTGTTGTCCCCAAAAAGAGTGTCAAATGACTGACATCATCTCACCGGCACTAATAAACTCGAGAACACGATCGGCTCAGCGCGTGTCATCTGCTAAAATGGAAGATATATCAGGCGACAGCCGTAGACGGACATGTAACGGAGTAAAATAGGGGCACTCAAGTAAAAGGTGTCTTACCGTCCACAGCTGAGAGCAGTGAGGACAGAGTGGGGCAGGATCACCACTTAAAAGATGTCGATGGCTAAAAAGACAGTGCCCTATCTGGAGTCTAGTTAAAATTACCTCCTCCCGACGACGCGTTCGGGAGGAAGAGGTCCAAGCACAGGGAAGAGCTTTCACGTCCCGCAATTTATTATTGGGAAGTGTCGAACAATGTGCATGCTATAAAAGAGTAACACGACGACATAAAACACTCCGTAGATCACCAAAGGGAATCGTGCGAATAGCTGGCTGAAGAAGAGAGACTGCAGCCTTGGCCACTATATTGGCCGCCTCATTTCCACAGATACCAACGTGTCCTGGGATCCAGAGGAACGCCACAGAGACGTCCCCCAAGTGGAGCAAGTGGAGGCAGTCCTGAATCCGGTGGACCAGAGGGTGGACAGGGTACAGAGCTTGGAGACTGAGGAGAGAGCTGAGGGAATCTGAACAGATAACATACTGTATCCGCTGATGGTGACGGATGTATTGGACAGCCTGGAGAATAGCGTGAAGCTCCGCAGTATAAACCGAACACTGGTCGGGAAGCCGAAATCGATTTGGGGTGTCGCCAACAATATAGGCACTCCCTACACCTAACGATGTTTTCGAGCCATCAGTATAAATAAACGTGGCTTCCTTCATTTGTGCACATAGAGCAGCAAATGCCTGATGATAAACAAGTGAAGGGGTACCATCCTTGGGAAATTGACAAAGGTCACGGAGCAGGCTGGTCCGGGGACGGAGCCAAGGCGGTGCTGTACCCCAAGTTGTCAAGAAGGTTTTAGGAAAGCGGAAGGAAAGAGAATGGAGCAGTTGACGGAAGCGGACTCCCGGTGGTAGTAGGGAGGAAGGGCGGCCTGCATACCCTACATCCAAGGAGGCGTTGAAAAAAATGTCATGGGCCGGATTAGCAGGCATGGAAGACAGATGGCTAGCATAACGACTCAGAAGGACTGCTCACCGATTGGACAGTGGAGGTTCAGCAGTCTCAGCATAAAGGCTTTCCACAGGCCTGGTGTAGAAAGCTCCAGACACTGAACGTAATCCACAGTGGTGGATAGAGTCGAGACGCCAAAGAATAGACGGCCGAACAGAGGAGTAGACTATGCTTCCATAGTCCGATTTTGAGTGCACTAAGAGCGATAGAGGCGGAGAAGGACCACTCGGTCCGCTCCCCAGGAGGTACCATGCAGGACACGGAGGGTGTTGAGGGACCGCAGACAGCGAGCCGAAAGATAGGAAATGTTGGAGGACCAGCACAGTTTTCTGTCAAACATAAGACCCAAGAATTTAGCAACGTCCAAAAATGGAAGGTTGACAGGTCCTAGATGTAAGGAGGGCGGAAGAAACTCCTTACGACGCCAAAAATTAACTTAACGGTCTTACTGGGAGAAAAGTGGAAGCCGGTTTCGATGCTCCAAGAGTGGAGGTGATCGAGACATCCTTGAAGACGTCGTTCAAGAAGGCTGGTCTGTTGAGAGCTGTAGTAAATCGCAAAATTGTCCACAAAGAGGGAGCCTGAGACATCGAGAAGGAGACAGTCCATAATGGGATTTATGGCAATGGCAAACAGTATAACACTCAGCACGGAGCCCTGGGGTACCCCGTTTTCTTGGGAGAAAGTACGAGAGAGAGTAGTATTCACCCGCACTCGAAATGTGCGCTCTGCCATAAATTCACGAAGAAAAAGGAGCAGCCGACCTCAAAAGCCCCAAGAGAACAGTGTGCGGAGGATGCCTGTCCTCCAACAGGTATCGTATGCTCTCTCCATATCAAAAAATATTGCTACTGTTTGGCGTTTCCGGAGAAAATTGTTCATGACATAAGTGGAGAGAGCAACAAGATGGTCAACTGCAGAACGATGCTTTCGGAAACCGCATTGGGCAGGTGTTAAAAGATTGCGGGACTCCAGCCACCAAGCTAAACGGCAATTCACCATACGCTCCAAAACCTTACATACACTACTCATGAGACAAATGGGGCGATAGCTAGAGGGGAGATGTTTGTCCTTTCCAGGTTTCGGAACAGGAACGACAATAGCTTCCCGCCATTGTCTGGGAAAAGTACTGTCGGTCCAAATTCGATTATAAAAGCGAAGGAGGTAACGCAGACTATGGTTTGATAAATGCAGCAACATTTGGATGTGGAGGAGGAGCGAGAAGAAGAGAGTGCATGTTGAAGTTCCCGCATGGAGAAAACAGTATTATAGCTTTCGCGATTTTGAGAGGAGAAAGCAAGAGGTTGCACTTCCGCTGCACGTTTCTTCGGGAGAAACGCTGGCGGGTAATTTGAAGAGCTCAAAATCTCAGCAAAGTGTTGACCCAATGATTTAGAAATTGCGACGGGGTCCGCTAACATATCATGCGTGACAGTGAGCCCAGAGACCGGGGAGAAACTAGGCGCGCCAGATAACCGTCGAATCCGACTCCAAACTTCCGAGGAGGGAGTGAAGGTGTTAAATGAGCTAGTAAAGAAGTTCCAGGTTGCCTTCTTGCTATCGCGGATGATGCAACAGCATCGCGCACGGAACTGCTTATAGCGGATACAGTTGGCCAAAGTAGGATGGTGGCGGAAAACGCGAAGAGCACGTCGCCGCTCACGTATTGCGTCATGGCATGCCTCGTTCCACCAAGGAACTGGGGGGCGCCGGGGCAGTTCGGAGGTGCGTGGTATTGAACGTTCCGCAGCTGTAAGAATAACGTCTGTAATATGTGTGACCTCATCGTTGACGCTAGGAAAGTGAGGGTCATTGAATGTTGCTAGAGACGAAAAAAGTGTCCAATCGGCTCGGGCAAACTTCCAGCGTCGCGGGCGCATATATGGCAGTTGAGGCTGCAGTCTAAGGACACATGGAAATTGGTCACTAGAGTGTGTATCATCAAGGGCGAACCATTCGAAGCGCCGATCTAGCGGAACAGTACCGACCGATAGGTCCAAATGAGAGAAATTTGTCGTGGAGGCAGACAAATATGTAGATCTGCTTGGTGGAAGACGTCTAGCAATAGTGAGCCACGCGGACAAGGATGTGGAGATCCCCAAAGCGGGTGGTGGGCATTGATGTCCCCAACCAGCAAATAGGGGGGTAGAAGCTGACCAAGAAGATGAAGGAGATCAGCTCGTGCCATTGGTGTGGATGATGGAATGTATACAGTACAAAGAGAAAAGGTGTATCCAGAAAGGGAAAGAAGGACAGCGACAGCTTGGAAGGAAGTGTTTAAGGGGATTGGGTGATAATGGAGAGTATCATGGAGAAGAATCATAAGTCCTCCATGTGCTGGAGTGCCTTCAACAGAGGGGAGATCAAATCGGACGGACTGAAAATGGGGGAGAACAAAGCGGTCGTGGGGACGCAGCTTTGTTTCCTGAAGACAGAAGATGACCGGCGAGTAGGATCGTAAGAGGATCGACAATTCATCCCGATTGGCTCGAATGCCGCAGATATTCCAGTGGATAATGGACACAGCGTGAATAGAAAATGGAGGAATGGGACCAAGGTTGCCGTCAACTCAATGACTGCTCAGAGCTTGCGACCGACAGCATGAAACGGCCTTCAGCCGAAGGCAGAAGATCCTGATCCATAGGTTGTTCAGGAGCAGCTCCTGCCACCAGCAATTGGCCGGTTGATCGGCCGCCAGCAGTGCACCTCGGCGACACAGAACAAGGCCGAGGCTGGTTACCACCAGGTGGTGCTGTAGATGAGACATGCCTTGGCGGAGAAGGAGAGGAACTGGGTTTCTTAGTAGCCTTCTTGGAAACATGATGTTTAGATGGAGGAGGAACCGATGGTTGTGAAGTTGGGGTACGTAAAAAATCTTCATGAGTATGCTCTTTTTTCGAAGTCTTGGTGTCTGACTTTTGGGCTCGAGATTTAGCAGAACCTGATGAAGGGTGAGCCATAGAGTGAGCAGGTGAAAGTGGGGAGGTTGAACGGGCGATCTTTGCGCTGGCCAATCTGATGACCGTGGCACTAAAGGTGAGATCACAAGTCTGCATGGCCGCCTCCTTTGTTGGCCGAGGAGAGGCAAGGACAATGCTGTATTTTCCTGTCTGAGGCACAGTGGGCTTTCGACTGGCGAATAATTTTCAAGCAGCAAAGGTCGACACCTTTTCCTTCACTCTGATTATCTGAATGAGCTTTTCGCCTTTAAAAATGGGGCAATCTCGAGAGGAAGCAGCGTGGTCACCCATACAGTTGATGCAACGAGGGGATGGAGGTGGACAAGCACCCTCATGGGCATCCTTGCCACAAGTGACACATTTGGCCGGATTGGAACAGGACTGGCTGGTGTGATTGAACCGCTGACACCGATAGCAACGTGTACGGTTTGGGATGTAAGGGCGAACGGAAATTATCTCATAGCCCGCTTTGATTTTCGATGGGAGTTAAACTTTGTCAAATGTCAAGAAGACAGTACGGGTTGGAATGATGTTTGTGTCAACCCTTTTCATGACTCTATGAACAGCCGTTACACCCTGGTCAGACAGGTAGTGTTGAATTTCCTCGCCGGACAATCCGTCGAGGGAGCGTGTTTAAACGACCCCACGTGATGAATTTAAAGTGCGGTGCGCTTCCACCTGGACAGGGAATGTGCGTAGCAGTGAGGTACGCAGCGATTTTTGTGCCTGGAGGGCACTGACTGTTTCTAACAACAAGGTGCCATTTCGTAATCTGGAACAAGACTTTACAGGACCTGCAATTGCGTCGACACCTTTCTGAATAATGAAAGGGTTGACCGTGGAGAAGTCGTGACCTTCGTCAGACCGAGAAACAACAAGGAACTGTGGCAACGATGGAAGGACTGTCTGTGGCTGAGACTCATTCCACTTACGCTTGTGAGCAGACATAGTAGAAGATGAGGAAACCATTGCGAAAGTATCCCCCATGATTACCAGCATCTCCGATGGCGCGCTCCTTCCTTGTGGGGGCCCTCTCTGAGGGCACTCCCGCCTTAGGTGATTGTTCACACCTCAGGTCACACCTCCCGAGAAACGGACGGAGGGACCAATTGGCACTTTCGGAAGGTATCAGCTCGGGTAATCACCCCTCCCTGGGCCTGGCCGTTACCAGGGGGTACGTACGTGTCCTACCTGTCTACCCGGGGCGGGGAATTACGCGTTACCCCGTCACCGGCTACGCGTGAAAATGCGTGGGTCGGCCTTCAGACACGCACAGGGAGGAAAAAAGAGAAAGGGAAAAACAAAGAAAGGGAAAGGAAAGAAGAGAGGTCTCCAATGCCGCAGCGGAGAAAAGGGTAGAGAGAAGAGGTAAGGAAAGGAGAAGGACAAAGGAAGGATGGAGACGTGCAAGCAAAGAAAACGAAGAATGTGTGACATTTTTGAGCGTCCGTCTCTGGACGTAGGCACAAAACATACTCCCAGAGGGGGAGAAAGGGAAGGAAAGAGGCGGTGGTGAGTGGAGGGGGGGGGCCAAGATGGGGGATAGGGAAGGATGCGGAAAAGGAAGGTATGCAGCCCGGGAAGGAAGGAAGGAAGGAAGGAGGGCCACATTAGCTCGGGGTCCCGTGCTCGCTACGCACGTATCCACAAAAGAGTTGTGGACCCCCTGGGGAGATTTGCGTATTCTGACACAGACAGTGCCGTCTACCGATCAATTTTCACACTATTTTTTTTCTTCTGCCATATGTTTTCACCCTTCTCCGACAATATTCCGTTGCAATTTGACATCATTCTGATCAGTGGTGTTACTTCTACAGTGGTTTGAAAGTTTAACTTTAATTATTATCACCCTATATTTCTACAGTCATCATTTGAAACCAGTTCTTCAAAGTTTGTAAGGAGGCTTTTCAGGATTGTTTACATCTATCTTCAAGAGCCAGTAAGTTCAATTTCTTTAATATCTCTGCGACACTCTTCCATGGATCAAAGAAATGTGTCCATTTGTACTGCCCTTCTCTGAATATGTCCAATACCCTGTGTTAGTCCCGTCTGGTACAGGTCACACACACTAGAGCAATATTCTAGGATGGGTTACACAAGTGGTTTGTGTTGTGGGTTGGCAGGAGAGCCAACACCGTGATTATTAGAGGAAGCCAAAAGGCACGCGTTTTAGCTCACGCAGGCTGGCGTGAGGTCTGGAACAGGACAAGGAAATTAGAATTTAGAAAAACGGACGTAGCTGGTGGAATACTTAACTTTAATCCATTAATGATGAGCGTCGCTCTTAACTGGACATTATTCACAATATCAATAGTAACTGAACACGGTGCCTTGCTAGGTCGTAGCAAATGACGTAGCTGAAGGCTATGCTAACTATCGTCTCGGCAAATGAGAGCGTATTTTGTCAGTGAACCACCGCTAGCAAAGTCGGTTGTACAACTGGGGCGAGTGCTAGGAAGTCCTAGGAAGACCTGTCGTGTGGCGGCGCTCGGTCTGCAATCACTGATAGTGGCGACACGCGGGTCTGACGTATACTAACGGACCGCGACCGATTTAAAGGCTACCACCTAGTAAGTGTGGTGTCTGGCGGTGACACCACACTTTGTATGCAAACTCCTTTGTAAACTGATTGCATTTTCCCAGTATTCTACCAATAAACTGATGTCTACCACCTGCTTTACCCATGACTGAGTCTATGTAATCATTCCACTTCATATTTCAGCGAAATGTTGAACTCTGGTATTTGTACTAGTTGACAGATTCCAATTGTGACTGACTGATACTACAGTCATAGGATCCTACATTTTTCTTTTTGTGAAGTGCACAATTTTACATTTCTGAACATCTAAAGCAAGTTTCCAATCCCTGCACCACTTTCAAGACTTATGAAGATCTGACTGAATATTTCTTCTGCTTCTTTCAGACAGTATGTTATAGATAACTGCATCATCCACAAAAAGTCTGAGGTTACTATTAATATTGTCTGCAAGACCATTAATATATAACATCAACAGCAAGCATCCCCACACACTTCCCTGATGTGCACCCAAAGTTACTTCTACATTTGTTGATTATTCTCCATCAAGGTGACTTGCTGCATCCTCCCCACCAAGAAATCCTCAATCAAGTCACAAATTTCACTTGATACCCCATACAATCATACTTTTGACAATAAGCACAGATGCAGTACTGAGTCAAATACCACAGCATTTCCCCAGTACGACAGCCTCCAGTTGCTTGCTGCGCATTGTGCTGCTGCTGCTGCCGCCACTGCTGCTGCAGCAACATTGCTAGGTTCCTGTATTTTCCAGCAGTAGCAAATGTTGCCGGTGGTGGCGTCTATGAGGATACCATGCTAAAGTCACGCTCCAGGGCCTAGAGTGTACATCTTCTAGTGATACCCTGACAAACCCAGATGTGGCAGGACCCTCATATCATACTCTCGGGACTGCAGCAAAGGGTGGCATTGGCCCTGGTGCACAGATGTGTAGGCAGCATGCAGTGTTTCGTGTCCCAGCAAAGATATAGGATACTGTATCACTGACATGACACTGGACAGCTCAGGCTCAACGTCAGGCCCTTGTTCGATGATGAACTGGTACATGTAGCCATCAATATTGCTGCCCCCTCATGATTTCACAGTAACGATGATGTTAGTGAGTCATGCCAAATAGTCTGGGATGGGGCAAAGACTCAGTTGTCATAATTCGGCTGCAATACTCTCTGCAGGCTGGCTGCCATTGGCACGTGTGGCCTGTCACCACACAGGCACTGCAAAGCTGCTGACCACACAGTCCACTGGCATTTACTGGCCGACTTTAGTGGTGGCCGAATTTCATCCTGGTGCTGCACTACTGATTCTAAGTCCCATTTATAACTTTACCCTTTACAAAGTTCTACAGTAAGTAATTAATGTGTGTCTCCCACAGGAATTTAACATCGACCCTCAGTCCAATAGGTGCTGCACATTTTGCTTCACTAATGATGCCGCTATTGTAGAGGAGCTGAATGTCGCCAGAATCAGAAATAGTGAAAAACTGAATGTGATGATTTTGTTTTGTTTTTTACTGCAATTGAGTGTCAGTACAATGATTATGAACCAATAATTACATCTGCCATACTATTCAGTTCCTGACCTGAATCGGTAACCATTATTAATAGAGTGCTTCCAGGTGTTCTGCTGAGCTGCTGTTCCCATTTTATGCACACAATTTTGATGCTCTACCTCTCTGTAGTACTTACATGCCACAAGCTGTGCTGTTATGTGTACCTGCTGTCTGAACTCCGACCACAATATTCCTTCATACGGTGAGGTCACGGAATGCATGATATACCTAGAAACACTGACATGACGAACACGATGGTTTTGTGGTTCAAGTGTTATTGTGTGGGTAAGCATAATGTTGCATGGGTGTACTGACCTCCAAATCTTTGAACATGGTACACTCACTGGTCAATGTTATTGTGACATTGTATTTCTTTCCCAGTATGTCTTTCCAAGGTTGCATTCAGCCCTAACTTCACTTTCATAGGTGACAAAGCATTGGACTGTGCAGGTGGAGCAGCCCTTGGAGCGAGAGGATGTGCATGGATTGGACTAGCCTGTCCATTCCCCTGACTTGATCAAGTGTGGAATGTGTTGGGAAGACATATTGCAGCACACACACACATACACCAATGACCATCCAGCAGTTGTCAACCATGCTGGTGGAGGAATGGAATGCCCTACCACAAGAAGTCCTTACCAATCTTGTGGTTAGCATTGAAGCATATTGCAGAGCACACACTGCCACCCATGGTGATCACACACCCTATTAAGGACTACGTCTCACCTTCTGCAATGTCCAGGGGAACATCATGAATCAAGGTGACTCCAGTATAATTATTTTCTTTGAATACAAGTGCCATTACATATTCCTTTCAGTTATCTTCTGCACTATGCTGTTGCACTTCTTTCTATGTAGGATCCAAGTTTCAATGAGCTATGTTACATGGCAGTGACACATCATGAGAAAGTTAATTTCATCCTTAAGTGTTGGACACCAGCGTAGTTGTGGTAAAACATTGTATCTAAATAAATGCAGGAGTGCAGTCTCTCCTGTGCCTCACTAAATCTAAAATTACTCTGGGCTTCTTCAATAACCAGAATGGTAATTAGTTCCCACCATCAGTTTGGGTTTGGTACTTGCCCCATAACAAGGGACTCTTGAGTCATGCTTCACATGGATTCCGAATGGCCTCAAGTTTGGACGATTTTGAGGAAAGATGCTCCATTGCCAAGTGAGTGAGGGAAAAACTATTGCCTATATACCTCTGCAAGAACGCTAGTTTCTCGTATCTTATATTTGTGGTCCTTATGTTAAAGGTACGTTGGTGGCAGCTGAGTCATTCTGCTGTCTACTTCAAATGCTTGTTCTCTAAATTTTCTCAATTGTGTTTCATGAAAAGAATGTCATCTTCCTGTCATCATCATCATCATCATCATCATCATCATCATCATCATCATCATCATCATCATCATTTAAGATTGATTATGCCTTTCAGTGTTCAGTCTGGAGCATAGTCCCCCTTATAAAATTCCTCCATGATCCCCTATTCAGTGCTAACATTGGTGCCTCTTCTGATGTTAAGCCTATTACTTCAAAATCATTCTTAATTGAATCCAGGTACCTTCTCCTTGGTCTACCCTGACTCCTCCTACCCTCTACTGCTGAACCCATGAGTCTCTTGGGTAACCTTGCTTCTCCCATGCATGTAACATGACCCCACCATCTAAGCCTGTTCGCCCTGACTGCTACATCTATAGAGTTCATTCCCAGTTTTTCTACGATTTCCTCATTGTGGACACCCTCCTGCCATTGTTCCCATCTACTAGTACCTGCAATCATCCTAGCTACTTTCATATCCGTAACCTCAACCTTATTGATAAGGTAACCTGAATCCACCCACCTTTCGCTCCCATACAACAAAATTGGTCGAAAGATTGAATGATGCACAGATAACTTAGTCCTGGTACTGACTTCCTTCTTGCAGAAGAGAGTAGATCATAGCTGAGCACTCACTGCATTAGCTTTGCTACATCTCGCTTCCAGTTCTTTCACTATGTTGCCATCCTGTGAGAATATGCATCCTAAGTTCTTGAAACCGTCCACCTGTTCTAACTTTGTTCCTCCTATTTGACACTCAATCCATTTGTATCTCTTTCCCACTGACATTACTTTCGTTTTGGAGATGCTAATCTTCATACCATAGTCCTTACATTTCTGATCTAGCTCTGAAATATTACTTTGCAAACTTTCAATCGAATCTGCCATCACAACTAAGTCATCCGCATATGTGAGACTGCTTATTTTGTGTTCACATATCTTAATCTCACCCAACCAGTCAATTGTTTTCAACATATGATCCATAAATAACATGAACAACAGTGGAGACAGGTTGCAGCCTTGTCTTACCCCTGAAACTACTCTGAACCATGAACTCAATTTACCTTCTACTCTAACTGCTGCCTGACTATCTATGTAAAGACCTTTAATTGCTTGCAAAAGTTTGTCTCCTATTCCATAATCTCGTAGAACAGACAATAACTTCCTCCTAGGAACCCGGTCATATGCCTTTTCTAGATCTATAAAGCATAGATACAATTCCCTGTTCCACTCGTAGCACTTCTCCATTATTTGCCGTAAGCTAAAGATCTGGTCCTGACAACCTCTAAGAGGCTTAAACTCACACTGATTTTCATCCAATTTGTCCTCAACTAATACTCGTACTTTCCTTTCAACAATACCTGAGAAGATTTTACCCACAACACTGATTAAAGAGATACATCTGTAGTTGTTACAATATTTTCTGTTTCCATGTTTAAAGATTGCCATGATTACTGCTTTCGTCCAGGCTGATGGAACCTGTCCCGACTCCCACGCCATTTCAGTTATCCTGTGTAGCCATTTAAGACCTGACATTCCACTGTATTTGATGAGTTCCGACTTAATTTCATCCACCCCAGCCGCTTTATTGCACTGCAATCTATTGACCATTTTCTCCACTTCCTCAAATGTGATCCTATTTCCATCATCATTGCTATCCCATTGTACATCAAAATCTGAAACATTACTGATCGTATTTTCACCTACATTGAGCAACTCTCCAAAATATTTCGAAGACTGCTAATTACATTCCAGAATGGTTTTCCAGCAGCTTGACCCAAAGTCTCCAACCTGTTTCCAAAGTCTTCCCAAGATTTCTTTTTGGATGCTGCAATTATCTGTTTGGCTTTGTTTCTTTCTTCAACGTAACTTTCTCTGTCTACCTGCATTCTAGTATGTAGCCATTTTTGACACACCTTTTTCCTTTTACAGGCTGCCTTGACTGTGTCATTCCACCAAGCTGTTTGCTTCATCCTACCTTTACACACTACTGTTCCAAGACATTATTTAGCCACCTCTAGTACTGTGTCCCTGTACCTTGTCCATTCCTTTTCCAATGACTGCAATTGACTACATTCAACTAACTGGTACCTTTCTGAGATCACTGTTATGTACTTGTGCCCGATTTCCTTATGCTGAAGTTTCTCCACTCTTATCCTCCTACATATGGACCTGACCTCCTGCACTTTCGGCCTCACAATACCAATTTCACTGCAGATTAAATAGTGATCAGTGTCATCAAAGAATCCCCCGAACACACGTGTGTCCCTCACAGCCTTCCTGAATTCCTGATCTGTTATTATATAGTCAATGACACATCTGGTTCCCCTGCCTTCCCAAGTATACTGGTGAATGTTCTTATGTTTAAAAAAAGGAGTTTGTGATTACTAAGCCCATACTGGCACAGAAATCCAAGAGTTGTTCCTGTTGGCCTCCATATCCTCTCCAAATTTACCCATAACCTTTTCATACCCTGTCAGGGATTCCCATTTGAGTTCACGAAGCATCTCCGTATTGACTGTTCTAACTGGTCACAAATCTAGCATCATGCCTCTTGAGTTGCAAAAGTGTTCTGTATGTGGTCTCATCTGTATTTGAGCTGCACTTACATAGAATTCTCCTAATAAACCTAAGCCAATAATTCACCTCCCCCTACAACAAACACAAATACTGGTTCTATTTCACGTTATTTTGCAGCATTACACCTAGATATTTAATTGACATGACTGTGTCAAGCAGCACACTACTAATACTTTATTTGAACATTACAGGATTATTTTTTCCCTACTCATCTGCATTAACTCACATTTTTCTACATTTACAGCGAGTTTCGATTCATCACATCAACTAGAAATATTGTGTACTTCATCTTGTATCCTCCAACAGTTACTCAATGATGACACCTTCCTGTACGCCACATCATCATCAACAACCAGCCGCAGATTGCTGCTCACTGTCTGTCAAACCACTTATACGTATCCTTGTCTCTGATGAACACTCGCTGTTAAGGACAACATAATGCATTCTATTACTTAAGATGTCTTTGAACCACTCACATACTTGGGAAGCTAATCTGTATGCTCAGACATTTGTTAACTGTTTGCAGTGGGGCAACATGTTGTTGAATGTGTTGCGAAATGTAGGCATATGGAATCTGCCTGTTGACCTTTAACCATGATTTGCAGTGTATCATGCGAGGCATGGGCAAGCATTAGCAATGAGAATATGTTCAAGAATTCTGTAGCAAACCGAGGTTAAGGATATTGATTGTAATCTTGGGGGTCCATTCTTTTACCCTTCTTATATACACTAGTCACCTGCACTTTTTTCCAGTTGTCTGGGACTTTGCTCTGGGTGATAGAGTTGTGGTAACTGCAAGCTAAGTACGGGGTCAATGCCATAGACTACACTCAGTAAAACCAAATCCAGACCTGGTGAGTTATTTGCTTTTAACTCTTTCAGTTGCTTCTCTATGCCTGGGATGCCTATTACTATGTTCTCCATATGGGAGTCTGTGCAACAATCAAATGTATGATTCTTCTGCATAAATCATTTCTTAAATGTGAAATTTAAACACCCATGGCCAGTCTGACTGCCTTATAGTGGATAGTATCAATGATCTTTAAGTAAGAAATTCTCACTGATCCATGCTCTGTGCACCCATAATCTAGCTGGTATCTCTCAAAATCCTAATAAAACTGGGAGCAGACATGCTTTTTCTGCTTCCCAAGACCCATGTCTAAGGCACCTTTAAGATATTCAATGCTAGCGGGGTTCTTACCTTGCAGTCCTGATGGGGTAACAAAGACAATTTTGAACAAAAAATGAGGCCTAGAAACTTCAAGTCTTTAAACACACACACACACACACACACACACACACACACACACACACACACACACACCTGCAGAAAATCTCTCTTAACTGAGAGTTGATGTTGGAGGAGGAACAAAAAACTACAAAATCATCCGAAAAGTAGAAGCACTGCACAGGACTAATTACTGTAGATGTTATACAGTTTATAACAATGGCACAGAGGGTGTGGTTATAATCTTTCAGGCTCCATACTCCATCATCCTTTAACAAGTGAATTAGAAAATTTATTCCATTGGAGTAAAAAATCACTATCTCGTTATTCAAGTTGTTCTTTACAAAGTAGGTGGTACATTTCTTTGCAGACATAGAAAACATTATTAAGAGCCCCAGAAGAAATAACAGAATTTGAGCATCAAGAGGCCAAAAGCAAATTGTATTGTGACCCAGATGAAGATGTGAGCGAATATGAAGATGGCTTATCACAAATGACACGGAGGTTTAAGAATTAGATGAAACACCTTTTGAGGCTGATTCCTCAGATAATGGGATCAGCAGGTTGGCACAATTTTGTATGGCAACAATGGGAATTTTTGGAACACACACAATTTCCATAAAAAAACATTGAGAGTGTTAGCAAAGAATGTAGTAGTATGAATACCTGATGTGCTAGGCAAAGCAAGAAATGAAATGTCGCCCCTGAAATTATTTGAATTCTTGCTTACTAATGACTAGGTTTCACCAATAGTTATGTACACAAAGAAAAAAAATGCTAATGCAAGGGTAAAAATATAATCCCCCAGTGGTATATTGGAGATACCAAACATAAAGAAAAATAATAACCATTATTTGGCATACTTTTTATGAATAGGTCTCAAAAAAATGCTCATGTCAATTGTGCTGATGCGTGGTCTGTGGTATATGGGTCTTCACATTTCCAAGATGTTATGACCAAAAGTCAGTTCGAATTTTTGATTCATGAATCACTGTTTCAAATCAAGAATAGACCAGTTTCTTCATTTGCATTCATTTATGGGAAAGAAAAAATGTTAGAATCATATGTTCAAAATGAAATACAAAAAAATAAAATAAAAACTTAATTCTGTTGCCAACAATTCATGAGATAAGTTAAGTAGATGAGGAGACAAAGAAATCAAACATATAACTTTTCTATGATGATAACAAAGGGAGATAGTTAATGTGTTTGATTTACTATGCTTCAATAAGACCACATGGCACAAAAGAACCAGGTGCTGGCCAATGTGATATACACTGAAGAGCCAAAGAAACTGGTACTCCTGCATAATATTGTGTAGGGTCCCCGTGAGCATGCAGAAGTGCCACAACACAACCTAGCATAGACTCGACTAATGTCTGAAGAAGTGCTAGAGGGAATTGACACCATGAATCCTGCACGGCTGTTCATAAATCCGTAAGAATGCGAGAGGGTGGAGGTCTCTACTGAACAGCATGTTGCAAGGCAACCCAGATATGCTCAATAATGTTCATGTCTGGAGAGTTTGGTGGCCAGCAGAAAAGTGTTCCTGGAACCACTCTGTAACAATTCTGGACATGTGGGGTGTTGCATTGTCCTGCTGGAATTGCCTCCTAAGTCCATCAGAATGCACAATGGACACAAATGGATGCATATGATCAGAGAGGATGCTTACATACATGTCACCTGTCAGAGTCATATCTAGACATATCAGGGGTCCCATGTCACTCCAACTGTATATGCTCTACACCATTACAGACATTCCACAGGCTTGAACAGCCACCTGCTGATATGCACGGTCCATGGATTCATGGGGTTGTCTCCATACCGTACATGTCCATCCACTTGATACAATTTGAAGAGAGACTTCTCCGACCAGGCAACATGTTTCCAGTCATCAATGGTCCAATATCAGTGTTGATGGGCCCAGGCTAGGCGTAAAATTTTGTGCCATGAGCAAAGGTACACAAGTGGCCTTCGGCTCCGAAAGCCCATATCGATGATATTTCATTGAATGGTTCGCACACTGGCACTTGCTGATAGCCCAGCATTGAAATCTGCAGCAATTTGCAGAAGGGTTGCACTTCTGTCACATTGAATGATTCTCTTCTGTCATTGTCAGTTCCATTCTTGCAGGATCTTTTTCTGGCTGCAGTGATGTTGGAGATTTGATGTTTTACCGGATTCCTGATATTTACGGTACACTCGTGAAATGGTCATACAGGAAAATCCCTACTGCATCACTACCTAAATGCTGTGTCCCACCGCTTTTCCACCGACTGTAACACCATGTTAAAACTCACTCAGATCTTGATAACCTGCCATTGTAGCAGCAGTAACCGATCTAACAATTGTGTTAGATACTCGTCGTCTTATCTAGGCGTTGCCAACCTCAGTGCCATATTCTGTCTGTTTACATTACTCTGTATTTGAATACACATGCCTATACCAGTTTCTTTGGCACTTAAGTGTATATGTATAAACTTTTAGATGCATCAGGGATAAACATTTAAGAAGGGGAATGGCAATACAATGAGCTAAAGCAATTTTCTCAGAGGAATAGCGACACAAACAGCCAAAGGAATTTTGTCGTCATTGGCATATGGGCTGGTCAAAGAAGAAATGAGAGAGAACTGTAAAAGAAACATTTACCTAAAGAGCTTCACATAATGATAGAACAGATTTTTCCAAGAGATATTCCAGGATAAGTAACACAACCACAAACAATCACAAGAAAAAGGTGGGCAATGCTGTCTTTAAAGTCTTAAAGAAGACCAGAAAAGTTCCTTTGAATGCAGTGTACGTTCAAAAAGAGTTTGTACAGACCATCAGAAAAGTATTTGCCAAAGTTGCTGTAAAAGTTTGGTTTCAAAATGTTTTACATATTCCAGATTCCATCAAATTTTGAAATTTATTAATAAAATTTTTATTTCCTTTTACACGATGAACTATTTTTATTTGTAGCTGTTAGCTTTACATTTTTTACTAATACATATTATTATTTGTCATACTGTCCTAAATAATATTTGGTTGTTTCAATGGCTCATCTAATTTTTTTATGATATGTTCTACTGTGTTCTGGAATACTGTAGTAAAAAGGTAGTTGAATACAAAAGAAAAGTGCAATCTCTTATACCCATTGATCACAACAATGATATAATACAATACACTGACATAATAATTATCAGTCCTGACATGTAAAAAATTTAACAATACATTATAGTACTTGTTAATTATTACTTGTTTATTACTTTATATTCCTACAGAACCTTTATTTTAACAGAGATAATTTAAAAAAGGACATGGGTTAAATTTTTACCCCCACCTTGTTATTTATGTCTCTGAATTAGCACCCTGGTATTCTAGGGTTAATAACTTTCACCTGGGTAGCCTTCACTGTCTCAGAATTACAAAGCCTCTTGATAGACTTAATTTGTGCTGCAATTATCTCCAATGCTTTATTTATGTAGAAAGGTAACAATTTCTTAAATGTACCATTTACATGTTTGGTATTATGAAAAAATTCAGAACGGTATCTGGTCTGTTACTGCTGCCGATAGGTGTCTCAGGTGAAAAAGCCACACACATTCCTTTGGAGTTTGGGTGTTATATACTGTCCAATGGACCACCCAAACTGCCGAGAGTGTTGGAATTCGATGAAAGCTTTCCACAAACAGTTAGGGAAATAAGGGTCCAGCCAGGCAAAGCACCACTTGCCTCATTAAGCCTTGTATAACTGAGGTGCAACAGATTCCCCAAAGGTTGCTAGCTAACTACTATCCTGCCTTGATAACCATGAATTGGTGAGAAACACACCTTAAGATTAAGAAGTTTTTTATAGAGGTTTGTACAGTCTTATTCATCTGGGTAGTTAAGGCAAAATCCCTATCCCTTATGGGACACAACATTACACCATCATTGCACATGGCGGTATGTCCAGAATTGGAAAAGTTCAAGAGTCTCTAGCTCAGGAAACCTGGGTTTGCCAAACTTTATGCAGCCAATGAAGGTTAAGCCCCATGAGGTGCTCACCATCTACAATGGCCCAGGGCACACGTGTAGCCTTACTAAAAATATCATGAGCAGGGCTAGTGTTACATTCCCCCTCCCTCACAGGCCTGCCCCAACAAAAACGAGTGCACCGAAGTTTGCGATACAGCTGTTCTGGTTTGACAAGCAACACTGATGCATTAACAACATTACGTACTGTGGTGAATTCCTAAGAAAACTTAGAAATAAAGAAGCGACACATCAATTGTGAATTAAGTTGTATCAAAGCTGTTCAATCCAAATGAAATACTTCCATAACCATGGTAAGAACTTTATATTCACGCAATCAGAAAGCCAGTTTTGCACCATTATAAAATGTAGTCAACTGATATTTACAGTACCATGCCTCGGCTTTGACTCGTGATGTAATGACGAGGTGTTACGTGGCACCATGTATGGGCAGTATATTTGAAGAGGATGTATGGTAGGATTTCGTGGGACTCTAGTGTCAAATTTTGATGTTTTAAAACTTGTTTGTTGTGTTGTTATTAGTGCCTACTTGCATCTGAAGGTAAACAGCAATGAGTGCTTTGTGGACTCCATTCTAGCTATTTAGGTCAAGTGATATTTTTTATACCGGTTTTTGCAGTGAATTTTGATTCCTTGGTATTGTGGACTTTACTATGCCTATTTAGGTAAACAGATATTTTTAATATTAGTTTCTGCAGATTTATTAATTCATTGGTCTGAGAGATCAGTTTACTTCTATAGTTTAAGTAAAAGTGGTGATATAAATTTTGCAGCATTTCTATGGCCTCTAAATAAGGTTGGCGTAACGGATTTTTCTTCACTTGATAGATAAATGCTTCCATCTATGTAGTATGTGACCATTCACAATTGGCATTTAATGAATACATTCTCCCTTTCTTTACCGACATCTGTCTAGTCAATTTGATTTGACATTAACCATTCTGTCGTGACATATGGTTTTACATTTGATATCTGACAACACCCCCTAATGCTTTGACCATGCACCCTGTTGCAGTCCTTTACAGATTGACATTAGGCCAGTGTATAACAAACTGCCTTGGTCATGTTGTGCTCTGTGTGTGTTGACAGACACTGTAATTCCTATTATACTTTGGCTTTTAGTTTTTACACTGATGAAACCTTATGATTACTCATTACTACTGCTGGTGTAAATTTTATTTACTGGTTTTATGGATGACACGACATGCACGTAATTTCATGACACGATGACCTTACTCATTATACATGGCCCCAATACTCAACTTTTCCTGTTATAAAGTTAGGTTCAGCCTAGCATCATGTTAACTATTTTATTACAGTGTGGCTGGCAGTTTTAACAAGTTATCATTCAATGTATTCTGTCATTTTGTGTTTTAATGTACGATACACTATACACATTTATGACGTGTATGTCTTTGTGATCTGTGGATAACAAAAAGGTCCACTCACATTAATGTAAACACTGCTTATGTTTGATGTCAATGTGCAATGCCCACTCACAGACAGCAGGTGGCAGTACTAGCAGTGGAAGGTACATAAAGTGTGTCAAAGGGACATAGGAAACAGTGTAGTCATTGTCATAATGCGGAAACAGAGACACTTATCTGACGTCCAAAAGCCATGATCACTGGCTTTCAGGCCACGGGTGGAAGTATTTCAATAACACTTCAGCTTGTAAAATGTCCGTGTGATGCAGTTGAAGTATACCATGCATGGCAAAATGACACTATCCAAAACCAGCACCAAACCAACTAGGGTGCACCACGGACCATATATGACGGATAAACAACAGCTCCGGAGATACATATGGTGGTGAATAGACATGCAACTGTTTAGCAACTGACCACCCAAATGAACCAAGTGGCTACTAACAGTGTCCTCAATGACTATCCTGTGAACATTGCTGCTTATGGGCCGCTACAGCAGGCACCTGGTTGGTTGGTTTAAAAGAAGGGGGGGCGGGGGGGGGGGTGGACAAAACTCAAAACTGCTACGTCATCGGTCCCTTGTTTTGAATAAAACAATGGCACAAGGATGAGAATAAAACAAGTGAGATTGACAATACAAAACAGAGAGAAAGGAAAAACCGCAAGGGCAACAAACACTTAAATGGACAAAAGGGGAGAAAAAAAAACCACACAAACACAAGAAACAGGTAGAAGAGATTAAAACGACAAAAAAGTTTACCATGGCTGGCTGACTATGAGAATAAAAAGGAGAAGCCAGCCACTCTGCAACACATTAAAGCCTCCATCCCAAAAGCACGAGGGTGGAGGACACAGAGGGACAAAGGACATGTGCTGAAATTTAGATCAAATGATAAAACCCACCATCACGAATAAAACATAAAACTAAATCAGCCGATGAGGCGTTGTCAGATAAAATTAGTGGCAACAAGTCAAGTAACCGAAGATGTCGTCGCAGGGCATCGACACGGAGGCGGGTCTTCACGGCGCAGGTGGTAGCCATCGATCTCCCAAGCATGGTCAACTCTGAGCCGCCAGAGAACCACAGAGTCCCTGCAAGAGGCCCACATGGAGGACTGCCACACATTCGTAGTCTCCTTAATGGCACTCAGTTTGTTGTGCGTACTGAGACTATACCATTTCATCCCCCAAAGCCGAAAAACCTGGCGACGTAAAAACGAACGCAGGCCAGTTATTGGAATGCCGATCTCCACAAGCAGTTTCTGTGTAGCCTGTTTGGTCAGCCTGTCAGCAAGTTCATTGCCTGGGATTCCTGTGTGTCTGGGGTCCACACAAACACCACTGAACGACGGGACAACTCCAGAACATAGATGGACTCCTATATGGTCGCTACCAAAGGATGACGAGGGTAGCACTGGTCAATAACTTGTAGGCCGCTCAAGGAGTAAGTACACAGAAAAAACGATTTCCCAGGGCATGAATGGATGTGCTCAACAGCACGAGCTATAGCCACCAGCTCTGCAGTGAAAAGACTGCTGCCATTGGGCAAGCAATGCTGTTCAATATGTCCTCAATGGAGATATGCGAAGCTGACATGACCATCAGCCATCGAGCCGTCGGTGTATACCACTTCATGGTCTCGGTACATGTCAAGAATTGAGAGGAAGTGACAGCGGAGAGCCAGGGGGCTAACTGAGTCCTTTGGGCCATGTGAAAGGTCCAGGCAAAGAGATGGCCTAGGTGTACACCATGGAAGTGTACGTGAATGGACCTCGAGTATAGGTGGTACTGGCAAGGACTCCAGTTCAGATAGAATGGATCGGATGGGAATTTTAATTGTAAGCCCTGACCTGGGCAGCCGATGCGGGAAATGAAATGCTGTAGGTGGGAAAAGATGATGGTAATTCGGATGGGCAGGAGAACTACAAACATGTGCAACGTAACTGGCGAGCAGTTGTGCACGCCAGACCTGCAATGGAGGGACTCCAGCCTCCGCCAGGACGCTGGTAACAAGACTTGTCCTAAAAGCTCATGTTGCTAGTGGAACGCCACAATGGTGCACTGGGTTGAGTAAACGTAATGCTGAGGATGCCACTGAACCATAAACCAGACTCTCATAGTCAAGGCAGGATTGAACAAGTGCTCTGTATAGCGGTAGCAGTATAGAGCGATCTGCATCTCAGTCGGTGTTGCTCAGGCAGCGGAGGGCATTGAGGTGTTGCCAGCAGATCCGCTTAAGCTGAGAAAGGTGAGGAAGCCACATCAATTGGGTGTTGAAAACCAGTCCTAAAAATCGATACGTCTCCACTACAGTGAGAGGATCATCAGTAAGGTAAAGTTATGGTTCCAGATGAACAGTACAGCGCCAACAGAAGTGCATAACACATGACTTTGCAGCCAAAAACTGTAAGTTGTGGGCTAGAGCCCATGACTACACCTTGTGGATGGCTCCCTGTAGGTACTGCTCGGCATCACCAGTACTGGTGGAGCAGTACGAAATGCAGAAGTCGTCTGCATACAGAGAGGGTGAGACGGACGACCCTACAGCTGCTGCTAGACTGTTAATGACCACTAAAAATAGATACATTCAATACAGAGCCCTGCGGGACCCCATTCTCCTGGATATGGGGGCGGGGGGGGCGGGGGGCGGGGGGGGGGGGGGGGGGCAACTACGGGAGGCACCAACTCGCAAATGGGAAGTACGAAGCAACAGGAAATTCTGGATAAAAATCAGGAGCAGGCTTCAGATAACCCACTCGTATAATATGCAAAGCATATGATGTCACCAGGTGGTGTCATCACATTTTGTAAATCAAAAAAGGTGGCAATCAGGTGTTGGCGTCTGGAAAAGGCTGTTCGGATGGCAGACACGAGGGACACAAGGTTATCAGTGGTTGAGCGACCCAGGCGGAAAATGACCTGGCATGGGGCCAGTAGGCCACGTGACTCCAGGACCCAACCCAACCGCTGACACACCATACGTTCCAGCAGCTTACAAAGAACGTCTGTGAGGCTGACAGGCCAATAGCTATCCACATCAAGCGGGTATTTGCCTGGTTTGAGCACTGGTATGATGGTGCTCTCCTGCCAATGCGATAGGAAGATGCCATCACACCAGACCCGGTTGAAGATTACGAGGAGATGTCTCTTGTAGTCAGATGAGAGATGTTTAATCATCTGACTGTGGATACAATCGGGCCCAGGAGCTGTGTCCGGGCAATGTGCAAGTGCACCGAGAAGCTCCCACTCTGTAAATGGTGCCTTATAGGGTTCACTGTGGCGTGTAGTGAATAAGAAGACTTTCCCTTCCATCCGCCATTTGAGAGTGCGAAAGGCTGGGGGTATTTATCAGACACAGAGGCGTGAGCATAGTGCTCAGCAAAGTACTCTGCGATCGCATTTGCGTCAGTAGGTAACACGCCAATTATGTTAACTCCGGGAACACCTGTTGGGGTCTGGTACCCAAAAACTGGTTTGATCTTTGCCCAGACTTGGGAAGGTGACGTATGGCACCCAGTGGTCTAGATGTCTCTCTCCCAACACTCCTGTTTCCAAGCTGGTGAACTCGGTGCCATTTAAAGGCTATGAGATGCTCCAGGGAAGGGTGCCGCTTATGCCGCTTAGAGCTTGCCAATGGTCCTGAATTGCCTCAGCTACTTCTGGTGACCAAGTAGGGACTGTCTTTCTCCGGAGCCACCTTAAAGAGTGAGGGATTGCGTTTTCCACTGCAGAAACAATTGTTGCAGTTACCTGCTCAACCACCACATCAATGTTACCATGTGGGGGAGATTCAACGGTGACAGCAGAGGTGAAGGCTTCCCAGTCCACCTTGTTTGAAGCCCGTCTGGGCAGGCATCTGTGGGTCTGACGCCAGGACAGTGACAGGAAGACGGGGAAGTGGTCACTACCACACAGCTCGTCATGTGCTCTCCAGTGGATAGATGGGAGAAGGCCAAGACTGCAAACCCAGAGCAAAGGCCGAATACGTGTCATGTGCCACACTGAAATTAAGAGGCAGAGGTCATGTTGTGACAGTAAATTTTCGACATCTCTGCCTCGGACAGTAAGCACAGTGCCACCCCACAAGGGGTTATGAGCGTTAAAATCCCCCAAAAGTAGGAAACGTTTAGGAAGTTGATCAATCAGTGCAGCCAATGTGTTCAGGGATACTGCACCATCTGGAGGAAGATATACGTTGCAGACAGTTATTTCCTGCTTCGTCCTTATCCTGACAGCCACAGCTTCAAGAGGGGTTTGAATGGATACAGATTCATGGCATACTGAGTTTAAGACATAGACACAAACTCCATCTGACACTCTATTATAGTCACTACAGTTCTTGTAATATCCCCTATAGCCGTGGATGGCAGAGGTCTGCATTTCTGGAAACAATGTTTCCTGAAGAGCAATGCAGAAAGCAGGTGCAAAGCTTAAGAGCTGCCGTAGCTCAGCCAGGTGGTGGAAAAAACTGCCGCAATTCCACTGGAGGATGACGTTATTATGAGGCTGGGAAGGCATGAAGCGCGCACGGAGACAGGTTATGCCTCTGGGTCACCTATTGCCACCAATTTAGTATATGTAGCCATTTCTATGGTGGATGAGGCATCGGTGAGATCCAGGTCAGCTGGAGACGTTAATATCTCCACTGTATCCCCAGATGCAGAATTGATACGGGGCCACCAGGGGGTCCTGTTTCTTATCAGACTACTTCTTAGTTTGCTTGCTCTCTCGTTTCTCTTCAAGGGCTTGCTGGGAAGATTTCTCCGAAGCAGCTTCAGGCATGGAGGAAGACCATGAAACTCCTCGTCCAGCAGTTTTTGGCTCTTTGAGCCACTGGCGAGTGTCCGCGGTGGCATTAAAGGAGACCTTGGGAGAGAGGGCCCCATGGGACCTCTTCCGCATGAGAGGAGCCAGAGGAGACTGTTGCTTGTCCGGCAGGGGGGCAGGGACCGATGTCCCCTGCATTTGGGAAGGCCTTGCTCCCGAAGTAGGTGCTTTGGGAACAACGAAGGAAGATTTGCCCCCTACTGCCAAGGGGGCAGACTTATTCTGGTGGCCCAGAGGGCCGACTGTTTGTGTCACAGAGAGAGGAACCACTGGCACTTGGGACGGCGATGGTGATGTAGCTGCAGCATATGTCGACGTCAACCGAATGAGGTGTAATCTTTCAAATTTATGTTTAGCCTCTGTGTAAGTCAACTGGTCCAGGGTTTTTAACTCCATAATTTTCCACTCCTTTTGGAGTACTGGGCAGTCTGGTGAGCAGAGGGAGTGGTGCTCTCCACAGTTGATGCAGTGGGAGGTGACACACATGGAATATCTGGGTGCAGTGGACGTCCACAGTCTCGACATGTGCTGTTAGCGCAGCGGGAAAATATGTGCCTGAACATCCAGCACTTAAAGCACCGCATAGGGGTAGGGACGTATGGTTTAACGTGACATTAAACCATACATGGTAAACCATCAACTTGACCTTTTCAGGCACTGAATCACCCTTAAAGGCCAAGACGAAGGCACCGGTAGCAAATCTGTTGCCTTTGGGTCCCCTGTAAAGGCACTAGATGAAATGAACACCTTGCCTATCAAAACTGGCGTGGAGCTCGTCATCAGACTGATAGAAAATAATCTCCTGGACCATGTTGAGGCTTTTAAGGGGAGTGATGGAAACAGGAATATCACCTAGCCGATCACAAGCGAGTAACGCCCAGGATTGTGCTGGGGATGCTGTCTGAATCAAGACTGCGCCGTTTCGCATCTTCGAAAGCGTGGTCACTTCTCCAAACTTATCCTCAAGGTTTTCAACGAAAAACTGAGGCTTCGTAGGTAGAAACAAGTCCCCATGGTGTAGCAAGGAAGGGAAATGGTTTAGGGTCATACCTGGTGACATTGAATTCTATCTTGTCCTTCTTAGAGACTGCTGATGCCGTACGGTCACCAGCAAGAGATGACTTAGTCCGCTTCACTGCCGGTCATCCACCCTGATGCCACCCACTCCGATCAGGGGCTCTCCCCACCCAGTCACAGCAAAGGCCAACTGGCATGATGGGTGTTGCCGTGAGTCCTGATGTCCTATGAAGACAGGCATCTACTCCTTGGCATACGTGGGGAGTTTACAGCTCAGGCATCAGTAGTGCGATACCTCTGGCTACCACCAAATGTAGGCCTCACCACAACGGACTGGCTACTGTGCTGGACATTGGGTGCAGAGCAACCCAATACTGTCATGGGGGTCAAAGAGGACAGGACACAACGGAAGAAGATGACATACCCCGGAAAGTGTCCTCATCCAAATAGTTGAATTGCAGATGGAGATGCAAAGCCATGACAAGAGGTTCAGGATTTTGAATCTAAGGGTGCTATGGATAACTCGTGCACCACGTAAGGCGTCCTTCCCCATATAGCCAGCACTTCTGTAGAATTTTGAACGTGGCAGGTCAAACCATAGAATGGGACCTGAACTCATAGGACCGAAAAGTGGGAGACTCCCTTCAGTCACCTCTTACACCAGGCAGGAATACCTCGGGCCTATTCTAAACCCCCAGACCCGCAGAGGGAGCAATGCCTGGTTCATGCGCCCATACTGACTCCTGTTCATCAGCGATGAAAACTGGAATTTGCACATCAATATCGCAACTGGATCTCCACTGATTGGTGACAGGTAGCCTTTTCAGATGAATCATGCTCTATGCTCCACAGGACTGAATGCAAACACTCTGTAGCAATCGTCAGAAGTGTTCAGGTTGAAGGAGAGAGTGTTGATGTCTGGGTAACGTTTTGTGGCATTCCCTAGGTGATTTCATCATTCTGGAAGGCACAATGGATCAACACAAGTATGTGTGTATAGTTGGGGACCATGGCCACCCCTACATGTAATTTGTTTTTTTTTTTCAGCACCATGGCATCTACCAGCAGGACAATGTAACAAATCACACAGTTCCTAATGCACATGTGTGGTTCAAAGACCATCAGAATGAGTTTGCGGTGTTCCCCCGGCCACTAAACTCCCCAGATGAAAACATAATCGAAAATCTGTGGGACCACATCGTTCGGGCCGTTCACACCATGGATCCACAACTGAGGAAGCTAGCGCAGCTGGCCATTCCACTGCAGTTTTTTAGGCTAGATGGCCTCGGGCAAGTACAGAAAGGGCAACAGCCGCAAAGGGTGCGGGGCAAAGTCAGGACATGCGGGGACCAAGCAGCAATCGGTATTGTAATTGTAAACTGTTGAAGCTGTGTTGGTAAAGTACCGGAACTTCAAGTGCTGATAAAAAGCACCAAAGCTGTAATCGTTATAGGTATGGAGAGCTGGCTGAAGCCAGAGATAAATTCTGCCGAAATTTTTACAAAGGCACAGACGGTGTTTAGGAAGGACAGATTGCACACAACCGGTGGTGGCGTGTTTGTCGCTGTTATTAGTAGTTTATCCTGTAGTGAAGTAGAAGTGGATAGTTCCTGTCAATTGTTATGGGTGGAGGTTACACTCAACAACCGAGCTAGGTTAATAACTGGCTCCTTTTACCGACCTCCCGACTCAGCAGCATTAGTGGCAGAATAACTGAGAAAAAATCTGGAATACATTTCACATAAATTTTCTCAGCATGTTATAGTCTTAGGTGGAGATTTCAATTTACCAGATATAGACTGGGACACTCAGATGTTTAGGACGGGTGGTAGGGACAGAGCATCGAGTGACATTATACTGAGTGCACTATCCGAAAATTACCTCGAGCAATTAAACAGAGAAACGACTCATGGAGATAACATCTTGGACCTACTGATAACAAACAGACCCGAAATTTTCGACTCTGTAAGTGCAGAACAGGGAATCAGTGATCATAAGGCCATTGCAGCATCCCTCAATATGGAAGTAAATAGGAATATAAAAAAAGGGAGGAAGGTTTATCTGTTCAGCAAGAGTAATAGAAGGCAGATTTCAGACTACCTAACAGATCAAAACAAAAATTTCTGTTCCGACACTGAAAATGTTGAGTGTTTATGGAAAAAGTTCAAGGCAATCTGTAAAATGCGTTTTCGACAGGTACACGACAAGTAAAACTGTGAGGGATGGGAAAAAACCCACTGTAGTTCAACAACAAAGTTAGGAAACTACTGCGAAAGCAAAGAGCTTCACTGCAAGTTTAAACGCAGCCAAAACCACTCAGACAAACAGAAGCTAAACGATGTCAAAGTTAGCGTAAGGAGGGCTAGGCATGAAGCATTCAGTGAATTCGAAAGTAAAATTCTATGTACCGACTTGACAGAAAATCCTAGGAAGTTCTGGTCTCACGTTAAATCAGTACGTGGCTCGAAACAGCATATCCAGACACACTGGGATGATGATGGCATTGAAACAGAGGATGACACGCGTAAAGCTGAAATACTAAATACCTTTTTCCACAGCTGTTTCACAGAGGAAGACCGCACTGCAGTTCCTTCTCTAAATCCTCCCACAAACGAAAAAATGGCTGACATCGGAATAAGTGTCCAAGGAATAGAAAAGCAACTGAAATCACTCAACAGAGGAAAGTCCACTGGACCTGACGGGATACCAATTCGATTCTACACAGAGTACGCGAAACAACTTGCCCCCCTTCTAACAGTCGTGTACTGCAAGTCTCTAGAGCAACAGAAGGTTCCAAATGATTGGAAAAGAGCACAGGTAGTCCCAGTCTTCATGAAGGGTCGTCGAGCAGAAGCGCAAAACTATACACCTATATCTCTGACATCGATATGTTGTAGAATTTTAGAACATGTCTTTTGCTCGCGTCATTTCTGGAAACCCAGAATCTACTCTGTAGGAATCAACATGGATTCCGGAAACAGCGATCGTGTGAGACCCAACTCGCTTTATTTGTTCATGAGACCCAGAAAATATTAGATACAGGCTCCCAGGTAGATGCCATTTTCCTTGACTTCCAGAAGGCATTCGATACAGTTCCACAGTGTCGCCTGATATAGTAAGAGCCCATGGAATATCAGACTAGCTGTGTGGCTGGATTGAAGATTTTTTAGTAAACAGAACACAGCATGTTGTTCTCAATTGAGAGACGTCTACAGACGTTAAAGTAACCTCTGGCGTGCCACAGGGGAGTGTTATGTGACCATTGCTTTTCACAACATATATAAATGACCTAGTAGATAGTGTCGGAAGTTCCATGCGGCTTTTCGCGGATGATGCTGTAGTATACAGAGAAGTTGCAGCATTAGAAAATTGCAGTGAAATGCAGGAAGATCTGCAGCGGATAGGCACTTGATGCAGGGAGTGGCAACTGACCCTTAACATAGACAAATGTAATATACTGTGAATACATAGAAAGAAGGATCCTTTATTGTATGATTATATGATAGCGGAGCAAACACTGGTAGCAGTTACTTCTGTAAAATATCTGGAAGTATGTGTGCGGAACGATTTGAAGTGGAATGATCATATAAAATTAATTGTTGGTAAGGCGGGTGCCAGGTTGAGATTCATTGGGAAAGTCCTTAGAAAATGTAGTCCATCAACAAAGGAGGTGGCTTACAAAACACTCGTTCGACCTATACTTTAGTATTGATCATCAGTGTGGGATCCGTACCAGGTCGGGTAGACAGAGGAAATAGAGAAGATCCAAAGAAGGGCGGCGCGTTTCATCACAGGGTTATTTGGTAAGCGTGATATGGTTACGGAGATATTTAGCAAACTCAAGTAGCAGGCTCTGCAAGAGATGCGCTCTGCATCGCGGTGTAGCTTGCTGTCCAGGTTTCGAGAGGGTGCGTTTCTGGATGAGATATCGAATATATTGCTTCCCCCATCTTACACCTCCCAAGGAGATCACGAATGTAAAATTAGAGAGATTCGAGCGCGCACAGAGGTTTTCCAGCAGTTGCTCTTCCTGCAAACTATACGCGACTGGAACAGGAAAGAGAGGTAATGACAGTGGCACGTAAAGTGTCCTCCGCCACACACCGTTGGGTGGCTTGCGGAGTATAAATGTAGATGTAGTCAGTATGGTTCCCCATCCCAGCTGGTACCCTTCAGAACCCATTGACACTCTTCTTGCATGTTTCGCAGAGACCTGTACTGCAAAAGGTAGTTATTCTGGGTTTTGACAGATGGCCACATTAATGTGGCTGGACACTGTAATTTTTATGAAGCTGTGTCACATTCTTAGCTCACCTTGTCATCATTTACGAATGTAAGTCATATTATTTCTGTATTTTATGTCTCGCACATTGTTATAAATAATTTCTCAATAGACACCTGGTCTATATTTAGTAATTATAGCAGCTAATATGCCATATGAGATCTCTATTTTTGTTATATTATTTATTTTTCATTCTGTGTACTACGTAACTCTTATTTTTTAAATATTAAGCCTGCGTGGTTACTCCACGGTTTTCAAATTATATAGTACATAATTTATGTTAAATGTATGATCTCCTGCTGGTTACATGTTTCAGTATACATTGATGCATAACCCTGACAGAAAATGCAAGGTGTATGCTAAGATTTTAAATACAAGTCTTAAAAAAATAGCAGAAGCAGTACTGCATGAGTAATAAATGGGTTTTAGGGAAGGACATTTTACAATAGATGCAGTTTTTATTCTACAGAAAATAATAGAAAAACAGAGATTATAATAAAGAAACACACATTGCTTTTATTTAATTTAAAAAAAGGTTTTGACAATATCAACAGACAGAAAGTTTGGGAAATAATGGCAAATCACGGATATCCAAAGCATCTAGTAAATACGATAAAAAGTTTATATGAAGACACAAATATCACTCTACATCTCAATGGTAAAGCAACTGATGAGATACCAACTAACAATGGGGTACAACATGGCTGCTGCATCTCTCCAACTTTGTTCAACATCTACATTAATGAAGTAAGACATACATGGAAATCAGAATTTCAGAAAGGCATCCACCTATACAGGAACATTCTTTTAAGTAATTTACTATATGCTGATGATGCAGTGATCCTAACAGATAAGGAAGATGACCTTCAGAAAGGAATCTACTTGCTAAAACAAGTAAGTGCAAAATTTAACATGAAAATTTCAAAAGAAAGCACTAAGACTATGGCCTTCATGGGGAAAGAACTAATCAGAACCAAAATAGTGATAGATCAGAAGACTTTAGAGCAAGTAAACCATTTCAACTACCTCGGACATGGAGTGACATATGGCTACAGCAGAGATACTGAAATTAAGCTCAGTAAATTCAGCCAGGTATGAGGAACAATTAACAGAAACCTAAAAAACAGAACCAGAAAAGACACACTAATTAAATTTTACAAAACTGTTGCAGTTCTCACACAGCTCTATGGAAGTGAGACCTGGGTAATTACCAAGAAGCAAGAAAGCTGGATTCCGGCACAAGAAATGAAATTCCTTAGAGGTGTTAGAGGTTGCACAAGAGAAGACAGGCTAAGAAATCAAGATATTAGAGAAGAACTGCAAATCTTTAGCCTCAATGAAAAAATTCGAGATTACATAAGAAAATGGAACGAACATCTACAAAGAATGGAGAGAGAGAGAGACTTTCCTTAAAGGGAAGAAATTATACGTGCAATGGGAGAAGAGACAGAGGAAGCCTAATACCTGAAGAGAAGAGGAAGACTGATACACCGTATTAGTTACCAAATGCTATCTGGTGATAGCAGTTGTTTTCCTCATCTTTACTGATTTCTATGCACAGTCAGTTTGGCACTAGACTTCATATATGTATGAGCTCTTTTCAGTACCGTATGTGCCCACTACCGTGTTGCTTGGTCATGCATTTCTTTGTAAGTACTGATGCAATGGACGACCAGTGCGCATGTAATTGTTCTGTGGCATTTCCTGTGGTAATTCTTGTTTTTTCTTTAACCACAGCTATATTCTGCTAATGATGTATCGAAATGCATCAATAAATTAAATTGTGACCAACACTTTTAACAAGTCATTAATTACCAGTAATGGATTTTTACATAATTTTTTGTACGGATGTGTATATTAGTGGAGGAATGTCATTTTCTTGTGTGTCTTCTCACCAAAATTCCCACTGGTGTTCCATTAGCTTCATTCTCTTCTTCAAATAATTTTGATTAAATTTTTAATTTTGGAACTGTTTTTGTCTGCTCGACTATTCAATGTGTGATGTTGCCATACCACATAATGGTGACATGGCTATGTCTGCCATCTTGATGACATCACAGGTCAAAGCTGACAGCTAGTATCTGACATTTCAGTATTTCTACTAAAATAATGCGATGTATCAAAAGAAACTCGGGAAGGCTCTTTGCAGTAGGGATATAATCACTATACATGTACCATAAGTATTATTTCACACTGTTTATAATGTGATTATTATTCTCATGCCTAAATGAGACACTTCAACATTTTTCTTGAAAACTGTTAAATTAGTTTTCAGGAAATGGACAAATTAATTAGATAAAAAAAAAACATGAAATTTTGCCCTGCATCAAGCTACATAAAGTGATAACACACTTCAGAGATGAAAATTTCAAAATGTTAAGTTAACTCTCCCGTTCACACACTGAAGCAAAGGTTACTCTCCTGATTTCAATCACCGATGCCATCATAATATTGTGGAACAACTCTTTGTTAAGGAAGAACATGTAGAGGAAGTTTACAGAGCACTTGTGCAGGTCATCGTTGAATTCGGTTAGTGTGTTCGGGACTCCCATCAGGTGGAACTAAAGGAAGACGTTAAGCAATTGAGAGACAGTCTGGTAGATTTATTGCTGGTAGGGTCAATTAACATGCAATTACTATGAAAATCTTCAATAAACACAAATGGAAATCCCTGGAGGGAAGATAATGTTATTTTCACAAAGGAGTATCGAAAAAGTTCAGAGAACGGGCATTTGCAACTGACTGCAAAACAATTCTACTGTCGCTAATATATTCTTCACGCAAGGACCATGAAGACATGTTAAGAGAAGTTAGGGCCCATAACGAGGTATACAGAAAGACAGTCTCTCCTCCCCCCCCCCCCCATTCATGAGTTAAACATGGGAATGGCTATAGAGATGTGCACAGAAGAAGGTGGTGCATCGTGCGCAGAGAGAGAGAGAGAGAGAGAGAGAGAGAGAGAGAGAGAGAGAGAGAGAGAATGAATGACTTGCAGCATGCCAGAGCACCATTTCCATGCCAGGTCACACACTCCAGATGTTTCCTACCCTGGTAACTGGCAATGCTGGGGTAAGCACTGCACCAACCCACTGTTTCTGCTTCTGACTCTACCTAGCAGAGTCCACAATGTGTGTTCTAGTGATTAGTGTCACTCTCTTTAGATCAAGGGGTCCCTGATTCAATTCCCGGCCAGGTTGTGGATTCCCCCCTCCCCCGCCCCCCCTCAGGGACCGGATCTTAACATAATCCTAATCATCTTATCTTCATCAACACACAAGTTGCCAAAGTGATGTCAAATGTAAAGACTTCCACAAGGCATATGAACAACCCCATATGGGGTTTTCCAGCAAATAATGCCATATGATAATTTAATTTCTAACAATTTATATGCTTGGAAAACTATAGCTATTGCTTCATAACTTAATGCTTCCCGTATATTCTTTTTGTCACCCATAATGAACACTCAGTGAACTTCTGATGTTATCCACAAGGTCATTTATATATATTGTGAATAGCAACGGTCCTACAACACTCCCCTGCGGCACACCTGAAATCACTCTTACTTCGGAAGACTTCTCTCCATTGAGACTGACATGCTGTGTTCTGTTATCTAGGAACTCTTCAATCCAATCACAGAATTGGTCTGATAGTCCATATGCTCTCACTTTGTTCATTAAACGACTGTGGGGAACTGTACCAAACGCCTTGTGGAAGTCAAGAAACACGGCATTTACCTGGATACCCGTGTCTATGGCCTATGGCCCTCTGAGTCTCGTGGTCGAATAGCACGAGCTGGGTTTCACATGATCGTCTTTTTCGAAACCCATGCTGATTTCTACAATATTAGTGGTAAAAGGTACACTCATCAAGCAGCACATGGTGGCTTGTGGAGTACGCATTCTGATGTAGATTGGGCTAAATCAAATGGTGCTAACATTAAAAGATATTGTTAACAGCTCCGTAAACAGTTTGGCACACTGATAAGCTCATAGTAAAGCTATATTATAAAGGCTACAGTGCGGAAAGTAAAGTAACATTAATACATGTACCACTATGAATCGTAAGTACATGATACTATGTGTCATATGGTCTTAATGCAATATGGACTGGGATGGTATATTCAGTTGTAACAATCCTGACCAGGGTCAGGAGGAATATTCGATACAAGACATCAACTTTGACCTGTGACGCAGTATTAACAGCTGCTGTGACGTCACATTTTACTGTGTATATTCAAATCTTCTTGTTAGTTGGCAAAGCCAATGAATGTGAAAGCAACAAAAACCTTGTGGAGACAAACTGATCTGTAGCTCTGCTCGAAGACTAGGTTAGACTTGAACGTTTCGAGTGAGCAAAGCCAACTAAGGTGAAACTAAAAACTTGGCTGGTGTGACAGACTGATGTTGAGCTTACTCTGAAAACAGTCGCCACTGATATGTTACAGTAGCCATGTTGTCCATGGTGTTTGTCCCATTGTTCCTACATCACCGGTCAAAGCTGATGACTTGTAGAGAATCCCTATTAACCCTTTGGCTACAACCAATACTGCAAAGAATTTAAACACAGAGTCAAGTGTTCTTTATGTAGATCATTTACAAGGTCAGTATGCAGCCATATTTGTCACTGAGAAAATCTATACTACTATGTAAAGACAATCCATTGTCTAACGTTGTTACCAAAAATCTCCAAAAGTTCTTGCCCGATTTAATTCAAACTTTTATAGAAGATTATACTAAATGTTCGGACACAAATGGACAACATATTCCTTTATTGAAACAAACACACTCTCTCTCTCTCAATAGCAGTGCATTTAAACATTAGACAGATTGCTTCTCCCTTACATATTCTTCCTCCTAAGATATCACTTTAAACAAAAATTGTATACACAACTATCTGTTTTGTTTTTCTCAGAATCTGAATCACCTGAAACTTTCTATCCCAACCTGTTTGCATACAAACTACGTGAAATAATGTTCTTAAAGCTACTACCCTCACGGATGCAGCAACAAAGGAGGTCTGTCATATTCCATATACAATTTACTCATTTGTTTTAAGCAAACTCAATTTCCAATCACAGCTCAATTGGCAATAACAATTAACAAAGTTCAAGAAGGGAGAAGAGGAAAAGGGCGGAGTGGGGAGGGATGGAATGGATATAGAAAGGGGGAAGCAGAAGATGAATGAGAGAGGAGGGGGAGCAGATGGAGAGAGAGGTGGGGGATAGGAGGTGATGGAAAGAGAAGACGACAAACAGATAGGGGGAAAGGAAGATGGACACATCCAATTACCTCACATATTTGACAATCATGAAGCTTTGCCAGATTTGCTAGTGTATTATATTTGTAAACACATTTCACATCATAGTCACATAATGTAATTATTCATCCAAAGATCATCTCACAATGATACACAATTAGTCAACAACGCAAATTACTAGGCCAAAATATACAACACACAGCATACATAACATGCTTTATGTATATAGGATGGGTGGTCAGCTGTGGCCTTGATTAAAGAACCACTCCAGCAGTTACCTTAGCCATCCAGGAAAACCCAAATCAGTATGGCTGGACAGAGCAACTGCATTCTTCCATATATGAAACTTACTTAATGGGAGAAAGTCAATGAAACTAACTTACAAGCCACAGGAATTAAGGCGTTACTGATGGTGCCAAACTAATTATACAACAATGAAGACATACCAAACTAAATACAAACACAAAAATCCCGGAAAAACTGATATTGCTGATTTCAACTGACCCGATCACTGAACCCTGGTGTAAAGTTGCTCCCATAAAATGTAAATAGAAGTCTGTATGAATTATATTTATCACCCAAGTTTTGTGCACTGTATCCCTCTGGACAACTAAAAGGTCCTTCAAGAACTGAACAGGTGATTTTACGCAAGTTGCTAATGATCAAATGGTTTTCATACCACGAGGGAGAGATCAATGAGATATATAAGTAAAGCCGTTTTCTGACACGACACAACACAACACAACACACTCTCTCTCTCTCTCTCTCTCTCTCTTCTAGGGACAGTAATTATTCACTACCAATTATTAGGCTACTTTTTACAACAGTAAATCCACACCGAGTGTAATGTGTTGCTAATTATAGCTTCCGGACTGCATTTTCTTTTGGTACAAACGAAGGAACATGGTAACCCTTGCCTCAACTATGACCAACAAATTACTTTGTGATTCCAGAAAAAAACATAAAAATAGCGTTTTGTCACTTGGAGAAACAAACCGATATATTAACGGGCAATGCCCCTAGAGAAATGGATTAGCAACCAGTTTTTCATACAAAAACAAAATCCATTGTCTTAAGCTCACGACGATCAATGATAGCCCTGAACATGGAAAAAACGATTATGGTGAGAATCGGTATTCGCAATGCATACATTTACACAATTCCAATACTTTCATATGAGGATGTCTGCGATTCGTATTTCTTACTTACGTTGTATTAACAGTCTCACGCCATTTCTAGAATCATCTGAGTTCAGTTTCTCAGCAATAGTTTGAGATAAAGGAGCTAGTGAACGAAACAACGACCCTTTTTTCGAAACCATTGTCCCTATTCTCAAACGTCAGCCGCGCGGCAAGAATAAATAGTTAATATACATCACAATCACATACTACAGTCTTCTTGACACTTCCGACAGGCTGTACATTAAAAACAAATACAGCAATAATCGACTTCTAGGCAAATGTTTACTTCATGCGCCAGTATCATAACTTAAGATTCCACACGCATGAAAATCTTGCGCAAGTATACCAAGACTCCCTATGCGTCCACCAGTACCACCACAGTCTAACATAACAGTCGTGACACTTGGCCTCTATGTTGTTGCCTACAGCGCCCCAAGCGGCCGGTAGGTTGAACTGTGAGTTCGGCGCGATCCTGAAAGCGAATAGTGAATGTTTATTTTGATTTATACAATGGTTTTTACCATCGGGAGCGCTTGTAGCGCAATAAATTGCAGCAACAACAGGAAGAAGACACCACAGCTGTCTTTTTTAGGCTTCCTAAGGATCCTGGGAGATATATACCATCATGTTACTAAACTGTATAGTCAGGATTCACTTGCAAACTATATGTGTATAAATGATGAATGTTTCGTTTTAGGAGCAGAAAATGGCTAGTTAATAGCAGACGAGAAGACCTTATGAAGAAAGACCCAGTTTACCTGTATAATAATATTAGGTTTAGGTCGCTACATTTCGAACAAAACCAGTTCATGAACGCAGACAATAACAAATTTGTGTGGAATGCAGTATCCACACTGTTTGACATTCCAAATAAGCCACCTCAACTGACGATGAAGAGGAAACTGCCGCAAAGATTCGACAGTCAATCTAAAGCTGTAAAACAGTCCAATGACACAGAAGCAGCCAGTTCGACACTCCATGTGTCAGTGCCAGATTCGTGTGAATCATCAACACAGATCTGCTTTGACGATGAAATTGTTAGATTACGTGCAGCTGTTCGTGACTTACAAAAGCGTGTGAAGTGTCAGCATGTGCAGATCGCTAGACTTCAAGCGAAACTATTACGGGACAAGGAAAGTGCCTACAGACAGCGACAGAAACTGTATCAGAAGGAGCAAGTGAACAAGGACAAACGAATGTTGAAGACTATAGGATCCCGATATTTAAAAAAAAGATGCCCTTGACCTGTTAAGCCAGAATAGCATGCCACTGAAAGCGAAACGTGCTGCAAGATGGAAAGACGAAAATAATCTGTTTGCTGTAAATTTGATGAAGGTCGTACTTGTGGCAACAGGCGATGATGACAAACACAGTAGGCGTACAGAACGGTAAATGAGTTGTCGATCGCTTTTGCATGTAGAGGTACATGTCTGTGCTTCTTACGTATGAATCTGTGTTTTTATATTCTTTTGATATCAACGTGGTAAGCTGCAATTCTGTCCAATGTCACAAGTGTTTCTTCACGAATGTGTTGTAGCTTGCCACTCTATTCATGGTTTTTGTCCATACTTGCGCTTATTTTAGAATCATTTTTAGAAACATATATGCCTTCTGATACTACACAAATTCTTGGAGGCAAGAAAATAACTCAAATAATTCGGAAATTACGTACGAAATGGATGCAAAACAAACATGCTTTCAACGCGTCTGATGTTCACCTTACCGTCCGCTTGGAGCGCTAGTGTCGCTCCATCTGTCAAACGGCAACAACTTTTACAGCAGTGAGTGTCGCGACTGTTATGTTAGACTGTGGTACCACCCCCTAAAGACGACAGCTGATTTTTCGACACAGTATGATCCGAAATTCTAATGGCATAGTTTCGTACATGTAAAAAGCTGATGTAGTTAATCGGAATCATCGTAGTAGTGCCGATATTAGCTGAAGAGCTTATAAAATTATTTTCAGTGAGAACACTGGTAGATAGTCTGTTGGCCCATCTCCTCTTTCCTTTCCCTGTCCCTCTCCTTCTCTCCCCACTTCCTTCCATCTCCTCTTTCGTTTCTCTGTCCACCTCCTCCACCCACCTCTCTCTGTCCATTACTCCCTCCCCCTTTCTGCTCATCTCATCCTCTTCCCTTTTCTGTGTATTTCTTCATCCTACCCCTCCTCTCTACCTCATCCTCCTCTCTTTTTCTGTCCATCTTCTACTCTCCCCTCACTCAGTCCATATCCTCCTTTTCCCTTTCTAGCCAATCCCCCTTCCCCTCTCTCCGTCAATCTTCTCTCCACCCTATCTGTGTCCATCTCTATGTCCTCCATTTTCTCACCCATACCCCAATAGACGGCTGCTGGTTCTTACCTCCATAGCATTTCTTTTCAGATATTAAGTGATATGGGTGTACGTAGTGACCTTGAAATCTAATCAGTGGGTTGGTTGGAACTTTTTACCTCTGCTTTGCCTGTGTACGTACGTCACATATATTTTCATATATACTGAACGTATCTAACACATATTTGTCCCCACACTGTACCTGTATCTCTAGCGAATTTCGCCCTGCAGTTTCGTTTTCATGCAGCATAATGTGTACGACGGCATATCACTTGAACTATGAGTCATATAATGGTATAATTTTGTAGGTACTTTCTGTGTCTTATGTGGATACTGTCTGCATAAAGTGTTGCAAATTGAGTTAGTAGCAAAGAAGTAATAAATCTAAACGTTTTGCATGATGCGACAGTTTTTCGCGCGTCTCTGTGTTTATGACGGGATATCTCCTGAACTATGTATCGTAAAATGTTATAATTTTGCATGAACATCCTGTAATACATGTGAATCCTGTTTGAAAAATGTGTAGAGAACATAGTTAATAGTAAACAAACAATGAATTGAGACGTCATGCCTTATGTGGCAGTTTTACTGCATGAACAGCGAAAATGTGGTAAATGGCAAACTTTCTTCCTTTCAACATTTTGTGGGGGTATCAACGAGAAAAAAGTTTCATATAGGTGTGTAATTATATAAAGTTTGTTGCAAGTCACCAACTGCTCTCACTGTCACACAGTGGATGAATGAAGTATGGGTATTTGTATGGCATGGACTACAGTTCTCTTTCACCCTCAGCCCCATCGCTACAATAGGAAGCTGGTCCTTACCCCCACAGTGATTCTTTCCAGATAGTAACAAATAAGACGCTACTGTAATTTTCTGTGACCTGTCAAAAGCCTTCGACTGTGTGAATGAAAGCGTCCTTTTAAGTAAATTACGATAGTATGGTGTCACTAGCAGTGCTGCAAAATGGTTTGAATCTTGTCTAACTAACAGGAAACAAAGGGTGTCTTTGCAAAGTACCTGTGCAATAATCAGTCAGTCTTCATTTGATTGGCATTTAATTACATGTGATGTTCTTCAAGATTCCAGCTCGGGTCAATTGCTTCTTCTTGTGTATATTAAATAACCTCCCATCCGTTACATTGCCAGATGCTAAGTCTGTTTTGTTTGTAGACGATACAAACATTGTAGTAAGTAGCAAACCAAGTACAGATTTACAAATGGCTGATAATCAAATGTTCAGTCATATTAATAAATGGTTTAAAGCTAATTCATTAGCATTAAAATTTGAAAAGACCCGCTATATCCAGTTCAGAACATGTAAGAGATTTCACTCTAGCATATGTATACATATTGGGGCATGTAAATCGAAGAGGCTGACAGTGTTAAATTTCTGAGACTACAACTCAAATATAAATTCTGTAGGGAAGGGCATACCACAGAGTTGCTGAAGCGCCTAAACAAGCCTGTATTTGCAGTGAGAATAATGCCAGATAGAGGAGATATAAATATAAAAAATCTTGCAGACTTTGCTTACTTTCATTCTATTATGTCGTATGGGATCATATTCTGGGGTAATTCATCAAAGCAAACGTTTTTAGCATGATAAAGTGTGTAACAAGATATCATTTATAATGTAAATTCAAGAACATCATGTAGAAACCTGTGCAAGGGACTTTGTATTCTAACTACCGTTTCTCTGTATATTTATTCCTTAAGGGAGGTAGGACGTCAAGCGGGCCGTCTTGGAGCAGTCGAGGCATCACAGGACATTTCAATTTCCACTGTCTATACTTTTACAAATAAATTCATAAAACTTTGTCAGCATGACCAGGAAGGATTCAGAATTTAGACTCATAGCAGTGGAAGTTTTAAAACATAACGAAGTAAACATTTATTACGTGTGAAATTTCATCATTTTTTCACTTACTATTGGCAGCATTTGTTGCTATAGGTACACATTTTTTCATAAGTAAGAGAGATTCCTCGATGAATTTTGCACAGCATACAAACCATACTTAAAGGTGTATGAAACTCTAGTATTTTCCAAATCTATTAAAAACTGTGGTAAAAATTGAGGTAATTAACTATAAAATTTGTGTTTTTTCTAAACATGATGTTTAAAATATAACAGTTCATTCGTTTTTTCATAAATTAAATAAATTCTAGACTTTCGTACACCTGTGAGAATGGTATGTATGCTGTGCAAAATTCATCGAAGGATCTCTCTAACTTATGAAGAAAAGTGCACCTATAGCAACAAATGCAGCCATTAGTAAGTGAAAAAATGATGAAATTTCGCACGTAAAAAAAATTATTTTGTTATGTTTTCGAACTTTAATTGCAATGAGTGTTAATCCTGAATCCTTCCTGGTGATGCTGACAAAGCTTTATGAATATATTTATAAAAGTATAGACACTGGAAATTAAAACAGAGTTTGAAAGACTTTTTTATCTGCAACTCCTTCTACTCTCTAGATGAATATTTTAACAGGAACTGTTAGTTCAGCTTCAGTAAAAATGTCTATTAGTTTTTAGTTTTGACAGCACTTGGTCACTACAGTCAAGATTAGGTATTTTGTGTGTGATAATTTTATTAAAAGTGCCTAACTATATTTCATTCTGACAGTATATTAATTCTGACAGATGATCGGGGTAGTGACCATTTATATTCAAATGTTTTATGTTTTTTATGTTATAGTTTCTGACGTGTTCCACACCCACGAGAATCATCTCATTTTTGGGTCTATGGAACGAATCTAATCTAATCTAGTAAATGATATTTGTACCAAGTTCAGTTGAAATCGGTCCAGTGGTTTAGGAGGTGATGTGGAATATGCTTAAATACACAGAATTTGTAATATTTTTGGAGTTTTGTCTTTTTCTACGATTTATATTAAGTTGGTAGTTTCTTATCTAGAATGCAAGAACTACATTCAACTGTTTTGGTTTAACATGGTGCTCATACCTATTTTGTAGGTTTTAAATATTTAAGAAAACCATGGAAAATTATTGAACTTTCATCTGCATTTGTTTGGTGGAACTCTGAAGTCTACATCTACACATACAGTCACAATCTGCAAATGGAGTGTAGCAAAACTTACTACTTAAATGACTTTGTGTGTCCTGCAGTTAGTCTAATCTTTTCTTTAACTTCGCTATGGAAGCGATACACAGAGGAGTGAAGCATGGGCACCTGTATCACACACCAGAGGATTGAAATGCAGCAATATTGCCACAAGTCTACTACAAGTAGAGGCTGAATTCAACATGGCACAGGACTGACCCACTCATTCCCCTACACCTTCCCCCAAGTCAACAAATTCAACCAACAAGTTACAATTTTACTTGTAACTTGTTGAGTGTGACCAACTTAAACAGAATGTAATTCTTCAGTAAACTGTGAATTGGCAGCATACTGAGTGTAACTGAATGACGTTTCAAAAATTTCAAAGATTGTATAGGACGTAATTTTGAACTTTTTGATGTAAGGAACTTACAGCCAGAAATGCGAAATAAAGTGTCGACAGCCATCACGGGACTGTTGAAATTTCACACGCTACCTGTACAAGAAGTTACTAGACTAGATTCGCAGTGAACATTTGAACTGGAATTCTTGGAGATCACCTTACTGGACCACAAGTCTTTCCAGCTGATTTGAATGGTGGATGGCATTTAATGTTTTGAATAATACCTTGCCGAAACTTCTGGAGGATATTCCCTTGCAATTGTGCACTAGTTCATGGTCTCAGAATGATGGTTTTTAGCGCACTGTGATTGTTGGGCCATGGTATATCTCACAGACAACTTCATGCAAGGAAGCAACTGGAAGAGAATGCAAAGTCCCTTGGCTGTGCATGCTGCAGACCTCAGCCCTCTAGATATTTTCCTCTGAGGTTATGTAAAGTTCCTTGTGTGTTCAGCAAAAGGAAGAACAGTACCTGACCTTACTGAATCCATCTTTACAGCCTTTGATACTGTCAGAGGTTTGTGCAGAATCTAACAGAGAATCACACAAAACATAGTTCATTGTTCCACATTATTTAATGAAGTTGATGGTCATCACATTGAACATTTATCCCACAGTAATGAAGCCACCGATTTGATTACAGTATTTGATTGTACTCTGTTGTCAATGAACGTTTTCCAAACTACAGTATTCTGGTGTTTTATTCCGCCTGCTGAAATGTAGAGAGTGCACAGTGCTGTAGAAACTTTATTTCACATTTATCGCTATAGGACCATCATATCAAAATGTTCAAAATTTCACCGCCTTCAATCTCCCACAGTTTTAAAATATAGTTCTGTTACACCTTATATAGTTTTTTATCACAAAAGTTAACATCTTATTTATAAAAAAAAAAATCATGAGAGCATCGCCAGTACAAAGCAACGGACATATGTACAGGTTGGCGCACAATAAGTAACGAGATTGAATTTTGATCCTACAAGTATACTACTGGGGCAATAACTTTCAAATTGTGCTCTCAGCTTCGTGCAGTTCATCGAAATTACGTCAGATGTCGTCGCGAGTTCATCACTTCCGTTGTGACTCCGCCATTTTACTTTGCCGCGATGGCGGAAAAGGACAATTGACTGTCGTACAAAAGACGAAGTTTGTGTTACTGTTCGTGGCGATGAACAGCGTTACATTGACACAGAGAAGATTTCGTGCTTCTTTCGGCACACGGTGGGCTCCCAGCCCACAAACAATACGTGGATTACACAAAAAATTTCGTTTTGGAATGTCTGCGGCCACATGCACATACCGTACCTTCGCAGCAAAACATTGAAGCAGATCGAGTGGCTTTGACTTGTAGTCCGAGTAAATCACCAAGAAGAGCCAGTACCTAGTTGGGAATTTCACGTCGATCTGTACAAAGAATTATTCTATCCGACCTTCGAGAGGAGCAGAGACTGTAGTTTGCAAGGCGGGAAATCTAGCGAGGCCAAGAGGCAGTCCTACACAACACATGGTTTTCTGACGAAGCTTATTTTTACGTGAACAATATTGTGAACAAACAGAATGTTCAATTCTTGACACGTGAACGTCCGCGAATAATCCACACGAAAGACACGTACAGGGAGAAAGTGTGCATGTGGGTGCGATGTCAAGCCATGGAATCATTGGTCCATTCTTCTTCGATGCTACTGGTGAATGCTATTTACAAATGATGCAAATGCAGCTCTTTCCTCAACTCATGGCCTTATGTCTTCTATTGCAGACACAATGGTTCATGCAGAAGGGAGCACGCCTCCATACTGCCAACGTTGTGCTTGGTTTCCTACACAAAAGACTTGGCCTTATGGTATTGTCAAACAGATTTCCAGAATTTTATGCAAGAGAGGGAATGTGGCCGCCCCACAGCACAGACATTAACCCATGTGGCTTGTCCCTTTGGGGGTTCCTTAATGTGACGGTGTACCACAGAAAATCCGAAAATGCAGTGCAACTTAGGGCCATCATTGTGGAGCTATTCCGTGCCATTCCAGAGGATTTGTGTCGGAGATTTGTCACAAATGCACGTGTGCAACTTGAAGAAGTTGTAAACAAAAACGGCAGTCATATTTGGCACAGAGACAGCAGGCCTCATGGGTATCAGCACACGGGGTTTTATATTGGCCTAGCTTCAATAGGCGGTCTCGTAAACAGACATATGGCCAGGACAGCAGTGTGCTGACCACTTGCCCCTTTGTATCCGCATCCACCGAGGCCTGTGGGATGAGGATGACATGCTGGCCGATAGGTACCATTGGCCCTTCGTGGGCTGTTTGGGCGAAGTTTAGCTTCGTCTGGTTTTTACCTCCAATGGGAGTGTTTTCTCCAGTAGATGGCATATAGGCTGCCCTGTACAAGCATGTTTTGTGGGAACAGTATTTGCCTGGCAAATAAACCTGATTTGCAGGGCAGTCTAAATGAGAAGGGCAAGAAATGATTTCTGGACCGTGACATGCAGGGTGACCTGAATGATAGCTGTGTTGTGCTGGAGTAGTATTGGCTTGCTTTATCTACCTGCTTTGCACAGCAGCCTTATGGCAGGGTCAAATAAATAATTTTCAAACCCTTGATGTGTAACTTGCCCTGAATGACAGGCATGTGGTAGGAGTAGTACCAGCCTGCTTTCTTGAACTGTATTGCATGCTTTACATGAGCTGATGAGCATTGGAGGGGACAGATTCAGATGGATGGTGGAGAGGATGTACAGTGTGAGAGGGAGGAGAAAATGGGCAGAGATAGGGGAGGACGGGGAGATACATGAGGCAGGCAAAGTGTGTAGAGAGTTAGTGGGCAGGTGCAAAAGGAAGGGTGGTAGGTGGAGATAGAAAGATATGGCCAGAGAGAAGGGATGGAGGAAGGAGAATGAGAGGAGGAGGAGACGATCAAAAGACAGGGTTGAGTGGGGAGGAGGAGATAGACAGGTAGAGGTGGGATGATGAGGTGGACAGACAGAGGGAGGGAGGAAGAGGTGGGCACAGAGAGAGGGAGGAGCTGGTATGTTCAATATATGAGTTGCACATATACATGGGCAAAATCATGGGGAAAAGGCCAGTGTATGTGGACACGACAGACATGTTGTGTTGTAAAAATGAAAACACTTGTACTTTTAATCAAGGATGTTCAGGTTGCAGACACCCCCCCCCCCAAAAAAAATCACTTAAATGAAATTACACATGACCTATTTGTCATGTAGTGAAACTGAAAGATGTTTTGATTTTCAAACATATGACAGAAAACAAGGCCATCGATAGATATAAGGTATCGACACATCAATAACTCCATAGGCTATCGCCCTATCATACTTCAGCCAGGACCAGCTAGATTGTCGGTCTTATTTGAGCTCAGTTGTTGTTCTGTTAATCAGTTCAGTTATTACTTTCATTTGATTTAATGTAAGCACTGCCTTTTATTCCTTTTGTGCTACGTGCTGTTATAATAGCTTCTAATTATGGGTAAGATTTTGATTTGCCCACTAGAGTTACAGTAAGTTAAAAATATGTATGCATTACTATAATAGCGTAATTACCTATCTATAGCAGTTAAAGGTTAGCACTGGAGTCGTTATTTGGAGACAGGCAGTATACTGAGGTTGCAATGTTTCAGTATTTATAAGGCAGTGGAATGGTAACCATAATTATAAATAACATTAAATTACAATCAGTCCATAAAAATATGCTTATATTTGCCTGTGTAGCCCAAAAATTGAGGTTGAGCAACAAAACAATCGCCCAAATGGCGATGGTTGCATTTCTTAAAAAAATTGTTTAAAATTCTATCATTAGTAGCCCAAATGGCAAAAGTCGCCAAATCTGCTGGTGTGAGTTGTGCTCAGTTATGAAAACGTTTTCTGATACAGAACGAAGGGGGAGGGGTTTGTGGAGAGTGGAAGGGGTATGTGATGACAGCACATTCTATATTTCGTCGATTCTAAGAGATTTTTTCAGGGTGTTGCACGAATTCGTCGTCGCTGAGCACATACCCCTCCTCTTCTGGTCCAGAATCTGTTTACACTATTGTAATACTATAATAACTGAAGCTTTTCAGATTTTCTCTGATTATCTTCAAGTTGTAATGTTTTAAGTTGAAGATACAATGATATAAAATACTTTTGTCGTTACTTTTCTAATAGTACGGTACTTATCTCGGTTAAGGGAATAATTGCATATTTCTTGGTCAGAGAGTATTTAAGTTTAATGTTGGTTTTGGTAAGGCTTCGACAATATGCAGAGTTCAGTGTTATTTACTTTGGAAGGCGGTTAGCGATAGACATTTTGCACTGTGTGTCTGTGGATAAAGATGACTCATTTGTGGAATGGCGATAAATCATATATTCAAGTTTTTCTACAAGAATGATGTTCTATTGCGAAATGTGTTATATGTAATATCCTTGAAACACTGAGTCCTACTATCGCAGCTCTAGCGTATTTGTAAATAAATGTCATAGAGATGACAATGTATGTTGCACAGGGTAAAGATGCTTATTAGCATAAAAGAATATAATCCATATTATCATACATAAATAGAAACTGATTTACAAGATCGCATACATAGAAGTCTAGTTGGAATCAATGTGTAGACCAGTGCTAATATCCCAAAACGGTAGCTCATAGTACTTGTGTATTTCGCTTTATAGTATTGGGTGTTCAAAAAGTCTCTCTGCAGTGCCGTATGATTGTTAACCGTGCATGCCGTATGCCTCAGTGAATATACCGAAATGAGACTCAGTGAAATACAAGATATTAGTTTATTGAATATTGATTTTTACTTACAAATTTTCACATTAAATGTTGAAAGTGTCCCCCCTGTTGTTGAACACACAATTCGATATGTCTAATCATGTTTCCAAACACAAGCTATAACATTTCTTCTGTAACAGAAGCAGTGAAAGTGGATGTTACAGTTTTCAGTTCATTGATGGGTTTTGGATGGTTTTTATAGGCAGTTGCTTTCGTTGCACCCCAGAAGAAAAAGTCAGGTGGTTTTAGGTCAGGCGATTGTGGAGGCCAAAGTCCCTGTGAAATTATGCGATCACCAAAAACATCAGCAAGTGGTGACATTGAAATGTGAGCTGTATGAGCGGTTGCACCATCTTGTTGAAAATAGCCGTTCAGTATTTCACTTAACACAAGTTCTCGTGTGAATGGGTACAGAATATCACTGCAGTATCGTTGTGCGTTTACTGTTTCGTTGAAAAATATGGGACCCACATCGAGAAATTGCAATCCAAACTTCTATTTGCACAGAATGAAGTCATTCCTCACGAATACACAATGCATTTGCAGTACTCCACATACGAGAATTTTGCGAGTTCGTATACCTGAATAAATGAAACAATGCCTCATCAGTGAAAAACGTTTCATTAAGAATATCCCTTCCATTTTGTTGAACGAAATTTTTGAACCACTGACAATAATGCAGTCTCTTGCTGTGACCAGTATTTGTCAGTTCTTGCACGACTGTCACTTTGTATGGGAAAAATTCTAATTTTTGCCTTACAGCTGTGTGGGCCGTTCCGACACTAACATCAATTTCCTGGGCAAGTTTTCTAACTGACATGTTTGGACTCATAGACATTTTATCGGAAATATCGAGTAGTTTATCCTCAGACAAAACGCTAGGACGACCACTTCTCGGTGCATCAGTCACTGAACCCATACTTCGAAATTTGTTAATCAAATCTCGGACAGTATTGCGATGTGGGAGTGTTGTCTCCGGGAAAACTGAATTAAATGTTTGACGAACTGAAACTGTGTATTTACCGCCATCTTTGAACACTTGTTCGACTAAAAACACATGTTCTTCAATGGCTAGCATTTTAACAGTGACAAAAACGAAACAAAGGAACTAAACTAAAATGTTCACGTCAACATGTAACGACGCACACCAACGATACTACTGATGCTGACTTAGATAAACGAAACAGTGGAATGTTGGGAGAGTCCACTTGAAGAGGAAGTAACCCAGGCAGGCAAACAAACATACAGCACGCATGGCTAACAATCATATGGCACTGCGAACACACTTTTTGAACACCCCGTATAAATAAGTTTGGTTGCTATAGTTTCAAACTGGCTGTTGAGCTAATAATTAAAAAAAAAGTTCTTGACCACTTAAGGAAATTGAAGAATTTTAATGAAATGAAGGGTACTTTAATAAAATGTGAGACTGAATTGAGGAAGTTGGAATGCTCTGCAATGCTGAAGGAATTATGATTTGGTTTCAGATAAGTCATAAATTTAAATACAAGATTTTAGTAGGAAAAGATAATATTCTTAAGAGGTTTGACCCAATTTAACTTTATAAGTTATTCAGCACAATGTTAAGATGATGCTGCTGCTCTGTGATAATGAACTTATATTAGAAGAGTGAACTGTGTGTAGTTAGCAAAGAGGCAGTACATTAAAACTGTAACTCGTTTGGCAGTAAAGTGAAGTTATCATATTGCCAAATAAATAGATTTTTAATAGTGAAACTGAGCATTTCTCATTCATATATATGTGTACATATGTATACTGTTGAGTAGATATGTTACACATTTTTAAGAAAAGTTTTCCTTGCCTAAGAAATTTATACACCAAATACTATTTGTATGAAGACATAATGAAAGCAAATTACGTACATGGAATTAAAAAATAAATAAATATCTTCTTAGAATAAATGAAAATATTAGCCTTTTTAAAGTCCTCTTTAAGAACTTGGACCTCCCCTTTGAAAATATCATAACTATGTCCTTGCTTTAATCCAAGTGTCAGGTAAGGGGTAACAGCAGTAGGAATGAGAGAGGAATGCTGGGACTGAGAAGTACTGGAGGCTTGCTCCAGCTAAGTCTACTCTGTACGGAATGTGCTGGGATGGTTGTATGGAGAAGCACTAGACAGTTGCTCTAGCCAAGTCTACTCAATAGCGAATGAAAGAGGAATGCTGGGACAGCTGACATGAAGGACCAATAACCTATAACTCATACATACATACATTCTGGGTAGAATGTGAAAACCAAGATATGCATATTCTTCATTCTGACAGTGGACAATTGTGTGCAGGCCGTGAAGCTGAAAATAAAAATAAGGATTCAGGTACTTTGCTTATAAAATTCATCACAAAATAAACTTTGTGTGGAATGGGCTGTGACTATTTAACCAATATCAAAGAAGCATCAAACACCCAAACTTAGATATGGAAGCCATATAGCATTGACATTTGAGAATGATACATGTTTATATTTACTGACGAGTCGAACCATAACAGTAAAAAATGCGGTGCGTATGGACAATGAAAAACAGTGGTATCTTATGGGAGTAATGGTCTACACCATACTTGTACATCACATGTCAAGACAAACATCATCAACAGAGTGTCGTGCCTGCTGGTGGTAGATGTCTATAGCAAGGGGTAAGAGAAAGCATGAGAACAATTTGTTAGTGTGTGTTGCCTACATTCAGGGTCAAGTATATATTCAGGGGCAAACCTATTGTTCTCTGTTCATTGACAGGTCCTTACCAATTGTTGTGAAAAGTAAATATGATATGCCGGGGATAAGATGTCCTTTTTATTAACAGGTCCTTAACCTATTCTTCTGCTAAGCGGTTTTCGATGTCATCACCATCACATCCTCCTCCTGCGCCCTCTGGGAACCCCCTCCCTGATACAAGCACACTTTTGATATAAATTTGATTGAGTAATTAATTAACTCAATCAATTAATTAACGCCTCTCCCTCTAGGAAACTCGCAAGCCGCCCCCTCCCCTGCCCCACCTGGAAATTGATGGAAAATATACTCCTTTGATTGGTTATTTGACAGGGAATCGATTTAAGTATATGGAATATTGTTTAAAAAATTTAGTCAATGTGTGTAATATCGTTTATTTAAACAATTTATTTGATGCAAGGCTTTGTATAGAACATAGTTTATTTATTTATTTAAAGAAGTTGGCAAGAAAATTGTTTTAGTGTGCAGAATATTGCTTATTTAAACAATTTATTGCATACGAGGTGGTGCGTGGAATATAGTTTCTTTATTTATTAAAAGAATTTATCAGGAAATTGACTGCAGTGTATGAAATATTGTTTATTTAAACAATTTAAAGGATACAAGGTGGTATGTGGAATGCAATTTATTTAAAGAATTTGTCAGGAAATCGACTGCAGTGTGTGGAATATTTAAAAAATTGTGACGCTTTTTCATTCCGATCGCATCCACGCCAGCTGCCCAGAGTTGGGATTCACTAGGAGAACTTGGAACCGCTGGTGTCTGTGTCAAGACACTGCAAGAAGCACACACCCTGTAGGCGTTCCCCGACATCTCAAGTGGTCATGTCCTGTTTCTGCACATGGGACCGAATCTGTTGGATACCAGTGCATGCAAGAGACACCTTCCTTCCAAAGCAAATGGCTGACAGGGAATGGATACAGAAATACTGCTGAAATTAATAAATAATTAATTTCTGGTCACATGATTGTAGGAGATATAAGGCGGATGCGGTAGCTATTTCACACACAAATTGACGATGTCACAAAACTAGTAGCACCCTGACTTGAGAGAGAGCTGTGGTTTGCTTTGCAGATGACATGGAAACTAGCATGGGATATTTAAACGAAACTATTGTACAGTGTCGATCTTTGTATTTCTAGTACTTTTAAACTGTGTGAAGCAAATTGTTTAGACACTTGTATTAACGATGGAATTTATATTTCCTGAGGCACAGTTTCTGAAGCACCATTTGTGACATCTTCAAGAAATGGTATTCCTTGTCAGATTTAATAACGCCTGAAGCAGTTCGTGAAGTGTACCACAAGAAAGTGCGCCAGGAAGGCTAGGGCAGCTTAGAGTCCAGTCGATATGTGCCCCTTTAGTGATTCGGCAGACATCAAGCCGATAATCAAGTTCCTCCCACTCTCGGCGCAGTATGTCCCCATCAATGAGTTCGAAAGCATCGTTGATGCGAGCTCGCAGTTCTGGCACGTTTCTTGGTAGAGGAGGTTTAAACACTGAATCTTTCACATAACCCCACAGAAAGAAATCGCATGGGGTTAAGTCGGGAGAGCGTGGAGGCCATGACATGAATTGCTGATCATGATCTCCACCACGACCGATCCATCGGTTTTCCAATCTCCTGTTTAAGAAATGCCGAACATCATGATGGAAGTGCGGTGGAGCACCATCCTGTTGAAAGATGAAGTCGGCGCTGTCGGTCTCTAGTTGTGGCATGAGCCAATTTTCCAGCATGTCCAGATACACGTGTCCTGTAACGTTTTTTTCGCAGAAGAAAAAGGGGCCGTAAACTTTAAACCGTGAGATTGTACAAAACACGTTAACTTTTGGTGAATTGCGAATTTTCTCCACGAATGCGTGAGGATTCTCTACCGCCCAGACTCACACATTGTGTCTGTTCACTTCACCATTAAGAAAAAATGTTGCTTCATCACTGAAAACAAGTTTCGCACTGAACGCATCCTCTTCCATGAGCTGTTGCAACCGCGCCGAAAATTCAAAGCGTTTGACTTTGTCATCGGGTGTCAGGGCTTGTAGCAATTGTAAACGGTAAGGCTTCTGCTTTAGCCTTTTCTGTAAGATTTTCCAAACCGTCGGCTGTGGTACGTTTAGCTCCCTGCTTGCTTTATTCGTCGACTTCCGCGGGCTACGCGTGAAACTTACCCGCACGCATTCAACCGTTTCTTCGCTCACTGCAGGCCGACCCGTTGATTCCCCCTTACAGAGGTATCCAGAAGCTTTAAACTGCGCATATCATCGCCGAATGGAGTTAACAGTTGGTGGATCTTTGTTGAACTTCGTCCTGAAGTGTCGTTGCACTGTTATGACTGACTGATGTGAGTACATTTCAAGCACGACATACGCTTTCTCGGCTCCTGTCGCCATTTTGTCTCACTGCGCTCTCGAGCGCTCTGATGGCAGAAACCTGAAGTGCGGCTTCAGCCGAACAAAACTTTATGAGTTTTTCTACGTATCTGTAGTGTGTCGTGACCATATGTCAATGAATGGAGGTACAGTGAATTTGTGAAATCGCTTCAATCATTTGTAATAGCCCTGTATTTAAGGTCAGCTAGAAGTCAAGAACACTAATTTCATGTTCCAACAAGTACTTGACAACATAAACGAAGAGCATTTAAAGTATGACCACTATCGACTGGATCTCTCCATAGCGATCCATAGAGCAGAGTACAAGTCGTACAGGTTCACGACAATGGATAAAATTAGTTTGCAGAAGAAGCACATATGCGTTCTCCGTTTGTTACTTAAACAGGTGGATCTGCAAAAGGGGACAAGTAACAGTGAGAATCCAAGACTTCGAATGCTGCCACTGGCCCTGGCTCTATGACATTACAATCCAGCTCAGACCTGTCAGATTATTTATACAGTGTAGAATTTTACCATAGTGGCCTAGACTTGAGACACTTCGACAGGCTGTATGACTTCAGGATCGAAATTCTGGAATACTGGCACTGTACAGGAAAATGTGCTATAATAGTTCATGTGACAACATACTTGAAGAGCAGTTGCGATATGTGCACCATAAATAGTCTCTTCATAGAATTTCCATAATAAAAAGTCCACGTCCCACAGGTTCACGAAGAATGAATCCTCGAAGATACCTGTCACAGGCACATATTCTTTCTCCCCTTGCTCCATATGCTTGCCGAATAGGAAAAGAGACCCACTAGTGGAGACATAAGTAATTCTCCACAATGTCTTGTATGCACAATGTCTTGTATGCAGGCTTAATACCAATTAAGAATATATTGGAGTAAGACAGTATCAATGTCTTTATCACAAATGACACACACACACACACACACACACACACACACACATACACCCATCCACTCACGCCCCCCCCCCCCCCCCCACACACACACACTGTAGAAACCACACATTACACTTCTTATTTCTGAGGAATTGTAAGGGTGCTTTTAGAGGAAACTGTGTGACGATAGTTCATACCGACTTGTGGGTCGCTTTGCCTCAGTTGGTGTAGTAATAATAAATTCAATAGATTCAAACGTTAGGCCCCATGATGAATTTAGAGCGTGATAGTTTCCGAGCTAAGGTGGATTGTCAGCTTGCTGTACCATAGCGACCTACACACTTTTTTGATGGGTGGCAGTACGAGGTGCATTCAAGTTCTAAGGCCTCCGATTTTTTTTCTAATTAACTACTAACCCGAAATCGATGAAACTGGCGTTACTTCTCGACGTAATCGCCCTGCAGACGTACACATTTTTCACAACGCTGACGCCACGATTCCATGGCAGCGGCGAAGGCTCCTTTAGGAGTCTGTTTTGACCACTGGAAAATCGCTGAGGCAATAGCAGCACGGCTGGTGAATGTGCGGCCACGGAAAGTGTCTTTCATTGTTGGAAAAAGCCAAAAGTCACTAGGAGCCAAGTCAGGTGAGTAGGGAGCATGAGGAATCACTTCAAAGTTGTTATCACGAAGAAACTGTTGCGAAACGTTAGCTCGATGTGCGGGTGCGTTGTCTTGGTGAAACAGCACACGCGCAGCCCTTCCTGGACGTTTTTGTTGCAGTGCAGGAAGGAATTTGTTCTTCAAAACATTTTCGTAGGATGCACCTGTTACCGTAGTGCCCTTTGGAACGCAATGGGAAAGGATTACGCCCTCGCTGTCCCAGAACATGGACACCATCATTTTTTCAGCACTGGCGGTTACCCGAAATTTTTTTGGTGGCTGTGAATCTGTGTGCTTCCATTGAGCTGACTAGCGCTTTGTTTCTGGATTGAAAAATGGCATCCACGACGAAAAGAAAGTCCCATTCATGCTGTCGTTGCGCGTCAACATTGCTTGGCAACATGCCACACAGGCAGCCATGTGGTCATCCGTCAGCATTCGTGGCACCCACCTGGATGACACTTTTCGCATTTTCAGGTGTGTGCACAGAACCCACAGAAATGCCAACTCTGGAGGCGATCTGTTCAACAGTCATTCGGCGATCCCCCAAAACAATTCTGTCCACTTTCTCGATCATGTCGTCAGACCAGCTTGTGCGAGCCCGAGGTTGTTTCGGTTTGTTGTCACACGATGTTCTGCCTTCATTAAACTGTCGCACCCACGAATGCACTTTCGACACATCCATAACTCCATCACCACATGTCTCCTTTAATTGTCGATGAATTTCAATTGGTTACACACCATGCAAATTCAGAAAACGAATGATTGCACGCTGTTCAAGTAAGGAAAACGTCGCCATTTTAAGTATTTAAAACAGTTCTCATTCTCGCCGCTAGGGGTAAAATTCCATGTGCCGTATGGTGCTGCCATCTCTGGGATATATTGACAATGAACGCGGCCTCATTTTAACACAATGTATATGTTTCTATCTCTTTCCAGTCTGGAGAAAAAAAAAACGGAGGCCTTAGAACTTGAATGCACCTAGTATTTTTTTTTTTAAGTAACACTGGTTTTCACTGTAGACAAACCTTTGTGTGATGGAAATTTGATGTTGATGCAGACAGAACGTCAAACTGCAGCCATACTTCCTATAAATAGAATGTTATCTAATGTTCAGGCTGACACTGCATTTTTAAATGATTTGTCACATAAATATGGCTTTGTGGTTATAGATAAAACGAGGAAACTGAATGAGGGCCTATACAGAAGAAACTTCGAGGAGATTCTACATAAAAGTCAGTGTATCAAATCGTAACTGTATCACTATACTGCAGATTATGCACAAATTTTCACATGTGTTGCACATTGATTCAGGAGGTTCAAAGCAAATGTGTCTATACGTTGACAAAAAATTGAGGCAATCAGCGGCAAATTAATGGAACTAGAAAGGGTTATCGAGGTGAGGCCTGTAAATGAGAGGGTGTTGAATGCTATCATGTGAACTGTATGTCAATGAGAAAACTGAAGAATTCAACACAAAAGTAAAGAATATGCAGGGTCATATCAAGGCATTAGCTAAGGTAGTTCTCATTGTCACCAGTAATCTCAAAGTAAGTATATTGTACACTATCTGAAAAGTGGCTTAGTATACAGCAGCATGTCTTCGACAAAGCATAAATTTTTTGATGTGCAGAAGGCTATTCAATGGAAGTTATGATTTTTAAACTTAGGACAGTTGCAACGAGATCATTATCTCTCAGAAACGTTTAAGCCAGTAACCAACAGAGCTCTCACACACTATGGATGGAGACAGAAAAGAGGAAGAAGAAGAATTGAGAGAGTATATGCTATTACTGACTTCATTAACTGTTACGATAATGCTGAATTAGACACTATATAGGGGCTCAGTAGGACGAAAATATCAATACAAAAGAACACCCAGTTTATAACAGCTAATATCCTTAAAAATTACTAACGTCAAAAAGTGTGCACCAAAAGAGATAAAAACATATGACTAACACACATAGGACCTCAAGAGGACGATTGAGAGCTTCAAAGAGTGACAAATAAAAGAATATAATTAAACGAGCACTGTCAGCTGAATACGGTGCAGGTAAAGGGTTTGAAGTTCAGCACAAAAGACTGAATAATCTATGCCTGGAATATATATCTTATCACGATCCAAATGAAATCAAAGACTAATTACGACTACTTACAGCATCAGCTGCTGCAGGAAATGTACGTCATATGAACGAAATCATTTCAGTCGTATTAGAGCTTTGAGAAAGACACATCACTGAGTAATTATTGAGATGGTTGTTCATAAGCTTCACAGGCCAGCATGCAGAGCATTATCATGGGGGCGTTTGATAGTACGAGGATTGGATGATTTATGGTGATAATCTCACAGATTTACGAGACTACTCGTGATCGAATAAAGGTCTCAAATACATTGTAACAGTCATAGATACAGCTGTCAGATTCGCTTCATCTCTGGTAAGGTAAAGACGCGGAAGGCGATCTCAGAATTTTTTGAACAATTACTGCAGACTGGAACAAACTGCTGCCCTGACGACCGTCAAACCGACCATGGGTGTGAATTTTGCAATAGGCATTTCAAAGCGGCAGTGGAACGATACGGGATACACCACTACTCGACATTCTCCCATTTAAAAGCTAGTATTCATTCAATTTAATCTTCAACGGTTTCACAAAAGGCTGATCATTCTACCACACATCATTTACGAGTATGGTCACACTACTCATAATACAATTAAGAAGAGATCTATTGATTTCAATGACAATGATCGTATAAATACAGTATACAGCCATGGCAATGACGTGTTAAAGGACAGTGATGGTGAAGAAATTGCACAGAGGAATTACAGAAAAGCTCTGAACTGCATGCATTCCTCGTACCATGGGTAATAAGATGTCCAGGGAGAAAGGCATTAGTGAAGAGGCTTCGCTTCTCATCAAAGCACAACTGAGCCAACGCTCGTAATTTGCTATATAATAAAGCACACAAACATCAGATCACACAGTAGTGTGACATGAGTGCTAGGAAACATAACAGCAGAGGTGGGACAGTGTTCTCGTGACCCTACCAGTCGAACTTCATGTCCCTGAATATAACTTTTGTGGACCTGGAAATAAGGCGCTTAGCTCATGGTGATAAGGGGATTAATGTGCTAAACGATACACTCAAGGAACACGGTATTGCTTACTGTACAAATAAAGATCGTTGGATTGCAGATCAAATACTAGCTGATAAAGTGAGACAGATGTTTCAAAGCAAGGAGACTGGAGTAGAACAACATATTGCTGCATTTGTGCTCAAACTTAAACTGGGTGCTGGAATAATCTTCAAGCAAATTATGAATGCAGCTGGTTTCACAGTAAAGAAGAAGAGAAAACCTATGGGATGCTTAAAAAAATTGCATCAAATCACTGGTGGCAGTGGCGAAAGGTGCCTTCACGCAGAAAGGATGAAGAAAAAGACGCATTAAAATGCTGAAGCTTTTGCCAATACTTACGATATTTGGAGGAATAATTTTGTTAATAACCCCTGCATTTGTCGTGCTGTCAATCATAGTTCATTAGCTGAGAGAGTCGCTGTCACAACTAAAACAGTAAAGAATGCATCAAACGCAGAGAAGCAGCTGCATAAGTGTAGGAGACATAATATTGCCTTGGAGGCCGTCGGTATCGGTAAAGCACTATATTTAAAACCACCCAGGAAAGTGCTTGGAGTGTATATATACAGGGTGGTCCATTGTAAGTGACCGGGCCAAATATCTCACGAAATAAGTATCAAACGAAAAAACTGCAAGGAACGAAACTCGTCTAGCTTGAAGGGGGAAACCAGGTGGCGCTATGGTTGGCCTGCTAGATGGCGCTGCTATAGGTCAAACGGATATCAACTGCGATTTTTAAAATAGGGACCCCCATTTTTTATTACATATTCCTGTGGTACGTAAAGAAATATGAATGTTTTAGTTGGACCACTTTTTTCACTTTGTGATAGATGACCCTATAATAGTCACAAACGTATAAGTACGTGGTATCACGTAATATTCCGCCAGTGCGGACGGTATTTGCTTCGTGATATATTACCCATGTTAGAATGGACCGTTTACCAATTGCGGAAAAGGTCGATATCGTGTTGATGTATGGCTATAGTGATCAAAATGCCCAAAGGGCGTGTGCTGTGTATGCTGCTCGGTATCCTGGACGACATCATCCAAGTGTCCGGACCGTTCGCCGGATAGTTACGTTATTTAAGGAAACAGGAAGTGTTCAGCAATATGTGAAACGTCAACCACGACCTGTAACAAATGATGATGCCCAAGTAGGTGTTTTAGCTGCTGTCGCGGCTAATCCGCACATCACACAAATTGCGCGAGGATCGGGAATCTCAAAAACGCCGGTGTTGAGAATGCTACATCAACATCGATTGCACCCGTACCATATTTCTACGCACCAGGAATTGCATGGCGACGACTTTGAACGTCGTGTACAGTTATGCCACAGGGTACAAGAGAAATTACGGGAAGATGACAGATTTTTTGCACGCGTCCTATTTAGCGACGAAGCGTCATTCGCCAACAGCGGTAACGTAAACCGGCATAATATGCACTACTGGGCAGCGGAAAATCCACGATGGCTGCGACAAGTGGAACATCAGCGACCTTGGCGGGTTAATGTATGGTGCGGCATTGTAGGAGGAAGGATAATTGGCCCCATTTTATCGATGGCAATATAAATGGTGCAACGTATGCTGATTTCCTACGTTATGTTCTACCGATGTTACTACAAGATGTTTCACTGCATGGCAGAATAGCGATGTACGTCCAACATGATGGCTATGCGGCACATAGCTCGCGTGCGGTTGAAGCGGTATTGAATATCATACACTCCTGGAAATTGAAATAAGAACACCGTGAATTCATTGTCCCAGGAAGGGGAAACTTTATTGACACATTCCTGGGGTCAGATACATCACATGATCACACTGACAGAACCACAGGCACGTAGACACAGGCAACAGAGCATGCACAATGTCGGCACTAGTACAGTGTATATCCACCTTTCGCAGCAATGCAGGCTGCTATTCTCCCAGGGAGACGATCGTAGAGATGCTGGATGTAGTCCTGTGGAACGGCTTGCCATTCCGTTTCCACCTGGCGCCTCAGTTGGACCAGCGTTCGTGCTGGACGTGCAGACCGCGTGAGACGACGCTTCATCCAGTCCCAAACATGCTCAATGGGGGACAGATCCGGAGATCTTGCTGGCCAGGGTAGTTAACTTACACCTTCTAGAGCACGTTGGGTGGCACGGGATACATGCGGACTTGCATTGTCCTGTTGGAACAGCAAGTTCCCTTGCCGGTCTAGGAATGGTAGAACGATGGGTTCGATGACGGTTTGGATGTACCGTGCACTATTCAGTGTCTCCTCGACGATCACCAGTGGTGTACGGCCAGTGTAGGAGATCGCTCCCCACACCATGATGCCGGGTGTTGGCCCTGTGTGCCTCGGTCGTATGCAGTCCTGATTGTGGCGCTCACCTGCACGGCGCCAAACACGCATACGACCATCATTGGCACCAAGGCAGAAGCGACTCTCATCGCTGAAAACGACACGTCTCCATTCGTCCCTCCATTCACGCCTGTCGCGACACCACTGGAGGCGGGCTGCACGATGTTGGGGCGTGAGCGGAAGACGGCCTAACGGTGTGCGGGACCGTAGCCCAGCTTCATGGAGACGGTTGCGAATGGTCCTCGCCGATACCCCAGGAGCAACAGTGTCCCTAATTTGCTGGGAAGTGGCGGTGCGGTCCCCTACGGCACTGCGTAGGATCCCACGGTCTTGGCGTGCATCCGTGCGTCGCTGCGGTCCGGTCCCAGGTCGACGGGCACGTGCACCTTCCGCCGACCACTGGCGACAACATCGATGTACTGTGGAGACCTCACGCCCCACGTGTTGAGCAATTCGGCGGTACGTCCACCCGGCCTCCCGCATGCCCACTATACGCCCTCGCTCAAAGTCCGTCAACTGCACATACGGTTCACGTCCACGCTGTCGCGGCATGCTACCAGTGTTAAAGACTGCGATGGAGCTCCGTATGCCACGGCAAACTGGCTGACACTGACGGCGGCGGTGCACAAATGCTGCGCAGCTAGCGCCATTCGACGGCCAATACCGCGGTTCCTGGTGTGTCCGCTGTGCCGTGCGTGTGATCATTGCTTGTACAGCCCTCCCGCAGTGTCCGGAGCAAGTGTGGTGGGTCTGACACACCGGTGTCAATGTGTTCTTTTTTCCATTTCCAGGAGTGTATTTCATGAGAGGTGGATTGGTCGTCGAAGCACCATACCATGGCCCGCACGTTCACCGGATCTGACGTCCCCGGATTTCTTGCTGTGGGGAAAGTTGAAGGAGATTTGCTATCGTGATCCACCGACAACGCCTGACAACATGCGTCAGCGCATTGTCAATGCATGTGCGAACGTTACGGTAGGCGAATTACTCGCTGTTGAGAGGATTGTCGTTACACGTATTTCCAAATGCATTGAGGTTGACGGACATCATTTTGAGCATTTATTGCATTAATGTGGCATTTACAGGTTATCACGCTGTAACAACATGCGTTCTCAGAAACGATAAGTTCACAAAGGCAGATGTATCACATTGGAACAACCGAAATTAAATGCTCAAACATACCTACGTTCTGTATTTTAATTTAAAAAAACCTACCTGTTACTAGCTGTTCCTCTAAAATTGTGAGCCATATGTTTGTGACAGCGCCATCTATCGCAAAGCGAAAAAAGTGGTCCAACTAAAACATTCATATTTCTTAACGTACTACACAAATATGTAATAAAAAAATGGAGGTTCCTATTTTAAAAGAGGCAGTTGATATCCGTTTGACCAATGGCAGCGCCATCTAGCGGGCCAACCATAGCGCCATCTGGTTTCCCTCTTCAAGCTAGACAAGTTTCTTTCTTTGTAGTTTTTTCGTTTGATGCTTATTTCGTGAGATATTTGGCCCAGTCACTATCAATGGACGACACGCAGTAATACTACCGGACAGACTGCTCTCCAACATACGTGGAGTGTACGTAAAATAAGGTTCCCAATTTTTTTCACATTGTAAAACATGCTTATTTCATGAATGCGTACATTTTTGGAAAGTTCGGGCTTTAACCTATTTTTCTACATAGTCGCCACTGAGGTCAATACATTTTTGCATTCGGTGTTTCTTCATGTCAGGGAGGAGATGGTAGTCACTTGGGGCTAAGTCTGGGCTGTAGGATGGGTGTTTGAAAATACCCCATCCAAATTTTGCGATGAGCTCTTTGGTGCCTTTAGCGGTGTGCGGTAAAGCATTATCCTGATGCAAACCCACCCCCTTGGACAGCATACCCTTCCTCGTGTTTTGAATTTATGTATGTGTGTGAAATCTTATGGGACATAACTGCCAAGGTCATCAGTCCCTAAGCTTACACACTACCTAACCTGTATTATCCTAAGGACAAACACACACACACACACACACCCATGCCCGAGGGAGGACTCGAACCTCCGCCGGGATCAGCCGCTCAGTCCATGATTGCAGCGCCCAAGACCGCTCGGCTAATACCGCACAGCTCGTGTATTGAATTGCACGGCGCAATTTTTGCAGTGTCTCGCAGTACCCGGCAGCATCGATTGTTGTACTGGTGTGCAATAACTCGCACAACAATACCCCCTTCCTGTACCAAAACACTGTTGCCATTAATTTGCCGACACTTTTCGTTTGTTTGAATTTTCGCGATCTCGGCGACTCTGGATGCTTCCATTTTTTGGATTGTTTTTTTGGTTTCGGGTGTGCGGTAATGCACCCAAGCCTCGTCTCCAGTGACGATAGAGTCGAGGTATTCCTCGCCATGAGTTCCGTGATCTTGAAGAAGTTCCTGGGCCGCTTCAACGCGTTACCGTTTGTGGTCTTTGGTCAACATTCTTGGCATCCACCTCGCGCAAACCTTAGCATACCCTTGATGCTCCGTCAAAATCTTGTCAATAGAGGTTTTGCTCACATCAGGGATCATTTCGGAGAGCTCGCGAACCATCACTCTTCGAGCTGAGAGCACCGCTGCATCCACTTTTGCGATTGTTTCGTCCGAAACAGATGGCTGTCCGGAACGCTCCTCGTCATGGTCGTCAGTACGACAGTTCTTGAGCTCTCTGCACCATTTGCGCACGTGGTGTACGCTCATACACTTCTCTCCATAGATTTCGCATAGCTGGGAATGGATTTCTGCCGGCGAAATGTTTTTTGCAGACCGGAAACGGATCACCGAGCGCAGCTCACACCTGCCGGGCGAAGCGAGAAGAGGATCCATCACGTACGGCTGCCAAGCCAAGACTGAGCTCCGCAGGCAGCTCGCTAGGGAGGGGATTTGGAGTGGGGGAACCAAGATACACTACAGAATCCCTGGATCCACCGTAACAGCGCTTTTCAGGACTGTAGCGCCATGGGAACCTTATTTTACGGATAACCGTCCTAGATCTGCTTAAACTTGTCAGATAACTCAAAATCCCAAGATTTCAAGAGATAAGTTGTCAGAGATGATGCTGAAACGCAAACTGTCAATTTAGATGTTATGGGGTATGTCGGGCACACTGTGCGTATGTGTTAAAAAATCTAAGCACAATCTATTACTTTGACTCATGAAGCCCACCAGAAGAGTAGTGTCATTACTTCACCAACAGGAACCAGGTTTCTACAATTTTTGACGCTCAAAGGCTTCAATTTATATCTCTGTGGATATGTCTGTCTGATGTTTCTCCTGATAATTGCATCGAAATAAGCTGTTTGCATGTCACTCTATCGTTTGAGGTAGAGATGCTGTTTTCTTCATTCTAATTCTGAAAGATCGTTCGCCTACGTTAATAGCAAACTACTTTTCTCCAATTCGTGTAGAATTCGTATCTTAACGACAGATTGGTCCATATCATTTTTTCTTACAGTACACCCCGGTTATAAAACTGTAGATGTTGCCAGTAATCGAATATATCTTCCAGTGTCTGTTCAAACATTAGACCATCTCGAACTGAAGATCATAGATCAGAGTGTGAGTCTAGTCGATTTTTGTGATGTGGAAATTGTAGTACATCTTCATCTGAAGCAGCATTGTTGGTATTAAGTATAACTACCCAGCCAACAGAAGACCACTGTACAATGGAAGCAGAAAGTGATACCACAGAAGGATTATGAGTTTCTTAAATCAATAGGATTTAAATCTCACCATGACATCACTTGATTTAATAACTCCAGTTCAATATGATGAGCATATGCTTGGTCAGGAATATTTTTCCCACAAGCCGTTTGCCTCAGGAACGTTTAATAATAACGAAGAGATATGCATTATTATTCAACATCAAGATGAATTGCAACTTCCAAACAAGAACTTCCTGTGTTTGGAAGAGGTATTAGCACCTAAAATCGCTTTGGCCACGTCAGTAACACTGCAACTTCTTTGATGGCAGTAATCATGTTATTATGAGCACTACGTAGGAGCTGATTCTAGTTCAAGGTGCTACTGATAATAACTCATACCTTCCAGGACAAGAAGAAGAGGAGTATAAAACTGTGCTGCATAAATTGACATGGAAAGTACCACATTTTTCTCTATCAGACGAAGAAAATCTGAAACTTTTACGTGTATTGAATTCTGGAGTTCAACTGCCATTAAATTTCCATTCATGGAAGTTGTTTGAATATCCAATCCTTCCACTATCATCTCGCCAAGCATAGACGATTAAGACTTCTGTTCGGTTAGAAACACCTCGCTTTATTTTTCTGGCGCTGCAAACAGACAGGAAGAGGAACCTCAGAAGGATTCGAGTGTATTTGACAACTGTAACCTAACCACTGCTAGAGTTTAACTAAACTCCCAGTTTTTTCCATACGACACACAGTTTGACTGGAACAGAAATGCATATGAACTGTTCTGCAACATGTACACAAGATTCTATACATCATAGTACGAGATTGAGGTGGTCCGGATGTACACTTACCCCACAGTAGTTTAAGGAGTTATCACCCATAGTGGTGATAGATGGTCAATGCAACACAAGATGGTGAAGGCTGGACCTGTCGACGTACGTACTGAAATCGTATAATTCCAAAACTTGCCTGCAGGTACTGTAGCATATATGTTAGTATTACATGACTATCTCATGATCTACTCGCCACTAACAGGGAATGTACAACGATTAGTATAAATGTAAGGGCATTACACAGCATGTGGAGCGTTACACAATGATGCCTCAAAGAGTGAAGACTGTAGCAGACACACAAGAGTCTTACAATGGGTGTTAAAAATTTTGTTTGAAGATGTTACATTCATTGCATTCTCGAAGACTGGACAAGTACTAACAAAGTATTCCACAATCATTGTTTCAACCAAACCGTTTAGCTCAGGGGAGTACGCTAAAACTCGAAAAAAGGCGGTGAGTTTGTCACGATTTTAACTCGCAAACCACTAGGATGATGAAGAAATGGCATATGAAAATATAGTGTCATTGTTCCGAACATATGATCATAGAGACTACATAGTTTATGTCAAAGATCGTGAGAAGATGTCATGGGTTCAAAAAATTTGTAAGTGTGCATCTATACAGAATCTGGAAATAGAAAAATGTCCTGCCCTCATACAGCTGAAGAAGAGATACAGACAGGACGGATTTATGAATTCTTCAGAATATGTACAGTTATTATTGAACTGGCCTACCAATAAATAAAAAGTATCTTTAAAGAACTTTGTATTTATTTATCCATTTCCTATTTTCCACATCCTATCTACAGGCTTCAGGTAAGTATTTAATGTATGCTGTCTGCGCTCCTCTTGAAGAAGTGCAGTCAGTGACACATGTGATGCAGCTGAGCCTGAAAACCAGAAAAACTTACACCAGCAGGCACTGACAGCCACCAGCAGGATCCGACAGGCAATGTGCCGAGCCACACAGTTCTCAAGAATGGTTGGTACCTAGAAGAGGTTTGCTGACACAATTTGTCTCTCACGTTACACTGCTGATAACGTCGAACCATCTCCTTATGTGTCGGTACACTTGATCCTGCACCCAAATGTGCGTGTCTCCTATATAAATATTCTGTTCTGAATGATACCTTCTCATTTCTGTCTGATCACTCTTTCTAGACCTGCTGTATGGAGCATGATGAAGAAGTTCGAATCAACTGGAGAACTGAGAATCGCTCTGGGAAGAGGCCAACGACTGGGTGCACCACAGGTGGTTGATGAAATCGCTGTTGCTATGGCATACAATGCTGCGCACAATTTCCGATCGTCAGGCAGTCGCGTGCTGCGTCACGACAGTTTAACATCCCAAGGTCCACTGTATGGAAGGTGCTTCGAACCATTCTCAAATCGTATCCATACAAGACCCATCTTGTACAGCAGCTTGCACCACAGAATGCACAATAACGTGTTGACTTCGCTCTAGACTTTCTCACAAGGATTGAAATAGACAACTCGCCCTGGACCATCCTATGGACAGGCGAAGACTGTTTTTCTGTGATGGGTGAGGAGAAGACACAGAATGGCCGAGTAAGGGGATCTTCACCTCCAGTGAGTGTGCATGATGTTCCTCTGTATCGAGAAAATGTTACCGTATGGTGTGGCTTCATGGCTACGTTTATTATTGGGCCATTCTTATTCGAACAGGTTGGCGCTCAAGAACCAAAGATGTGCAGTGTGAATATCCAGCGTTACTGCGATACGCTTCGCGAGCATGTCACCCCCGTCATACAGGAGAGAAACGCATTGAACTCAAAAGTTTTTATGCAAGAAGCTGCCCAACCGCACATTGCTTGTGAAGTTCGCATACTTCTCTGAAACACATTAAGTAACGACCGAATTATCAGCCGATAGTTTCCAAATGCTTGGCTGGCACGATCAATTGATTTCACTGCCTACGATTTCTGGTTGTGGGGCTACATCAAGGACTGGATTTACCAGGGGAAAATTCACACATGTGCTGATCTAAAGAGCAGTATATCAAGAGAGGTAGCCAGCATACCTACGGACATACTTTGTTCTGCAGAGCAGAATGCAATCCTGTGCTTACAGACTCTTCTGGACACTGATGGAAGCCATATTGAGCTCCTTTTGTAGCAGTAACAGCACCGCTATGTGATGATGTGATGTATCGTAGCAGCACATTAAAAGTGTTTCGGCTGAATTAATTTTGCATTATTTCTCTTCCCCATGTCCTTGACGTTAATGCTAGCAAGTCTGGTACTCGTTCGCTAATTAGTTTCCGTGTTATAACTTATTAAATAGGGAAAGTTTCATTATAACCATCTGGTGTGTGTGTGTGGGTGTGTGTGTGTGTGTGTGTGAGAGAGAGAGAGAGAGAGAGAGAGAAATGACATGGTACTTTAAGACACTGTGATGTACATGTTTCAGAATTACTCAGTGACCTAGTTAGTATTGCGCCCCTTGCAAAATGTGTCTGGAGTTGGGTGTACGATACCACAACCATCGACTTGTGCTAACGTTCTCCAGGCCTGTCAGGCTACCATTCCCAGCCTAGTGGTAACAGTGTGGTACCATCCTGGTCTGTTGGGCTACTGGCTTCAGCCTAGTCATAGCGCAGTGGTACTGTTAATCTCTGTGTCAGCTCGTCATTGGCTGTCTGGCTACTGCCCCCAGTCTCGCAGAAGCAGGGCAGTACTGTCAACGTTTGTATAATCCTGTCCCCAGTCTAGCAGTAGCAGCTCTACTGTCTGTCTTGTTCACAACACCAAGTAAATCATGCAGCCATATTAGACTACTCTATGGTTGCTGGTAGTTTCTGCGATAGAATCCTGTAGTCCCACATTGATTATGTCAGTGCTGGATTTCGAGCTCCAGCTACCTTTCTTCATGCGTGCCAAGCAGTGCTGGAAAGGGAACTCGCTGAAATTATCAACACCCAGCGGTTTCCCACCATCAGGTGCAAAGCAGTTCTCTACTGCGAGCTGTCGCACCCCCTTAATATGACAGTAATAATTCTGCAGAGGAAAACATTGTCAAGCTTTGGGGGAAGGATGGCGTGATATCACAGGACACGTCAATTGCAGAGTGGTATGGAACTTTTACCCAGAGCGTCATATTGAGGCGTTTTCCCGATAAAGGGAAGAGGGTCTGGTAAGGTGCTCAGCTGCGTACTCCACCTTGATGTGTACTTGCACATTTTTGATCCAGTTAATGGGAGGTCCAGTTTCATCTCTCTTCCTCCAGAAATTGCATCTAAAAAGGCCTGTATTAATGTTCAGAGTCTACAAGAAAAGGATAAATATTGCTTCGCATGATCACTTCTGACCTGCATTAGAAATCACTACAAAGATATGTGTTGTACAGATATGTGCAAGGCGCTAATGTTTGAGAGCATTATAACATTGAAGGCATCTCATTCCCCATCACTGTCCTGGACCAGTCAAAATTCTGGAATCAGAACCCCATTTATTTGGTTCACGATTATGGTCTGTGTGTATGTGAGAAAAGAAGCAAGCCTGGAGATGTGAAGTGTAGCCGGTCAGTGTCCTAAACACTTAGATATATCGCTATTCTCCAAAGGCGAGAAGCAACACTACATCTGGATGAAAAACATGTCCTGCCTACTTTCGGTCGAAAAAAGTAGAAATGAGCATAAGCGGCATTTTTGCCACAGATGTCTCGACTCTTTGACAGAGTGTCAGTTCTTAGAAAGATATCTGATCCATTGCTCGAGCCAGGAACTGGTACGTGTGGAAATGCCCACTGAAGATAAAAAGTTCTTAGGGTTTCATAATGACCATCACCAGGAACAATGTCCCTTTGTTGTATACTGAACTGGAAAAACTTGTGTGGAATATTGATGGACTTTATAATAAAAACACTCCAATAACCAGCTTGCAGGAGAATGATGTCTTCCACAAGCAAGCACTTAAATGACCTGCCTTTGGACGGAAAAGTGGAAACTCCAAGTAGAAACCACTGTAATCACATGCGGAAGTTCATGGTGCAGCTCACAATGCATGCAACTTAGAGAATGAACTGCCATGACACATATCCATCCTCTTTCGTAATTTGAGAGAAAATGATGTTCACTTTCTTGTTGAGCACTTGCGGAATTTCAGTTGTCCTGAGTCATGTTCTCTAACATTTTTATGTACTTTTTAGCTGCTTTAAGTCTTTACGTACTTCATTTTTCACATTTAGTTCGAGTTCAGCATTACACGTCTCTATGGCGGCTTCTCGAGCGTTACACGGACGATTACAGTCACACGATAGTTCTAAACTAAACTAAACTCCTTCCGACCAGGCTTTGGAAGGCGCAATGATATCGAACCGGCCGTCATATCATCCTCAGGCCACAGGCGTCACTGGATGCAGATATGGAGGGGCATGTGGTCAGCATACCGCTCTCCCAGCTGTTTACAAGACCGGAGCTGCAACTTCACAATCAAGTAGCTCCTCGGTTTGTCTCACAAGGACAGAGTGCACCCCGCTTGCCAACAGCACTCGGCAGACTGGATGGTCACTCATCCAAATTCTAGCCCAGCCCGACAGCACTTAACTTTGGTGATTCGACAGGAACTGGTGTTACCACTGTGCATGACTGTTGGCTTACACGACAATACTTTATTGGAATTTACTTTCGTAGAACAACTTGAAAGATAATGTTTATATTTTATAGCACATGTTCTAACACTGGTTTTTACTTTTCACCACACAAACGACATTTGACTGATGACAAAAATCCTAGTATGACACGGAAAAAACTTATATGAATAGAGCAATTTCTCCATGTGAGTGGGTGACATTAAGATTCCTGGCGATAGGAGTATCAAGGATCTAGAACTTGCTACTACAGGTTCGAAACAAGCATTGTCTGATATCATATCCAACTCACACGACCTATTAGTGCTGTCCTAAACGATGATTTCATGAAGGCAAGTAAAGTACTGTGCCTCAGTTCTGGAAGTTACAGATCATGTTTTTCACAATTTTGGACATGTCTCAGACAAAGCATTTTCTTAGAAGTTATATATGTGGCAAATGAGATACAGTTCGGTTTGTTTCTAAGCTGAGATTTTCATTTCCTTGCCTGGTGAATTGGGTAGGTTCAGCTACTTATGCTATTAGGGTTACTGCAAATTTTGGTGATAAACACATAAGTAAATTAGCCTACTATGTCTGTTTTCATTCACTACTTTCATATGTCATCATATTTTCGGGTAATTCATCACTAAGGGAAAAAGTATTCATTGCATAAAAGCGTGTAGTCAGAATAATAACTGGAGCCCACTCAAGATCACATTGTAGACATTTATTTAAGGAACTCAGGATATTCACATTACCTTTCGAATACATATATTCACTTATGAAATTTGTTATTAAAACCCATCCAAATACAAAATGAGAGTGAAGTGCAAAGCTGCAACACTAGAAGAACAGATGATCTTCACTATTCTGGGTTAAATCTGACTTTGGCACAGAAGGGGTTGAATTATGCTGCCACAAAAATCTTTGGTTCTTTGCCGAACAGCATTAAAAGGCGACAGATATTTAAAAATAAATTAAAATATTTTCTGAAAGGCAACTCCCACTCAATGAATACATTTTTAGATATGAAATAGTAACAGTAAAAAAATTAATTATTTTGTGTAAAGAATACTTATGTTGAAGTTACATGTTCCACATCATTATGAACTGTCTTATTCATGATTTATGGAACAAGTATTAATTTATGTATGTACAGGGTGTTTCAAAAATGACCGGTATATTTGAAACGGCAATAAAAACTAAACGAGCAGCGATAGAAATACACCGTTTGTTGCAATATGCTTGGGACAACAGTACATTTTCAGGCGGACAAACTTTCGAAATTACAGTAGTTACAATTTTCAACAACAGATGGCGCTGCATGTGATGTGAAAGATATAGAAGACAATGCAGTCTGTGGGTGCGCCATTCTGTACGTCGTCTTTCTGCTATAAGCGTGTGCTGTTCACAACGTGCAAGTGTGCTGTAGACAACATGGTTTATTCCTTAGAACAGAGGATTTTTCTGGTGTTGGAATTCCACCGCCTAGAACACAGTGTTGTTGCAACAAGACGAAGTTTACAACGGAGGTTTAATGTAACCAAAGGACCGAAAAGCGATACAATAAAGTATCTGTTTGAAAAATTTCAACGGACTGCGAACGTGACGGATGAACGTGCTGGAAAGGTAGGGCGACCGCGTACGGCAACCACAGAGGGCAACGCGCAGCTAGTGCAGCAGGTGATCCAACAGCGGCCTCGGGTTTCCGTTCGCTGTGTTGCAGCTGCGGTCCAAATGACGCAACGTCCACGTATCGTCTCATGCGCCAGAGTTTACACCTCTATCCATACAAAATTCAAACGCGGCAACCCCTCAGCGCCGCTACCATTGCTGCACGAGAGACATTCGCTAACGATATAGTGCACAGGATTGATGACGGCGATATGCATGTGGGCAGCATTTGGTTTACTGACGAAGCTTATTTTTACCTGGACGGCTTCATCAATAAACAGAACTGGCGCATATGGGGAACCGAAAAGCCCCATGTTGCAGTCCCATCGTCCCTGCATCCTCAAAAAGTACTGGTCTGGGCCGCCATTTCTTCCAAAGGAATCATTGGCCTATTTTTCAGATCCAAAACGATTACTGCATCACGCTATCTGGACATTCTTCGTGAATTTGTGGCGGTACGAACTGCCTTAGACGACACTGCGAACACCTCGTGGTTTATGCAAGATGGTGCCCGGCCACATCGCACGGCCGACGTCTTTAATTTCCTGAATGAATATTTCGATGATCGTGTGATTGCTTTGGGTTATCCGAAACATACAGGAGGCGGCGTGGATTGGCCTCCCTATTCGCCAGACATGAACCCCTGTGACTTCTTTCTGTGGGGACACTTGAAAGACCAGGTGTACCGCCAGAATCCAGAAACAATTGAACAGCTGAAGCAGTACATCTCATCTGCATGTGAAGCCATTCCGCAGACACGTTGTCAAAGGTTTCATGTAATTTCATTCAGAGACTACGCCATATTATTGCTACGCATGGTGGATATGTGGAAAATATCGTACTATAGAGTTTCCCAGACCGCAGCGCCATCTGTTGTTGAAAATTGTAACTACTGTAATTTCGAAAGTTTGTCTGCCTGAAAATGTACTGTTGTCCCAAGCATATTGCAACAAATGGTGTATTTCTATCGCTGCTCGTTTAGTTTTTATTGCCGTTTCAAATATACCGGTCATTTTTGAAACACCCTGTATGTATGTATGTATGAAGTCTACGAGGAACTTTTACATTAATATGTACAATTCCCTTCGGGACTGTAGACAGGGATTCATAGTACACCTGGAAAGTTTTACTTGCAGTATTGTGGTAGCAAATACTACAGTTCCCCTCTAAATCACTCTTGTTATAAACCACATATTATATTAAGAAGTAAAATAAATGTAATAATAACTATGTCCTTGAAGGCATTGTTCCAAGATCTTCCATTATTAGCTTCTTTAAAAGAAATAAAGTCTACTTTTCGTTGCTACCCTGTCACAAACACACATAAATTCGTGGCAAAGGACAGTACCGAGTGAAAGTTTGGTAGCAATCACTTGGCATCACATCGGATAGATATCGTTACTTTGCTTAGCTTTTTGTGGCCAGCAGACCTAAACGCATTTTTTTTTATTGTGTACTGTTTCCCTGTTTGCTGTAGCGTTAATTGCTAGTACATTCTCTTTTATATGCTTCAGGAAAATGTCAGGATGGTTCCCTTGAATGGGCATGGCCAATTTCCTTCCACATCCATCCCTAATCCGAGGTTATGCACTTTCTGTAATGACCTCCACGTCAATGGGATGTTAAACACTAATTTCCTCCTCCTTTTCTGTTATAGAATTGCAAGCAGCTGCATTCTTATACCTATCGCCATAATTTCGTGCTTTTAATTTGTCACAAACATGTATGACTCATGTACAGGCTAATTTTAAATCATAAAAGTAAGACAAAGGGTGTGTGGTCAGTCATTAAATCTGAGTTAGGTGTTAAAGACTTTAACCAAGAAATTTCAAAAACTGACATTGAAGGAAATACTATTGTGAATACAACTCAAATACCAGAGTACTTTAATGATTTATTTATAAATATAGAAAAGTCTGATGTAGATTAACAAATTATCACAACAAAGTGAATCCCTTTGGCCTAGGTGAAAACTCTGAAAACTTTACAAAATTCTTAAAAGTGTCTATCGAGGATGTAGAAAATGCAATTCTAACATTAAGAAACAAAAAATCTGCAGGTTGGGATGGAATACCCACCAATTTTATTAAAGTGGTACACAATGGAATTGCAAACCCACTAACTAAATCAATGTTTTTAAGAGGGCTGTTTCCCAGAGGTACTGAAATATACTGAAGTCAAACCACCCTTCAAGAAGGGATCAAAAGAGATCATGGGAAATTGTCATCCTAACTCGATTCTCCCAGTCCTATCTAAAATATCTGAAAAACTTTCTGTTACACAAATCCAAAACTTCACTGCAAATATTCTGTTACTCTAAGCAATCAATTTGGTTTTCAGCAAGGGAAAAACACCATAGATGCAGCTAACAGTCTCACTGAGAAAATAAACACATCATTAGACAAGAGAAATAAGGTGGGAGGAATTTTCTGTGACCTCACAAAAGTGTTTGATTCTGTTAACCATGCATTGCTTGTTTACAAACTTGAAAAATATGGCATTAGTGGGAGTGCCCTACAATGGCTTCAATCCTACTTATCCAACAGAAAGCAATGCGTTATCATTTCTTCAAATGATGCATATTATTTTTCTGACAGGAAAAGAAAATATACAGTGTGAGTCACCTAACGTTACCGCTAGATATTTTTCGTAAACCACATCAAATACTGACGAATCGATTCCACAGACCAAACGTGAGGAGAGGAGCTAGTGTAATTGGTTAATACAAACCATAAAAAAATGCACGGAAGTATGTTTTTTAACACAAACCTACGTTTTTTTAAAATGGAACCCCGTTAGTTTTGTTAGCACATCTGAACATATAAACAAATAAGTAATCAGTGCCGTTTGTTGCATTGTAAAATGTTAATTACATCCGGAGATATTGGAACCTAAAGTTGACGCTTGAGTACCATTCCTCCGCTCTTCGATCGTGTGTATCGGAGAGCACCGAATTACGTAGGGATCCAAAGGGAACGGTGATGGACCTTAGGTACAGTAGAGACTGGAACAGCACATTACGTACACATGCTGACACCTTTTTATTGGTCTTTTTCACTGACGCACATGTACATTACCATGAGGGGTGAGGTACTTGTACACAAGTGGTTTCTGTTTTCAATTACGGAGTGGAATAGAGTGTGTCCCGACATATCAGGCCAATAGATGTTCAATGTACCCCACAGAAAGAAGTCCAGAGGTGTAAGATCAGGAGAACGGGCTGGCCAATTTATGCATCCTCCACGTTCTATGAAACGCCCGTCGAACGTGTACCTCATTCTACATTCACACATAAGAAGCACAGACATGTACCTCCACATGCAAAAGGGATCGACGCCCCTATTTCTCGTTCTTTAGGCCTACTGTGTTTTAGTCATTGTCACCTGTTGCCACAAGTTAGACCTTCATCTTTAAATTGTTGTAAGTGAGACAAGCAACTGCCAAATAGTGGGAGTGTAAACCTCAAGTCCTCAAAGCCAATAACACTGTCAGAAATGGTGTCATACGTTAAATTTGCCATTAGAGACCTTTCATCCAATGACATATGCACTAGTCTATCAGTATCGGAGACATGCTGAAACTTCTGCTTTAAAAGGTGGAACATATTGTCACTTATCCCACATTTTACTTCTATGCCTTCCGCATTCTTCTAATGTACGGTCTGATGGAAACACAAAAAGTTCTCACAAAAAATACAATAAATTTAGAGCAAACAGCTTATTTTCGTCTTTCCATCTTGCAGATGGCATGCTAACCTGGCTTAACAACAAGTCAAGGGCATTTTTATGTGACTTTCGAGATCCTATAGTCTTCAAAATTTGTTTGTCCTTCTTCACTTGATCCTATGATACAACTTCTGTCACTGTCTGTATTTAAAATGATAGGCACTTTCCTTGTTCCGTAACGGTTTTGCACGAAGTCCAGCGATCAACATATTCTGATACTCCACACGCTTTTTCAAGAAACAAATAATTGCACTTAATTTTACCACTTTATCGTCAAAGCAGATCGGTGTTGACTATTCAGTTGAATCTGGCACTGATGTATGGCGGGTTTAAGTGGCTGCTTCTGTGCCATACGAGTGTTTTACAGCTTTAGACGGATTGTCGAACCTTTGTGGCAGTTTTCTCTTCATCGTCAGTTGAGGTGGCATATTTAGAATGTCAGACAATGTGGTTAACTGCATTCCACACAAGTTTATTATTGCCTGCGTTCATGAAGTGGTTTTGTTCGATGTGTAGTGGAAAAAAGTTAACATTATTATAAAGATAAAATGGGTCTTTTTTCGAAAGATCTTCTAGTCTGCTGTTCAATAGCCATTTTCTGCTCCTAAAACTAAACATTAATCATCAATATAGAATAATACAGAAGACATAGAAAATTACCAGCCCATTTCCCTGCTGTCAGCATTCTGAAAAATAATAGAAGCAACTATGAAAGACAGATTAATGAATTACCTGTATAAACACAATCATTTAAGCGAATCACAGTTTGGTTTCCGAAGTGAGCCATAGTAGAATTCACAAAAGTTCTACTTGATGCTCTTGATAAAGATGAGTGTGTCACATGCACACTTTTGGATCTTTCTAAGGCGTTTGATAAAGTCGACCACAAGATTCTATTAAATAAATTAGAAGCATTAGGAATAAGAGGGGTAGCTAACGACTGGTTTCGATCATACCCAACAGATAGTGTACAAAGAGTAGAGATAACACATACTTCAAATAGATCTAAACATTTAGTAAAACACTTATCAGAACAAAAATACATTAATATAGGGGTTAAGCAAGGTAGCATATTAGGACCAATACTGTTCCTGATATACATCAATGCCTTTCCCAGTAGTGTTACTCATGGTGAAAAAATCCTCTTCGCTGATGACAGCAATGTTATAGTCACTGAGAAAACAAAAGAACTTGCCGAGAATGCAAATGAAACTCGCAAGGAAGTTTATGATTGGTTAATAAGTAATAAAGTGACATAGAACATAAAGAAAACTAATGCCATGAATTTCAGTTTGAAGAGGAAAAATGCGGATGTTAAATTAAATGTACATGGCACCTCTATAGACTGTAACGAATGCAAAATTTCTAGGAATAAATATTGATTCTCAGTTGAAGTGGTGTGAACACACAAAGGTACTTGTTAACAGAATGTCATCAGCATGTTATGCCCTTAGAATCCTATCATCAGTGTGTAACATGCAGTGTCTTTAGTTACATATTATTCATATGAACATTTAATTATTAGGTATGGAATTCTTTTTTGGGGAACAAATGAACAAAATATGAACACAATTTTCAAACTCCAGAAAAGAGCCGTAAGGATAATAACCAAAAATACTAGTCGAGCTCATTGTAAAGATCTGTTCAGAACACTGGGGATTTTGACTGCTCCATGTGAATACATTTACCAGCAGTTGTACACATCAAAAACAACATTGGTAATTATTGTACAAAGAGCTCTGTCCATGAACATGCAACGAGAGATAGACTCAACTTACATTTACCAAGAAAAAATAAACATAAAACTCAAAGCAGCATTTTCTATGAAGGAATAAAACTGTACAATAAATTACCAAAAGAGATTAAAGAAATTGCAAAAATACACTTATTTAAAAAGGCAGCTAAAAAGTACCTGTTATGCAATATATTTTATACATTGAGGGATTACTTAGCTAAAACAGAGTAGGGGTTTGATAAAAAATATTATAGAAATAACTAATAATAATAATGATTATAAAACATCCAACATTCCACCAAACACCTTCACTTTAGGTTTCTTTTCTTTCTTTTCTTCCTTTCTAGAAATACTTACCTCCAAACTATGCATAGCACAATACTAACACATCTTCCTCTTTCTGAGCTCAACATCTTACTCGTTATGGAGGGATGCTGACTCAATTTTTCAGGATAGCAAATGGAAAGTTGCAGTACAGAAAATAGCCCAGAGATCACCAGAGTGTCCGTGTGTGTGTGTGTGTGTGTGTGTGTGTGTGTGTGTGTGTGTCTGTGTGGGCGCGCGCGCGCAATGAGTTAAGTGATATGAGTGGTAGTGTGTGCAGTGACTGATAGTGAGATATGATTGAACAATGTGGCATTACATTATTTAATAATTCATTTGTAAAAAAGTATTGTATACCAGGAGTAAATCTAATTATTGTCTCTAATTAGATGTCTGTAAATATATGAGTATACGAATTAGCTCATTTGAAATTGATCTAAATTTGTAAATACTTTGACACGTCCTATATCCTTGTAAAAAGAAATCTACTGATGAATAAAGCTGCTACTACTACTACTACTACATGTAGTTTGCAAGCGAACCCTGACGATACAGTTTAGTGACATTCTTGCATGAGCCTCACAGGTTTCTTAGGAAACATAAAAAAAGACAGATGAGGTATCTTGTTCTTGTTGTTGCTGCAATCTATCGTGCCATGCTACGCTCCCATTTGTAAAAGCCATTGTACAAACCAAAATAAACAACTACTATTCGCTTTCGCTTTCACGATTGCGTCGATCTCAACAGTTTAACTTACTGGCCGCTTGGCGCGCCACTGGCGCAGTAGGCAATAAAATCGAGGCCAAGTGTCGCGTCTGTTGTGGTATATTATGGTGATCCTTTGACTAGTACAATAACATCTTTGAGAAGTACATTTTTAGCGGGAGTGGTTTAGTTGTTTACTTCTGAATTTGAATACATGGAATAGTGAATTTGTCATCACGGAAATCCCAGAGGTGTTTGCGTAATGGGAGAAAGTGGAACAAAGTAAGCATAAAAAGTTCTAATAGTTTGACTTCATTAAACTATTTTGTTGCTGTTAACAGCGGCACATTTATGGCTGTTCCAAATCAGAAGCAGAATGCTTTAGGTTGTAAAACAGAGATTAGTATTAGTTGCATGAACATGTGTAACGCATAGAATTCATTACCTAGGGTATACATGGTAGCTATTAAAGTGTGGTCGCTGTTTTGTTAGCCATCCCTTAATTTATATTGATTGTTTTTGATGTCATAAGTGATTTCATTGGAGCTAAAGTGTGTGGTTTGAACCATGAGATAATTTTTTTTATTTTAACATTTGAGTTAATCACAAACCACGTGTTGATATATACTTCCGTAAAGGATGTTAAGATTGTAACCTGACTGCATGTTAGTCGCACTTAGCTGACGCTATCAAGTTTTTCTGTTTTGTATCGTCTATTTTAATTGTTCATACAGAATAAACCCGTAGGAATTCAGATCTTGGTGGACTGATAGACCTATGTCTGTCAGTCCTGCTACTAGAGAAGCGCTCTTTCGGCTGATATCAGGCCCATGACAGCCCAGCTTCTTCATCACATTCTTTATTCATCCCGTGATAGGGGCTGTGCTATTCTTAATTTTCGTAAATGACACAGGCTCCATTGGTCTTACCTTGAAGTTTACAGATGATCCAACTTTGTCAAAAGTGTAGAATGTAGTTCAGGCTGTTCAACAAGCTGAAGTCCTATTCAGTGAGGCCAAGACATAGTTTATCAAGAAGAAGATGAAAATTGGTGAGGTTCGAGGCCTCCCGTGTGTGTGTGTGTGTGTGTGTGTGTGTGTGTGTGTGTGTGTGTGTGTGTGTGAAAAATGAAGAAGCTTGCATACTTTGCCTACTTTCATTCCATAGTGTCATATGGTATAATATTTTGGGGTAACTCTTTAAATCAAACAAAAGTTTTCAGAGTCCAAAAGCGTGTAATACGTATTATTTGTGGAGTAAATTCACGGACGTCCTGTATAAACCTCTTCAAAGAATTGGGTATACTAACTACTGCCTCTCAGTATATTTACTTCTTAATGAAATTTGTCCTAAATAATATATCTCTTTTTCCAACAAACAGCTCAGTTCATACGCACAATCCCAGGAACAAAAATGATCTGCACAAGGACTTAAAAACACTTACTTTAGTTCAAAAAGGGGTCCACTACTCAGGACCGGCAAACATAAAAAATTTAGTTACAAATAAAGATCAGTTTAAAAGGAGCCTGAAAGACTTACTAGTGGCCAACTCGTTCTACTCCACTGACGAATTTTTTTAATAGAAACAAATGATGTATTGTATATATTCATACTATTAGTATTGCTATTTCAGCTTTAAAACAAAAAAAAAAAGAAATTGACATGTTCCACATCCACGAGGATCTCCTCAACACGGATCTATGGAGCAAAAAACTAATCTATTCTTATTTTTGAATTTGGGTTGGCTATTAATAACAAATTTCATAAGTGAATATATATATTCTGGAGGTACTGTGAATATCCCTAGTTCCTTAAATGAATGTCTACAAGGTGATTTTCGGTAGGCTCAAGGTGTTGTTATGGTTACATGCTTTTGTGCAATGAATACTTTCACTTAATTATGGATTACCATAAAATATGAAACCATATGAATGCACAGATTGAAAATATAATAGGATAATTTACTGATAAGTTTATCACCAAAATTTGCAATAAATCTAATAGCATAAGTAACTGGAACCAGATGTTTCAGCAAATCATCAGTGTGTTTCTTCCAACTCAGTTTCACATCAATGCACACATCTATAAATTCTGAATACTTTACCTTAGCAACAGATTTCTGTTCAAAGTCTATATCAGTTATGCCATTTAGTGTACAGAACTGTAGATCTTGTGTTTTCTCAAAACTTAGTGCAAGATTCCATTTGCAGAGAACCACTCAATAATTTTCTGGAACACATTTACGGTTCGTCAGCTAATTCTTGTTTGTTGTGTGATTACTGTACTTGGGTCATCAGCAAAAAGAAGTAGCTTTTCATCTTCTTATCACCAAAATTTGCAATAAACCTAATAGTATAAGTAGCTGGAACCAGATGTTTCAGCAAATCATCAGTGTGTTTCGTCCAACTCAATTCATGACTCAAGTCATTAAGAACAACAAGGGAGGTTCAATCCATACCAAGTGGTCAAGCACTGGTTGCTTGACTCAGAAAAAATTTATATTTGCTGGCTGAATTCCCCAATGTTTAGTAGTCACAAAAATATTTTTTAATATTTTGAAATGGTGGCCATATTTGTTCCAGGCCGCATGCATTTTTTCGTATTTGCAAGCATCTACATTTTTTATAATTATATATATAATTTTATAATTATTCAGTAGTGGATTGCCCTAAGCCTTTCAGATAAAATGCATTTAGTTCAACACACTCTGGGCTACAAATTAACATCATTATCACTTATCTGAATGTATTTTTAATAGTTCAAAGCTATCAACCACAAATAAAAAAAACACAATTTTTGAACAGTAGTTTTCCAAAGAAAGATTAATGTCTCAACTTGAAGATTTTTTCTGCTATTACACTGTATAGTATAGTTACTTTTTATAGAGATCAATGGTGAGCAGCTGACGCTATTTTAAAAATGGATTTTTTAATTTTTCCATTTTGTGGCCTGCAATATCTTTGGTGGAGGACCAGACAAAAATATGAAAATTTCGGTGTTAATAGACGTTTATGATATCAAACTTCAGTATAAATTTCAACTTTGAAATTCAATTGGAAGTTATGAAAAAAAGATTACAAACACGAGTCAAAAATACATTTTTTAACATCTGCGACATCTGGTAGGCTAATCAAATAAAGTATATTAATTGCATAATGTAACACACCACATTACACTAGCTAATGATTGTTTGTCGAAACAGTGCTGTGGTAATTGTTTCAGCAGTCTAACAATTGCTTCTGCAAGCCTATACAAGTCTGATTGTCGTCTTCCCCCATACACCAACAGTAGTCTACTCACTCTTATTTAGCTAGAAGTTCTTGAAGTGTGCAGTTGAAAAATGGTGTCTCAGTGTTTTGTTGGTGGTGTTATTAATGAAGCATTTCATAAGTGTGTCTGGAGTGTATCCTAAAGACATTACTTTAATCGAAGATTACAGTGAAGAAGAAAGTGTTATTTTACTTAAGAGTCGGCCCAGAGGTCAAATCAACAGTAAAGTACCATGAAATACTTAAAAAAATGTCATCACCTTTTTGGTCAGTCTTGCGTGGTCCCTTTTGAGAAACATAAGAAACCTATAACAAAAGGTCTGCGAGAAACAACATTTGATCATTATTCTAAAAATAAAAGCCCTCTTGTCTGTCGCATACCAGGAAAACCAGTGTGTCCACCATGTTATTCTAAGATATTTGTAATTAACAAGAGAAAGGATACTGAAACCTCAGATACAGAATTTTGTGACTTATCAGCAACCATAAAAAAAGTAGATACAGCTTGTGAAATCCTGGGTATATTGCCTGCTAGTAAAATTAGAAAACTAAATCTAGATAAAAGATCAGGTGCCTTGAATACAAAAATTGAGAAGGTGGCAGCTACAGTCAAAAAGATTTGGAAGTTTCATTTCAAAATACAATTTGTGCTAAAACAGATGGAAGTTCCAAAACTTCACCAACCGAATATGATGATTTGATAGAAAAACTAAAAAGTAAGTGCAGTACTTCAAACAAAGAGGATAAAATTAAGATTATCAGCTTACTGCCGAATTCTTGGAGTCGAGGAAAAGTTAGTGATGAATTTAATGAGTCAGAACATCTTGTTGAGTTAAGGCAATTAGGCATAGTAAAAGAACAGGGAATTTTACCAGCATTACAAAAGAAAAGTGCATCTAATTTGGTAGATGAAAACACAATTAATAAAGTTATTAAGTATTATGATGGATGATGACGATAACAGCCGTTTGATGTCTGGCAAAAGACTGTTTTTCTGTGGAAGAAAATGGTTCTAAGATTCAAAGATGGAAAATGTTAGTATTGTATAATTTAAATGAACTCTTCACTGAACTTAAAAAAGAAAATCCTGACTTTAAAATTGGAAGGTCAAAGTTTTGCCAGTTGATATGAAGATGGTGTGTTGTTGCAGGGGCATCTGACACCCATAATGTATGTTTGTTTGTATCATCAGAACATAAAGTTGATGATAGAGGGGGGCCAATCTTGGAGTTAACTATAAAGACTTTTTTTACGTTATGGTATGCAATATTGACAGTTAAAATTGTATGATCAAGGGAAAATGTGAAGATTGTCCAGGAAAAACAAGCCTTACTTGACATGTTTGAAGAATCTGAAGAAGACAATATAAAATACAAACAGTGGGTGACACAAGACAGAACTGAAATGGAGATGGTCATAAAGTCATGAGAAGAGTTTTTTGAAGTGTTGGTGGCTAACCTTGAAAATCTGAAAATGCATAATTTTATTGCAAAAGCTCAAAGTAAGTTTTTGAAACACAAAAAGCAAACCTTGGCAGCTGATGAATGCTTAGTTCTTTCTGACTTTTTGGAAAATTATTCCTTTGTTGTTCAAGATGAAGTAGAAGGGCACCGCTGGCTAAACAAACAGGCCACAGTTCACCCATTTGTATTCTATAATAAAGATGAAGATAAACTAATGAGCCACAGCTTTTGTATCATAAGTGACTACCTTGAACACAACACTACAGCAGTGCACATTTTTCAATTAAAATTGACAAACTACATTAAACAGCAGCACCCTTCCATAAAAAAACTGATTTACTTTTCGGACGGGACAGCAAGTCAATGTAACAACAACAAAAATTTTATTAACATCTCCTTTCATAAAGAACAACAAAATGGAAAAATTAAAAAAAAATCCATTTTTTAAAATAGAGTATTTTTTAAGTGTAAGCTGCTCACCATTGATACTCTATAAAAAGTAACTATACTATACAGTGTAATAGGAGAAAAATTATTAAAGCTGAGAAATTAATCTTTCTCTGGTAAACTGCTGTTCAAAACTTGTATTTTTTATTATTTGTGGCTGATAACTTTGAACTATCAAAAATATATTAAACGATACATTCAGCTAAGTGATAATGATGTTAATTTGTAGCTCAGAGTGTGTTGAACTAAATGCATTTTGAAACTTCCTGGCGTTAAAACTGTGTGCCAGTTGAACTTGGGACCTTGCCTTTTGTGGGCAAGTGCTCTACCAACTGAGCTACCCAAGCACGACTCACGCCCCGTCCTCACAGCTTTACATCTGCCAGTACCTCGCCTCCTACCTTCCAAACTTTACAGAAGCTCTCCTGCGAACCTTGCAGAACTAACACTCCTTCATATCAGCGCACACTCCGCTGCAGAGTGAAAATCTCATTCTGGAAACATCCCCCAGGCTGTGGCTAAGCCATGTCTCTGCAGTATCCTTTCTCTCAGGAGTGCCAAATTAGCAAAAATCATCTACTTTTATTAGTGTGTAGTTTCCTAATTTAATTTCCTCATCATCACCTGAATTTATTCAACTACATTCCATAGACCTACCTTTAATTTGCTTGTGTTTACGTTCATCATATATTCTCATTTCAAGACACATTCCATTCAGTTGCTCTTTCAAGCCCATTGCTGCTGTCTCCTGAGAGTTTTAAAATTTTATTGACAAACCTCAAAGTCTTTATTTCTTCTCCCTAAACTTTAATTCCTTTCTTCTAATTTGTCTTTGGTTTCCATGACTGCCTGCTCAATGAACAGACTAAATAATACTGGGGATACACTGCAACCCTGTATCACTCCCTTCTCAACCACTGCTTACCTTTAGTGCCCCGTGACTCTTACAATTGCCGTCTGGTTTCTGTCCAAGCTGCATATAACCTTCTGCACCCTTAATTCTACTGCTACGACCTTCAGAATTTAAAGAGTATATTCCTATTGACATTGTCAAAAGCTATCTTCTATAAGTAATGGGGCAATATTGCCTTGTATGTTCCTGCATTTCTTTGGAATCCAAATCGATGTCCCCCAAGATCTGCTTCTACCAGTTTCTACATTCATCTTTAAGTAATGTTTGTTAGTGTTGTGCGACAATGGCTTATTAAGCTGATAGTCTGGTAATAGTCACAGCTGTCAGCATGTGCTTCATTGGAATTGGAATTATTACATTCTTCTTACAGTCTGATGGTATTTCACCTGTCTCATATATCTTGCACAGCAGGTGGAATAGTGTTGTCAGTGGTAGCTCACCCAAGGATACCAGTAATTCTGACTGAATGTTGTCTACTGCAGGGGCTTTCTTTTGACTTCGATTTTTCCGTGCTCTGTCAAATTTTTCTTGCAGTGTCATTTCTCCTATCTCATGTTCATCTAAATTGTCTTCCCCTTCTATAATATTGCCTATAAGTTCGTCTCTCCTGTATAGACTCCCTGTATACCCTTTCGACCTTTCAGCTTTCTATTCCTTGCTTAGTACTGGTTTTCTGTCTGAGCTATAGAGATGTACAGCTGCATCTCTTTCCTCTAATGGAGCTTTTAATTTTCTTATAGGTAATATGTCATTTCAATAGTTACATATGTTTCTATATCCTTTCAGTTGCTCATTTTGTAGACATTTGTATTCTTTTTTGCCTGCTTCAGTTGTCACATTTTTGTATTTTCTCCTTCCATCAACAAAATTCAGTATCTCTTAGGCCTTGTCTTTTTACCTATTTGATCCTTCGCTGCCTAAATTACTTCATCTCTCAAAGGAACCCATTCGTCTTGTACTTGTTCCTTTCCTGTGTTTGTCAGTTGTTACCTAAGGCTCCCTCTGAAACTCTGAACAACCTCTTGTTCCTTCAATTTAACCAAGACCCAGCTCTTTAATTTCCTACCTTTTTGCAATTTATTCGGTTTTAATGCACAATTCATAACCAATAAATTGTGGTCAGAGACCATATGTGCCCCTGGACATGTCTTACAGTTTAAAATCTCACGTTGAAATGTCTTACCATTATTTATTCAGTCTGTAACCTTCGTGTGTTTCCATGTCTGTTCCACATATAAAACCTTTTTTCATGATTCTTTAAGTGTTATCAATTATCCACTGTGCAGAACTCTACCAGGGAGTTTCATCTTTCATTCCTTTCCCCCTGTACATATCCACCTACTATTTTTCTTATCTTCGTCTTCCTTCTATCGAATTCCAGTTCCCTAACACAATTAAATTTTCTTCTACATTAATACAACAATTTCTTTTATGTCATCATACACTGTTTCAATCTCATAATCGTGTGCGCAGCTAGTTGTCGTATAAACTTGTACTACTGTGGTGGGTGTTGGCATCGTGTCTATCTTGGCTGCAGTAATCCATTTGCTATGCTGTTTGTGGTAGCACCTGCATTTGTATTTATTTACGCATTGTTAGACGAACTCTCGCATTAGTCCTATTCAGATGACAGCTGTCACCTTTTATAATCCAGGGGAGCAGCAAGTTATTTATTGATCCTTTTGTATGCTTTGTTCATAGTTTAATTCCTAAATTCCATGTGTGTTTTTTATATGAGGTTACTGCGAAGTGTAGATTCAGGCAGTCTGTAGCACAGTCATCATTTCTTTTGAACGGCCAGCTGTACAGCTCGGTAAGGTACCGGTTTGCAATGGGTACACTTCCAAAGGGTAGTGGTTTGCGTATTTACTCTTCTCTGTGTGGTTTTGTGGTTTACTTCGTAAGTTAGTCGTGCTGGGATGGAAAAGATACATGCATGCTGTAAACGGACACAGGAGGAGCTGGTTGCAGTTCGTGAACAGCTGGAGGCACTTCTGGCTGCAGACAGCCATTTTCAGGCTGCTGCCTCAGTTTGTAATGGTGGCAGAGAATCTGGTGAGCTACATGAGATACCTCAGCTGTCACTTATTTTGCCCAAAGGCTCTGCTGATGAGGCACCTTACAGTGTACCCGAAGCAATGGATCTGCCCTCATTGATGGGTGAGTGACAGGTGCTGATGCATTGGCATCGCATGAGGCGGACAGTCAATGTGCAGGCTGGCCATTAAGCCTTGCCCATTAACCCTGTGAGTGGATGGGTGGCCACTCCTTCAGTAGGGCCCGAGCGGGCACATGGGGTGGAGGGATTTTCTAGTTATTGTGAGCTCCATTGTTAGGCGCATTATGGAGCCCCTTAAGGAAATAGTGTTCAGGACCGGAAAGAAAACCAATGTACACTCAATATGTCTGTGAGGAGGGGGTGCAGTCATTTGCAAGTTGTGTGGCTCACATTGGCACCAGTGATGCTTATCATTTGATTTCTGAGGCCGTACTGAGTTCATATTGCGAGGAGGGGGTCAGTGAAAGCAGAGCTCATAATTCACAACACTGGAGTTCATCAGCATCCTTTGGTTTGGTGCCAAGTGGAGGGTCTCAATCAAAGACTGTGTAAGAAAATAAAGAGCCTACAGCCATCTTTATGATTTTATTTACTGTGTAGCTACCAGTTTCGTCGCTAAATTGTGCAGTTGTTAGGCCTTAGTTGACGAGTTGGCAGTTGATGATGGTTGGAGTGCTGACGTCACAGTTATGGATAGTGTGTGTAAACTAGTTAAGTTGGCCACTGATGCAGCGTATATATGGATTGTGACAACACATTCATCAACTAAGTCCTGAAGATGGCACATTGAAGTGCCAAAACTGGTAGCTACACAGTAAATAAGGTCATATGGATGCTCCTCCCTCCCCTCCCCCCCACCCCCCCCCCTCCACCCCGAGGGCCCCACAGTCCCTTTTGTGGGTACCTGTGTGGTGTGCATGTGGCCCCAAGCTATTGCAGTCACCTTCCTTTTTCCAGACTGCATTACTGTCCCTGTTGTTCTCCCTCCCTGTCCTTGCTCCTTTCTCCTTGCCCCCTCCTTTCCCTCTTGGTGGACATCTTTATATCAACCTGGCTATACTCCTGGCTTTGTATTGGTATGTGCTTTTGTTTAATTTGCTGTTTCCATCTCCTTTTAGGCGTTTTTGATCCCCTTGGGGTTTGATCTCCATTTCTAATGTTTTCTGTTCAGTGTGAGCCATTTGGGGATGAACTCCCAACCTAGTTTCGATGGTGCAGGCTCCTCTCCACCCCCCCCCCCCCTCCTCTCCCTTTTCCCCTTGCACCCTGGCCTCCTTCATGCTAGGTCACAAGCACAGTAGCCAGTCTATGTGGTGGGGCTGTTAAGTACCCACTTGGCTGAGCCCCCTGACAACACAGGGCTGTTACGCCTCGTGTATGCCAAGGAGTCAGTGCTCATCACTTTGGGGCATCAAAACTCCCGGCAGTGTCCCTTGCTGTGGCTGGGTGGCACCCACTGGGCGAGCCCCTGGTCAGAGTGGGTGGTACTAGAATGGACGCCTTACACATGAAGTGACAAAAGCTTCATCATCCTGCCCATTCTGTGGCCATCTTTAAGAGTGATACAAGACGTGACACTCCTTCTGATCCTTCGGCCTTCCCCTCCCTGGCCACCCCCTGGGAAGAGGGTCAAGCTTGCTGGCTTGCGTTGAAACATTTCCCTTGGTACCTGGTTTGTATCAGGACAAATGGTGAAAGTTTTGCCACAACAAAGCCTTTGTTTTTAGTGGAGATGATTGAAGATAAGTATGGTGAAGTGAAACACGTGTGTAAAATGTGGTCCAGTTCTCTTCTCATAAAGACCTCTTCTGCTGTCCAATCTGAAGCCATGCGTGCATTTGTGACCATCTCGGTGACATCCCCGTCTCCGTCGCACCCCACCAATCTTTGAACTCGCTATAAGGCATCATTTTCCACCGGGATCTTGTTCTGCAAACTGACGAGGAGCTCCGTGCAAATCTTGAGCAGTGAGGAGTCCAATTTACCCACCGTGTCCAGTGAGGCCCTAAAAACAATTTCACCGAGACAGGTGCCTTTATCCTGCTCTTCGAGGGGGGATACCCTTCAAGAGAAGGTGTAGGTGATGGTGTATCGGTGTGAGGTGAATCCTTACATTCCACCATCCATGAGATGCTTTAAATGCTTACGGTTTGGACACATGTCTTCCCGCTGCACCAATGATCCCCTCTGCAGTGACTGTGGGTGCCCCCTCCACGAGGGGAGTGCCTGTGCTCCCCCACCAGTGTGCGTAAATTGTAATGCGCAACATTCTCCACACTCACCAGCATGCCCGGTGTACGTGAAAGAATGATGGAGTCAAGAGTACAAGACCTTAGATCGACTTACCTACACTGAGGCTTGTCGAAAGTATGACTAGCTCCATTCCGTCCCTGTAACTTCTACTTTTGCTTCAGTTACATCCATTCCCCCTCCTACCCCCTCCTCTTCCCAGCCCCGCCCCATTCGCCCCACACCTTCCGCCTAACCCTCACTCCCCCACTCCCCCTCCCCCTCCACATCAGTCCCCATATGTCCCCATACCCACCCCTTTGGGTCCTACTCCCCCTCCCCCACTGGTGAAGCGCTACCCTTCTTCGGCAGCCGCCGGAATTGGAGCTCCCTCCCGGGACTCCTCTTCCTGGCACACCCCTGAAAGGTGATACGCAGCTCCACATCGGCTGCGCGATCCGCGTCCGGTGGGCACCAAGATTGCCAGGTGTAATTCATTGCCCGACCTCGCTGCAGTCTGCCCTTCTCTTTCTTCACAAGAGAAGAAGCAGAAACACACGGTACCCCTGAGGTGCCGCCTTATCCTCCTCCAGCCAAGGAACCAACTGAGTCTGACCCCACCTATTTGGACATTACCCCATCCTTATCGGTGACAGATTGCGACTTGGCGGCATGACCGGCTCCAGTCCGTTCGCTTCCCATTTGGGCTCCAGCTTGAGAATCATCCAGCGGAAATGTAATGGCTATTTGTGTCACCTCCAGGAGTTGCAGCCCCTTCTTTCCTCCTACTCTGTTGCTTGCAGTGCTCTCCAGGAGACCCATTTTGTCAATTCTTACTCACCCTCCCATTGTGGGTTCCATGCTTTCTGTTGAAACCGAATTGGCCCCTTCCTGGCTTCTGGTGGTGTTTGCACCGTGGTCCGCAAGGACATTGTTAGTAAATGGGTTCCCCTCCATACCACTCTGGAAGCAATTGCTGTCAGGATCCATCTGGCCACTCCAATCACAATCTGTAATCTCTACCTCCTGCCTGACAGGCTGCCCACATCCCTTGCCCTAACCACCCTTCTTCAACTCCATTCTCCCTTTGCTTGTAGGGGACTTTAATGCCCACAACCCTCTTTGGGGTAGTCACACGACTACTGCCCAGGGCAGGACAGTTCAGTTGAAGCTGTTCTGACAGGGTTGTCTCCTAAACACCGGCGCTCCCACACACTTCAGTGTGGCACACGGCACTTTCTCTGCCATTGACCTCTCCATCTGCAGCCCCAGCCTTCTTCCCTCCATTCTGTGGGGTGTCCACGATGACTTATGTGACAGCGATCATTACCCAATTGTTTTGACCTGTCTTCAGTATATCTCGCTCTGTCACCCTCCCAGGTGGGCCTTCTCCTCCGCTACCATCCCCCCAGTACTACCACACAGTAGTATTGATGAGTCTACACAGATTTTGACGGCCGCCATTCTTTCTGCATCTGTTTCAGCCATTCCTTCTTCCTTGGGTTCACTCCATCAGAAGATGGTCCCTTTGTGGATTTCGGAAATTGCTGTGGCCATAAAAGACTGCCGCTGTGCTCTTCAACACTTCAAGCGGCACCCTTCTACTGCTCTCCTTCTGGTCTTTAAACGATTCCGCACTCCCAGTCCCGTTACCTAATGAAATTTCAGAAACGGATTTGCTGGGAATGATATGTGGCTGCCATAGAACTGCACACCCCGTCTTCCCAAGTCTGGGCGGATCTCAGGCAAATTTCTGTGCATGGTGTTGTCCTTACCCTACCGGACTTTGGCGCAGAGCATTTTGCTCAACACTTTGTCCAAGCTTCTGCATTGACTCAGTATCAGCCCACATTTGTCGCTCAGAGCGACTGCCTTTGTCTTTCATTTCTCGCTGCTTGTAGCCTTATAATGCCCCATTTAGCAAGTGGGAATTTGCCAGCGCCCTCGCCCTTTGTCCCGACACGGCTCCTGGACCAGATCAGATACATAACCAAATGCTCCCACACTTATCGGTGTCTGGCCAATGTCGTATACTGACCCTTTTCAGCTGTCTGTGGAGTGGGGGGGGGTCTTTCCTACCCAGTGGCAGGAAAGCATTTTTATTCCAGTGTTGAAGCTTGGGAAGCCACATCTTCAGTTGGCTAGCTACCATCCAATCAGCCTTACCAGCACCCTCTGCAAGCTCCTTGAGAGTCGGCGGCTGTTTCGGATCCTTGAATCTGGCGACCTTTTGTCACCGACTCAAGGTAGTTTTCACTGTGGCCGCTCTACGGTGGATAATGTGGTCCACCTGGAGTCTGCTATCCGGTCGGCTATTTCCTATCGGCAACACCTCATTTCAGTGTTCTTTGACCTGCATAAAGCCTGTGACACCACCTGGCACCCCCCCCCCCCCCCCCCTGCGGGTTCGGGGGTTAGAATAGGCCCGCGGTATTCCTGCCTGTCGTAAGAGGCGACTAAAAGGAGTCTCACATGTTTTGGCCTTACGTGATGGTCCCCTCTCGGGTTTGACCTCCATCTTTCTAAATTATTCCGAAGAGCGAGCCAATTGGGGAGGGCACCTTACATGGTGCACTGTATCCGTCGTGCATTGATACCTTTAGCCGGCTTTTTCGTCGTTGCAATGGTGTCCCGCTCGTTTTCCATCTCTTGGGCGAGGATACGTCCCTGGGTGCGATTACCACGCTGCACTCTGCAGTGTTGCTTTTAACTGGGACAATGACCTTGGACATTTTGCACCTAAGATCCAGCACGGTAGCCAGTCCGTTGTGGTGGGGCCGCCATGTACCCTGTTGGTTATAGCCCCCTGACAACACAGGGATCGCTCTACTGATGCCTGCGCCGTTAACTCCCCACGTATGCCAAGGAGTAGATGCCCACCTCCCTGGGGCATCAGGACTCCCGGCAATGGCCATCCTGCCAGGTGGCTATTGCTGTGGCTGGGTGGCGCCCATGGGGAGGGCCCTTGGTCGGAGTGGGTGGCATCAGGGCGGATAACCCGCAATGAAGCGTGGTACATCATCTCTCGCTGGCGGCCAGCCACCAGCAGTCTCTAAGCGTTCGAGGGCTCATTTTAAAGCTAACGTTTATGACCCCAAATCGTTCCCCTCCCTGGCCACACCATGGGAGGAACGAAAGGCAATGAATGACAGTGACGTGTATTCGCCCAGGTATCTCATCTGTACCAGAGCTGATGGTGACTCGTTTCTATCCGTGAAGCCTCAGTTCTTTGTAGAGGATGTAGAGGACAAGTTTGGGGAGGTGGAGGGCTTGTCCAAAATGCGCTCTGGGTCAGTTTTGATAAAAACGGCATCCTCTGCCCAGTCACGCAGGTTGCTTGTTTGTGACAAGTTGGGGGATGTTAACGTTACCATCACCCCACATAAGAGTTTAAATATGGTCCAGGGTATTATTTTCCATCGGGACCTACTTTTGCAGTCTGATGACGAGCTGCGCGCCAATTTAGAGCGCCGTGGTGTACATTTCGTCCGGCGCGTTCATCGGGGTCCGAGGGACAATCAGGTAGCTACCGGTGCCTTCATCTTGGCCTTCGAAGGTGATACATTACCAGAGAAGGTCAAGGTGATGGTCTACCGATGTGACGTCAAACCCTATATCCCTCCCCCAATGCGGTGCTTTAAGTGCTGGAAGTTCGGTCACATGTCCTCTCGCTGTACTTCTAGCCTCACATGTTGAGATTGTGGACGCCCGTCTCATCCCGATACTCCATGTGCCCCGCCTCCCATCTGTGTCAACTGCGGGGAGCACCATTCACCTTGCTCGCCAGACTGCAGAATCTTCCAGAAAGAACGCAAAATCATGGAATATAAGACCCTGGACCAAATGACCTACACTGAGGCTAAGCGGAAATTTGAACGGCTACATCCCGTGCGCATGATGTCATCTTATGCCTCCACTGTCACTCCTGCTCCAGCTCCTTCAGCTGCAAGTCATACCGTTAGCTCTCAGAGTCAGAGGACCTCACCTGCCCCCTTGACAATGGGGGCCCCTTCTCTCGCTGTTGCTCCCACACCATCTACCTCGGGAGCAGCACCCACTAAACCGCTGGGGACACCAGTCCCCACTTCTAAGCCGGAGAAACGTAAGTCTTCTTCGGCTTCTCTCGCTCGGAAGGGATCCCTTGGGTCACTCCCTTCCCAGGTTCCTACCAGCGGCACAGCAGACACCAACCAGTGGCTGAAGAAGCCACAGGTCGCTGGTCGACGGGCTTCGCGATCCTCTTCAGTCCCGGAGACTGACTCCAATAAGCCCTCTCAACAACGGCACCCAAAGGAACAGCGAGAGCACACGACTTTGAAGACCCGTAAGACCAAGACACCTGTGGTGGTACCTACTCCACCGCTACCTAACAGCTCTGCGTCTGACGACAAGGTGGAGATCCTTGCGTCCGCTGAGGACCTCGCTCTCGCTGGTCCCTCAGACGCAATGGATAGCACTTGCACGGGTGCTCCATCGGAGGCAGCAGGTGACCCAGCGGCGTAATCTGCCTTCCCAGTCCCGTCACGCCTTTCTCCGCTATGGACAATACCATCCTTCAGTGGAACTGCAGCGGTTTCCTCCACCATCTAGCTGAGCTCTGCCAACTTATCAGCCTTCACCCTTTCTTCTGCATTGCTCTGCAGGAAACTTGGTTTCCAGCAATGCGAACCCCCGCCCTCCGTGGCTATCGGGGTTATTACAAGAACCGGGCAGCATATGAAAGGGTGTCTGGTGGCGTCTGCCTCTATGTCTTTCACACTCTGCACAGCGAGTCTGTCCCTCTCCAAACACCTTTAGAGGCGGTCGCTGTTCGGGTGTGGACGCCACAGGCTGTTACCGTCTGCAGTCTTTACCTTCCACCGAATGGTGATATCTCGCAGCATGTCCTGGCTGCGCTGATAGCCCAATGGCCGCCACCTTTCTTGCTATTGGGCGACTTAAACGCCCATAACCCTCTGTGGGGTGGGTCCATGGCAACAGGTCGAGGCGCCACCGTTGAGCATTTATTGTCGCAGCTCGATCTCTCGATTTTAAATGATGGTGCCTTCACACACTTCAGTGTGGTGCATGGCACATACTCCGCCATTGACCTTTCAATCTGTAGCCCTAGCCTCTTACCGTCTGTCCAATGGAGTGTGCATGACGACCTGTGTGGTAGTGACCACTTTCCGATCTTTCTGTCACTACCACAGCGTCACTCTTCTGGGCGCCCTAGCAGATGGGCTATGAATAAGGCTGACTGGGACTTGTTCTCCTCCACTGCCGCTATTGAGCCTCTCTCTAATGATGACATTGATGTGGTGGTTCAATCGGTCACCATCGGCGTCGTTACTGCCGCCGGATCTGCCATTCCCCGTTCTTCTGAGTCCCCTCGGCAGAGGGCTGTGCCTTGGTGGTCGCCTGAGATCACTGAAGCGATTAAAGATCGCCGGCGGGCGCTCCAGCGTCACAAGCGACATCCCTCCATACACCACCTTATCACCTTCAAACGGCTGCGTGCGCGGGCCCGCCTCCTTATCCGCCAAGGCAAGAAGGAGTGCTGGGAGCGGTATGTGTCCACCATTGGCATCCATGTCACTCCATCGCAGGTCTGGGCCAAGATTCGACGCGTCTACGGCTATCGGACCCCTGTCGGTGTCCCTGCGCTCTCACTGAATGGAGCAGTTTGTACTGACTCCGACGTCATTGCAAACTGCTTAGCAGAGCATTTTGCTATGAGTTCCGCTTCTGCGATTTACCCCCAGGCCTTCCGCTCCATTAAAGAGCGGATCGAACGTCGGAGCCTTTCTTTTCGCACCCACACTTCCGAATCCTACAATGCTCCATTCAGTGAGTGGGAATTTCACAGTGCCCTTGCCGCTTGCCCTGATACTGCTCCCGGGCCAGATAGCATCCACTGTCAGATGCTGAAACACCTTTCAGTGGACTGCAAGCGACGCCTCCTCGACCTGTACAACCGTCTCTGGGTCGGGGGTGAGTTTCCGTCCCAATGGCAGGAGAACATTGTCATCCCCGTTTTGAAACCGGGCAAGAGCCCTTTGGAGGTGGACAGCTACCGCCCCATTAGCCTCACCAACGTTCTTTGCAAGCTTCTCGAACGGATGGTGAGCCGGCACTTGAATTGGGTACTGGAGTCTCGGGGCCTTCTGGCTCCGTCTCAGGGTGGGTTCCGTAAAGGCCGCTCTGCCGCCAACAATCTGGTGAGCCTGGAGTCGGCCATCCGTACTGCCTTTGCCCGCCGTCAGCACCTGGTCGCTGTCTTTTTCGACATGCGGAAGGCGTACGATACGACATGGCGTCATCACATCCTTTCCACGCTTCATGGATGGGGTCTTCGGGGCCCTCTGCCGATCTTTATCAGGAATTTTCTGTCGTATCGTACCTTCCGCATGCGAGTTGCGGCCTCATATAGTTCCTCCCACGTCCAGGAGACCGGTGTGCCACAGGGTTCTGTTTTAAGTGTCTGCCTGTTTTTAATAGCCATTAACGGGCTCGCTGCGGCCGTTGGAAATTCTGTCTCCGCTTCCCTGTATGCTGACGACTTCTGCCTTTACTACAGCTCTACTGGCATTGCAGCTGTTGAACGTCAGCTACAGGGCGCTATCTGCAAGGCACAGTCTTGGGCTGTAGCTCATGGGTTCCAGTTTTCGGCAGCCAAGACCTGCGTTATGCATTTCTGCCGGCGATGTACTGTCCACCCGGAGCCGCGGCTTTCTCTTGCCGGTGAACTTCTTTCAGTGGTGGAATCACACAGGTTTTTAGTGGTGGTTTTCGATGCCCGGTTGACTTGGCTGCCTATATCCGGCAGCTTAAACAGGCGTGTTGGCGGCATCTAAACGCTCTGAGATGCTTGAGCCACACCCGCTGGGGCGCCGACCGATCTACCCTGTTGCGGCTCGACCAGGCGTTAATCCAGTCCCGTCTGGATTTTGGGAGCATGGCTTATGGCACAGCATCCCCATCTGTGTTGCGGGTGCTGGACCCCATTCTCCACAGCAGGATAGGCCTTGCCACTGGTGCTTTCCGCACCAGCCCTGTGGACAGCATACTAGTGGAGGCAGGTGTCCCTCCACTGCAGTTACGACGCCAACAATTACTGGCTGCTTATGCTGCCCATGTTTTTAGCTTGCCCGGGCATCCAAATTACCGTGTCCTGTTCCCGCAGTCAGTCGTCCATCTGCCAGAACGTCGGCCCCGGTCGGGGCCCAGTTCCACCTCCTTTCCGGGCACCTCTGCGCAAGCCCCCATGGTGTGTGCCTCGCCCTTGCCTTCGGCTCGATTTGGCACAGGGCCCGAAGGACTCAGTCCCTCCGGAGGCCTTCAGATGCCACTTTTATTCCATCCTGGCCACGTATCAGGGCTCTGGAGTTGTTTACACCGACGGCTCGATGGTCGCTGGTCGAGTTGGTTATGCGCTAACTCTAGGGGACCATTTCGAACAACGTTGCTTGCCGGCTGGCTGCAGCGTTTACACTGCTGAGCTGGTCGCCATCTTTCGAGCCCTGGAGTATATCCACTCCTGCTCAGGTGAGTCCTTCGTTATCTGTAGCGATTCCCTGAGCGGTTTACGAGCTCTCGACCAGTGTTTTCCTCGTTCTCGTCTGGTGATGACTATCCATGAGTCCCTGCATACTCTTGCGCGTTGCGGCCGCTCTGTGGTCTTCGTGTAGACCCCAGGCCATGTTGGGATACCTGGCAATGAGAATGTTGACCGCCTGGTGAAAGAGGCCACTAGTAAATCATCTCTTAGGATTGGCCTCCCAGAGACTGATTTGCGGGCAGTCTTACGCCGTGAAGTTCTTTCGGTTTGGGATGCTGAATGGCGCAATCTGCCCACGCCTAACAAACTCCGTCCAATCAAGGCGACGACGACTGTGTGGTGGTCGTCCATGCGGGTCTCCCGCCAGGACTCCGTTGTCCTCTGCCGGCTGCGCATTGGGCACACTCGGCTGACACACGGCCACTTATTGCGCCGTGAGGACCCACCTCTATGTCGCTGCGGCTCCATTTTATCTGTGGTCCATATTTTATTGGAGTGTCCGCTTTTAGCTGTGCCCAGGCAGTCGTTCGCGCTGCCTGACACGCTCCCTGCCCTTTCAACAGATGACTCTGCTACGGCTGACTTAGTTTTACGTTTTATTCGGGCAGAGGGTTTTTATCATTTAATCTAAGTGTTTCTGTTTTATCTTCTTGTTTTGTGTTGATTCTGGCCTTTGGCCTCCGGTTTTAAACTGATTTTTTAATGTGTTTTAAGTGTTTGGCTTTTTCTTTTTTATTTCTATGGTCGGCCAACCACCGTCACACTCTGTGTGATTTTAGTTCGTTTTGTCTGGTCTTTGTCTCAGTTTCTCTTGTTCTGTGTCATCTGTGCTCTATTCTGTTACTCGTTTTTATTCTCTGTGGGTGTTTTTCGTACTTGGAAAAAGGGTCCGATGACCGTAGCAGTCTGGTCCCTTTAATCCCACAAACCAACCAACCAACCAACCAACCACCTGGCACCACCACATCCTCACCATGCTTCATGAATGGGGCCTTTGTCATGCTCTGCCAGTTTTTATCCGTAACTTTCTTTCTTGTCGCTCTCTCCGGGTCCAAGTTGGTTCCTCCTACAGCACTTCCACTTGGCAAGAAAATGGGGTTCCACAGGGTTCTGTGCAGGGCATTCCTCTCTTTCTCGTCGCCATTAATGGACTGGTGGCGGATGCTGCTCCGACAGTGTTCCCCTCTTTGATTGCTGATGATTTTTATATCTACATTGCTTCCTCCATCGTGGGTGCTGCAGAATGCTATCTATAGGGGGCAATCTGCTTGGCACAATGTTGGACTCTCTCCCATGGCTTTCAGTTATCAGTGGCCAAGTTGTGTGTCATGCATTTCTGCCATGGCCGTTCAGTCCATTCCCATCTGGACCTGTTCCTCAATGGCCAATCCCTTGAGGAGGTGGACATCCATCGCTTCTTGGGTCTGTTCTTCGATGCCCGGTTGACATGGCTCCCACATCCTAGCCAGCTGAAGAGGACGTGCTGGTCACATATCAATGTTTATAGATGTCTGTGCAATACCACCTGTGGTGCAGACCGTTCTATTATCCTGCGTTTGCACAAAGCGCTGGCCCAGTCTCGTTTAGACTACAGGTGTCCTGTCTATGGTTCTGTGTCACCTTCGACATTGCAGATACTAGACCCCATCCACCATCGTGGGGTACGACTTGCGACTGGTGCCTTCCAGATTATCCCCATGATTTACCTTCTCGCAGAGGTGGGGATTCCACCGCTGCGAGTTTTGAGCCAACAACAGCTGATATCTTATGCGCTCTGCATTCGCTGCACCCCAAAGCACCCTAATTATGGTCTCCTTTATCCAGACATGGAGATCAACTTCCCTCGAAGGCGGCCACAATGTGGGCTTACCATGGCTGCCTGCATTCAGTCACTCTTTCCTGAGCTCCAGCACTTCCCTTTACTGCCTCTGTTCTCCGCTCACGCACTTACCCCTCCGTGGTGCGTCTCTCGGCCACAGCTATGTCTTGATCTCTCCATCAATTCAAAGGACTCCGTCCCTCGGAGGCCATTCGCCACGAATTCTACTTTGCCACCAATTCTACTGTCTCCTCAGTTCATTTCAGGGTTCCGAAGTGATTTATACTGAGGGTTCCATTGCTGCTTGTCACACTGGTTATGCTAACAAATATGTGAAACACACGGAAATTCGTTCATTGCCAGATGGCTGTAGTGTTTTTACTGCAGAATTGGTAGCCATCTTGCACGTACTGGACCATGTCCGCTTCTGCTCAGGGCTGTCCTTCACTATCTGTAGTGACTCCTTGAGTAGTTTGCAAGCTATCGGCCAGTGCTTCCCTTGCCACCCATTGGTCATAGCTATCCAGGACTCCCTTTCTCTCCTTGATCAACGTGGATGCTCTGTTGTTTTCATTTGGATCCCAGGCCATGTTGGGATCCTCGGCAATGAACTTGCCGATCGACTGGCTAAATTGGCTACTAACGGGCCATCTCTTGCTATTGGCATTCCGGAAATAGACCTTTGCTTGGCATTACATTGTCACATTTTGGTACTTTGGAATCCAGAATAGCACACTCTTTCTTCGCCATACAAGCTCAGGGCAATAAAGGATTCTACAACTATGTGGCAGTGCTCCTTATGGGCCTCTCGTAAAGCCTCTGTCATCCTTTACCAGCTCTGCGTGGGCCATAGTTGGCTGACTCATGGTTATCTCCTCCCCCTCTGTCATTGTGGATCAATGTTGATTGTGGTTCACCTCTTACTGGACTGTCCCGACTTTGGCGCCCTGCGACAGACTTTCAGCTTTCCTGACTTGCTAATCCTGGCGTTAGCCGACAGTGCTTCAGCGGTTGATCTAGTTCTAAGATTTCTTCATGATGGTGGTTTTTATCGCTTCATTTAAGGGTGGGACCTTCAACCTTATCGGTGGGTGAAGGGGATGGCAGGCTCTCTTGCTCCTCCCTTTGCCCCAATTGGACTGGCTTTGACTGGGCTTGTTGGTTCACCCCCACCCTCTGCCTTCCCCCCTCCTTTCTTTATGGGGTCAGTTATATCTTGAGTGTCTATCTTGTCTACCTGTGCTTCATCCTTCATACCCCTGTCATTAGTCACTTTCTTTCCCTCCTCTCTTCTTCCACCCTTCTCTGTCAATAATTTGTATTTTTATGGCCATTGTAGATCACTCTTATAGTGTGAGGTTTTATCGGTTTTAGCTATTCCAAAGTCGGAGGGCTGATGGCTGCATAGTTTGGTCCCTTCTACAATCCAACCAACCATTCAACCAACCAATCGTAAGGACAGCTGTAGGCGTTTAATTTTCTTACAATTGTGAATGGCCGTGGTCCCCGAAACCGCCAGTCAAAAGGATGGTCATACAAAAAAAGACCATGTTGTCTGTAACAGTCTTGGCTGCAGATTTCTTGACCTACATTATCAGGTGGAAAATTGAAGGTCTTATCTTCATAGGTCAGGGATGCTCCATACAAAGGAAGCAGCAGATTGGGTAGCAGAGTACTTGCAGAGGGCACATGGTGGTTTTGTAGGCTAGGTGGTAGTTTGGGGTATGCATAGGAATATATGCCAGTTGACACACACACACACACACACACACACACACACACACACACACACACACACACAAACGAAATCAGTCCACATTCAGAGTAGATGCATCGGCTGTTAAAATTGTATCAGTAAATTGTCGAAGTATTAATAACAAATTTACTGCCCCCCAGGAATTTTGTCACATACAAATTATTCTTGTAACTGAGGGCTGGTTGAAACCTGAAGTAGAAAGTTGCGAAATATTTAGTGGGTTATGGAATAAATATTGGAAAGACAGATTAGACGTCATAGGAGGGGATCATGCACTAGACGAAAATACACTGATGGAAAAAAAATCGCAGCACCAGGAAAGAGTTGCGCGACATAAATAGTAGTTGCCAGGGGTGTTTCTACATTTGAGAAATAGTGTCTATTAGAATTTCTCACCACCTGCATAAGAGTGGCACTAGTGCCATCAATATGAGGAAGCAAATCAGGTTTACTTTACATACACACTGAAATGGTTGTGAGCGTTATTTATCTTTTGAGACTGGACATGTTTAAGGTGACAAAGATGCCATTATTAACACCTCACTGTGTTTGATTCAGTGGTGTCAAGTGAGAGTTCATTGGAGAGAAGTGTGGAGGTCTGTTGTTTTTTCTGATGAAAGCTGGTTCTGCCTCAGTGCCAATGAGGGCATGTGTTGGTTAGGAGGTGGCCAGTTGAGTGCTGGCAGTTAACTCGTATGTGTGCTAGACACCTGAAGTTATATAGTCTAGAGTGCAATTTCGTATGACAGCAGGAGCACTCTTGCGGTATCCCAAGCTACTTAAGTGCAAATTTGTATGTCAGTCTGGTGATTCGGCCTGTTGTGCTGCCATTCATGAACAGCATTGCAGGGGGTGTTTTCCAGCAGGATATAACACCCACTGACATACTGCTATTGTAACCCAACATGCTCTACATGGTGTCGACATGTTACCCTGGCCTGGTCGATTACTACATCTGTCCCCATTTGAGCCCATTTGGGACATCATTGGACAACAACTTCAGTGTCATCCACAAACAGAATTAACCATCCATATAGTGACTGATCAAGTGCAACAGGCAGGGAGTTCCATCCCACAAACTGACATCTTGCACCTGTACAGCACAATGCATGCACTGTTGTATGCTTGCATTCAGCATTCTGTCAGTTACACTGGTTGTCAATGTACTGGCATTTCACATTTGCATTAGCTTATCTTGCACTTACATTAACCTGTGATCTTGCAGTGTTAATCACTTAAATATGTTACCTAGATGAATGTATTCTTGAAATTTCATTACTCTACACTAATTATTTTTATGTGATTTTTTTTTTCCCCTGTCACTGTATTTTCTCTGTTTGGGTCAAAGTTGAGTGTGACAATGAAGTTGTCTGGATGTGTGTCTAGGTGAAATCAAGTTAATTGTTGATGTTTTTACAGGCCATCCAGTCCCGCTATGGCAGTTTTAGGGTTATTCAAAGAAAGTCTACACTTCAGTATGGCTTCAGCCAAAGCAGAGTTACTAAACACAGCCTTCCGAAATGCCTTCACAAAAGAAGGTGAAGTAAATATTCCAGAATTTGAATCAAGAACAGCTGCCAACATGAGTAACGTAGAAGTAGATATCCTCAGAGTAGTGAAGGAACTTAAATCACTTAATAAAAACAAGTCTTCTGGTCCAGATTTTATACCTATTAGATTCCTTTCAGAGTACACTGATGCATTAGTTCTCTACTTAACAATCGTGCACAACCGTTCGTTCGACGAAAGATCCATACCCAAAGACTGGAAAGTTGCAGAGGTCATATCAATATTCAGGAAAGGTAGTAGGAGTAATCCACTAAATTACAGACCCATAACATTAATGTTGATATGCACTGAATTTTGGAATATGTATTGTGTTTGAACATTATGAATTGCCTTGAAGAAAATGGTCTATTCATACATAGTCAACATCGTTCTTGCAAAATGCAACTGGCTCTTTACTCGCATGACATGTTCAGTGCTATTGACATGGGATTTCAAATTGATTCTGTATTCTTGGATTACCGGAAGGCTTTTGACACTGTACCACACAAGCAGCTTGTAGTGAAATTGTGTGCTTGAGGAGTACATCTCAGTTATGTGACCGGATTTGTGATTTCTTGTCAGAGGGGTCACAGTTTGTAGTAATTGTCGGAAAGTCATCGAGTAAAACTGAAGTGATTTCTGGCATTCCCCAAGGTAGTGTTATAGGCCCTTTGCTGTTCCTTATCTATATAAATGATTTAGGAGACAATCTGTGAAGCCGTCTTAGGTGGTTTGCTGATGATGCTGTTGTTTATTGTCTAGCAAACTCTTTAGAAAATCAAAACAAATTGCAAAACAATTTAGAAAAGATATCTAAATGGTGCAAAAATTGGCAATTGACCCAAAATAACGAAAAGTGTGAGGTCATCAACAAGAGTGCTAAAAGGGATCTGCTGAACCTCAGTCACACCTAAAGGCCATAAATTCCAATAAATACCTTGGAATTACAATTATGATCAACTTAAATTGGAAGGAACACACGGGAAATGATGTGGAGAAGGCAACCAGAGACTGCGTTTTAATGGTAGGACATGTAGAAAATGTAACAGATCTACTAAGAAGACTGCCTACACTATGCTTGTTTGTCCTCTTTTAGAATACTGCTGTGTGGTGTGGGATCCTCATCTGATAGGGTTGGCAGTGTACATTGAAATAGTTCAAAGAAGGGCAGCATGTTTTGTATTATTGTGAAATAGGGGGGAGAGTGTCACTGAAATGATACAGGATTTTGGATGGACATTATTAAAACAGACGATTTTTGTTGCAGATGAATCTTCTGACAAAATTCGTGTCACCAACTTTCTCCTCCAAATGCGAAAATATTTTATTGACACCGACCTACATAGGAAGATATGATTACCATGATAAAATAAGGGAAATCAGAGTTCGTCTGGAAAGATACAGATGTTTGTTCTTTTCTTTGTGAAGTTGGTTCGATGATCCCTCTGCCAGGCACTTAAATGTGATTTGCAGAGTATCCATGTAGATGTAGATGATTGATCTTTCCGTTTACAGCTCTGGTCTTCCCTCCATGCATTGGAGAGACCATGATGACCTGTGTGACCGATCATTTTCTGATCGTCCTCTCTCTCTCTCTCTCTCTCTCTCCCTCTCCCCCTCCCTCACTTCTCTGGACATTCAACCAGACGGCCACTCAACAACACTTACTGGGGTACCGTGATGGACTTAAGAAATAGCTGTGGCCATTAGAGATTGCAGATGGGCTCTCCAATGCCATAAGCAACATCTATTGATGGAGCACTGATTGCCTTTAAATGGCTCCATGTCTGGGTCCACCATCTACTAAAATGATAGAAGCGAGAATGCTGGGAATGGTAGGTTACTACCATTGGACTACGTACTACCCCTTTGTAGATTTGGGCAAAGATATGAAACCTGTATGGATATCAATCCTCCACAAGTGTCTCCCTAAATGGTGTTGTCGCCACTGACGTGGATATTGCTGCCGAACGTTTTGATCTGCATTGTGCTTGAACCTCTGTGTCTGAGAATCATCAGCCTGCATTTCATGCCCTCAAACAGCAGGTGGAGCAGTTCACTTACCTTCCATCACATATCACCTGGAGGCATATAATGCTCCATTCAGTGAGTGGGAATCCTCAGTGCCCTCGCAGTTTGCCCTGACATAGCTCCAGGGCCAGACCACATCCACAGCCAAATGCTCAAACACTTATCAGTGGACTGCCAGCGTCACATCTTTTCCATTTTCAACCGTATCTGGAGTGAAGATAAATTCCCATCTCATTGGTGAGTATGTGTGATCACCCCCATGCTGAAACTGGATAAACACCCCCTTGAGATGGACAGATATCCCTCATTTAGTCTCACCAGTGTTCCGTGCAAGTTGCTTGAACGTATGGTGAGCCAATGAGTGTGTTGGTACCTTGAGTCTCAAAGTCCTTTGACTCCGTCTCAAGGCTTTTGTCATTAAGGCCGTTCTACTGCTTGACGATTTGGTCTGCCTGGAGTGTGCTCTCTTGTCAGCTTTTGCCCAGTGTCAACACGTTATTACTGTCTTCATCGACTTGCAAAAGGCTTATGACATCACATGGTGCCTTCACATCCTCCTAACCCCACACGAGTGGGGTCTCTGTGGCCTGCTCCAGATTTTTGTCAGTAACCTCTTGTCGCACCCTACATTCCAGGCTCAAGTTGATGCTTCCCGCAGCACCCCACATATTGAAGAGAATGGCTCATTACCCTTCGTGTATGCTGATGATTTTTGCAGTTACTGTGTGTGTTGCTGAATGCTGACTGCAGGGTGTCGTATGAAAGGTGCAGTCCTTGGCTCTCACCCATGGCTTCCAGATTTCAGCCACTAAGCTGTGTGTCATGCACTTCTGTTGCCATCATGTTGTCCATCCACACCCAGAACTCTACCACGACAACCAGCTGCTCAATCTTGAGGAGTCTTACTGCTTTTTGGCAGTGGTCTTCCATGCTTGGTTGATGTGGCTTCCCCATCTTCGCCAATGTAAGTGAACATGCTGACGACACATTACTACTCTCTGCTGCATCACTAACACCATCTCCCCCCAGGGGGTTCACGGTCCTTTTGTGAGTACATGCGTGGCAAGCACGGGGCCCTGAGCTATTGCAGCCTTCCTTCTTTTCCTTCTTTCCCGGGCTGCATTTCCTTTCCCTTCCCCTCCATTCCTGTTCTTGCTCCTTCCCCTCTGCCCTCTCCTCTCCCCCTCTTGGTGTCCTTGTTTATGTTGGCCCTGCTATCCTCCTGGTTATGTTGGCTTTGTGATTTGGCTTTGTTGAGTAATTACCTCATCCTTTTGGCATCCTCTGGTCCCCTTCTGGAGTTTGATCTCCATTACTAAATTTCTATTCCTTAGTGTGAGCCATTTGGGGAAGAGCACATTACCTAGTGTCTCCAGTGTGTACCCTCCTAGTTCCTTCCATCTTTTCCTTCACGTCGTTGTCTGATGCTAGGGTTCGTAGCCAGCATGGTAGGCAGCCCGTGTGGTGGGGTGGCTATGTACCCTTATGGTTGAACCCCTGTGAAAACACAGGGATCACACTTTTGATACCTGAGCTGTGACCACCTCATGTAAACCTAGTAGTGGTTGGTTGTCATCCTGGAGCATTGGAACTCCCGACAATGGCCGCTGTGCCAGATGGCCCTTGATGTGACTGGGTGGCGCCTGTGGGGAGAGCCCCTAATCGGAGTGGGTGGTATAACGGCGGACGCTATGCGAATGAAATGCATACGACTCCAGAACTCTGGCCGTTCTTCTATGGCTGTCTCTTTGAATGGAACTGATTCTTTTAGGGTTGCTTCTTCTGCCCCTTCGGTTTTCCCTTCCATGACTACCCCCCTGTGAAGAGTGTCGGGCTCGTCAGCCAGGGGCGAAACCTTTTCCCTGCTGTCTGGTTTGCACCAGGATTGATCGGGATACTTTCACCAATACCGAACCTTTATTTTTTGTAGAACACATTGAAGACAAGTTTGGCAAAGTGGACTATCTGAGCAAGATGTGGTTGGGTTCATTGTTGATCAAAACTGCTCCAGCTGCCGAGTCTGCAGCCCTTCATGCCTGTGACCATCTTGGCACAATTCCTGTGTCCATTGCCGCCCCCCCCCCCCCCCTCACCCCCCTGCAACAGTCTTTGAATATGGCTCAAGGTGTAATTTTTCACAGGGACCTCATCCTTCTAACTGATGAGGATCTTATTGACAATCTATGAAGGCAGGGTGTGCACATTGTTCGGCATGTTCAGAAGGGCCCGAAGGACAATCACATTCATACTGGTGCCTTTATCCTGGCCTTCGTAGGGGTACCCTCCCTGAGGTCAAGATTATGGTGTATCGATATGATGTGAAGCCGTACATCCCACCACCTATGAGATGTTTAAGTGTTTGCATTTTGGACACATCTTCCCACTGTTCGCAGACCCCTCTCTGTGGTGATTGCGGACGTCCACTCCATGAGGGGAGTTCCTGTGTTCCCCCTTCTGTGTGTGTTAATTGTCATGGCAATCATTCTCCACATTCACAGGATTCCCCGGCTTATAAGCAGGAAAAGAAAATACAGGAGTATAAGTCCCTTGATCGTCTAGCCTAACTGAGGCTCGTCCTGTGTCAGTGACATCTAGCGATGCTTTAGTTACATCTTAACCCTTTCCTCCCCCTTCCTTACCCCAGTTCCGAACCCCTGTCCTCCACCCCTCCCCTGCGGTCCCCACACCCCTCCCCTTTTGGGGCGGGCCCCCCTCCCCAGCCGGAGAAGTGTCCCATTTCTTCGGCATCTGCCAGTCAAGGGCGCCCCTCCTGGGACCCCATCTTCACGGCACCTTCCAGGCCAAAGGTCTGCTGCCACAAAACGACCACGAGAACCGCGGTTTGTGGGCCTCAAGGTCGCCCGCTCTCTTTCTATTTCAGATCTTGCTGCAGCTGGCTCCCTTTTGCAGCACAGACCTCCTCTGTCTCAAATAGAAAAGAAGAAGAAACATAAGTCCCGGGACAAGGAGCCTCTGGTGTCGCCAGAGGTCCCGTCCCCACCTTCGCAACCTGCCTCTGGCCTGCTGTTCATGGATGTCACCTCTCCTTGTCGGTGACGGAGAGTGACCCGGTGGCATGACTGGCTTTAGTCTGTTCACCCCCATTTGACTCCTTCTGTGGTTATCCAATGGAATTGTAATGGATATTACCGTCACCTTCTGGAGTTGAAATCCCTTATTTCGTTTTACTCTGCACTTTCTTCTTCTCACGATACGGCCTCTGGCCCAGACTCCATTCATAACCAATTGATTCAACATCTCAGTGCTCCACAACAACAACAACAACAACAACAACAACAACAACAACATCTTCTGTGTGTGATTAACCGTATTTGGCTCCAGGGTGACTTCCCTTCTCAATGGAGGGATAGCATCCTGGTTCCTCTCATTAAGACTGGTAAGAACCCCCTGTTTGTCAAAAGCTATCGGCCAATTAGTCTGACAAACGTTGTTTGCAAGTTACTTGAATGGATGGTAGCCCGTTGGCTCAATTGGGTCCTCAAATCTCTGAAACTATTATCCCCTTACCAGTGTGGCTTCCGAGAGGGATGGTCTCCGATCGATCATTTACTTTCAGAATGAGATTTTCACTCTGCAGCGGAGTGTGCGCTGATATGAAACTTCCTGGCAGATTAAAACTGTGTGCTGGACCGAGACTCAAACTTGGGACCTTTGCCTTTTGCAAGCAAGTGCTCTACCATCTGAGCTACCCAAGCACAACTCGCACCCCATCCTCACAGCTTTACTTCTGCCAGTATCTTGTCTCCTACCATCCAAACTTTACAGAAGCTCTCCTGCAAACCATGCAGAACTATCACTCCTGAAAGAAAGAATATTGCGGAGACATGGCTAAGCCACAGCCTGGGGGATGTTTCCAGAATGAGATTTTCACTCTGCAGTGGAGTGTGTGCTGATAAGAAACTTGCTGGCAGATTAAAACTGTGTGCCGGACCGAGATTCAAACTCGCTGTGCTTGGGTAGCTCAGATGATAGATCACTTTCCTGCGAAAGGCAAAGGTCCTGAGTTTGAGTCTCGGTCCAGCACACATTTTTAATCTGCCAGGAAGTTTCGATCATTTACTTTGCTTGGAATTTGCACTTCAGCAGGCTTTTTCCCAGCGCTGCCATTTGATGGCAGTATTTTTCGACCCTTGCAAGGCCTATGACATGGCTTGGTGCCATCATATCTTAATTACACTTCATGAGTGGGGTCTTCAGGGCCCACTCCTGATATTTATCCACCAGTTACTGTTCGATTGGTGCTGTCTTTAGTTCTCCACAGGCTCAGGAGAATGGCATCCCACAGGATTCCGTATTGAGTGTACTTCTTTCCCGCATTGCTATAGGTGGACTCGTGGCCTCCGTCAGTCCTTTGGTCACCCCTGCTCTGTATGTGAATGATTTCTGCATTTGGGTTAGTTCCTCTTTGATGGCGTCTGCAGAGCAGCAATTCAGCGTGCTATATGGTGTGCCTCTGCATGGACCTTCCCACACGGGTTTGTTCTCTCCTTTAAAATCGCGGGTGGTCCACTTCTGTCACCATACTATGTTCCTCCCCAATCTGGAGCTCTACCTCGATGCACAATGTTTACCTGTGGTCCCACAATTTCATTTCCTGTGTCCTCTTTTCGACAACCAGCTCACTTGGCTGCCTCATATCAGATTTCTGAAGATAGGATGTTTCTGTAAACTCAGTGTCCTTCCAGAATGAGATTTTCACTTGACAGCGGAGTGTGCGCTGATATGAAACTTCCTGGCAGCTTAAAACTGTGTGCCAGACTGAGACTCGAACTCGGGACCTTTCCCTTTCGTGGGCAAGTGCTCTACCAACTGAGCTACCCAAGCACGACTCACATCCCGTCCTCACAGCTTTACTTCTTCCAGTATCTCGTCTCCTACCTTCCAAACTTTACAGAAGCTCTCCTGCGATCCCTGCAGAACTAGCACTCCTGAAAGAAGCACTTTCCTGTGAAAGGCAAAGGTCCCGAGTTAGAGTCTCGGTCCGGCACACAGTTTTAATCTGTCAGGAAGCTTGTGTCCTTCGCTTCCTTGCCCACACCTGTTGGGATGCAGATCATTCCACTCTTCTCCACCTTTATTGGGCTTTAGTGCTGTCACGCTTGGACTATGGTTGTCAAGTTTATGGTTCGGCTGCTCCTTCCACACTGCGCCTGCTGGATCCAGTCCACTGTTGTGGTATCCGTTTGGCCACTGGTGCCTTCCCTACTACCCCTGTTGATAGTCTTCTGGTTGAAGCTGGGATCTCCCCCCCCCCCCCCCCCCCCCCCTTTCTGTTCGGCGGTTCCCGCTTCTGGTTTTATGCAATCACTGTTTGTTCCTCTCCCACTCATCCTTCCTATTCTATCCTATTCCCAGACCAAGGATGTCACCCACCTGATTCCCGCCCTTGGGCGGGTTTACTGGTTGGGCTCCGCCTTGCGTCTTTTCACCATGATTTTCGACTTCTTTCTTTGCCCTGTCTCCCATGTTCCCTCCCCAACACTCCCCTTGGTTAGTTCCTCAGCCCCGGATTTGGATGACTCTCCGCTGAGGTCCGAAAGATTTCATTCCCCCAATAGTGTTTCGATGTCTTTTCTGCCAACTTTTATAGGAGTTTTTGGGATGCTGTTGTTCTTTCCACTGATAGCTATAAATCTGCTGATCATATGGGATATGCCTTCACGTCCTCTGCTGGCATGGAAAATCATCTCCTACCAACTGCATATGGGGTGTTTACTGTGGAATTGATGGCAATTACCCAGGCCCTTATCTTTATTAACCAGTCTCAACTCAACCGCATTTTGTTATGTACGGACTCAATGAGTGGCCTTCAGGCTATTGATTGGTGTTCTTCCCGCCATCCCTTGATTTCGGCCATCCATGACAATCTCGCTGATCTTCACCATGCCGCTTGTTCCATTGACTTCCTTTGGGTCCCTGGCCATGTGGGTATCCCAGGTAATGAGCTTGCTGATTGTTTGGCTGGGGGTGCAGTCACTTACCTCCCCCTTCTCTGTAACCCCCTCCTGCGGCAGATTTACAGCTTCATATCAAATCCCACTTCGCACAATCATGGGCCAACTCTTGGGAGGCTACCTCCCTGTTTAATAAACTTCTTGCGCTTAAGGTGACACCTGTCCCATGGCGTTCTTCTTTCCGCCGCTCTCAAAAAGACTCGCCCACCCTTTGTCGTCTCCGCATTGGCCATACCAGGCTGACCCATGGTTTTCTTTTGCGTAATGAGCCACCCCCACTTTGTGGTTGTGAAGCCTCCAGTCAGTAGCCCACATTTTGGTGGAATACCCCCTTCTTTTGACTCTGCGTACTAAGTACGGACTTCCCCACACTTTATCTTTGATATTGGCAGATGATTCCCGGATGGTTGAACTGGTTCTCAGTTTCCTCTATCAAAGTGGTTTTTATTTTCAGTTCTAAGGTTTTTAATCTCCCTCTGAAGTAGGGACAGGGCAGTGAGGGTTGGGGTGTCTCCCACTGTAAGGTGTGTTTGGAGATTCCTGACTCCCGTCCCTGGCCAAGATCCTCTTTTCTCTCCCTTTTACTCCATTTTTATCGCTTTTTACATTTGGTTAGTCTCCTTTTACAATATGCACTTTTACATTCTAGGCATTGAATGCTTTTGAATAGCAGCTGGTCTTGCCTGTACTGCATCAGAGATGGGTTATTTCCTGCATCTAGCATAGCCTTGGGGTTGCCAACTTGCTGACTTCCCTCCTTTTGTTTTCACCATTGGCAACGCGACTGCACTTTTACGTTTTTTTTTAGCCTTTTACCTTTTATCTTTGCGACTCTTCTGAGATGTAAATCTGTCCAAATGGACCACCTTTGAAATAAGGGACTGATGACCTTGCTGTTTGGTCCCTTCAACCCCAATCAACCAACCAACCAACAAACTAACACCAGCTGAGGAGCGGACCACATTACACAATTGCGGCTGTACAGAGCTCCTACACTGTCCCGTACTGATTATGAGAGTGTGGCATATGGCTCGGCATTGCTTTTAGCATATCAGATGTTGGATCTCATACATCAATTTTTGGAGGCTTCCGACTTATGGCAGGTGCCTTTTGGGTCCTTTCACTTGCTGCAGTTACCCTAAGAGTTACTGCTATTTGCTATATAATTGAAAATCCTCTGTTTAACAACCCCTACCCTTCTGTGTTCAGTTTACTGTGACAAGGATAGCACCAGGCTTCCCAGCAGATGAAGTGAGTCTCACTGGCTCATTTTAAATGGAAGACAACACCTCAGACTTGTTCGTTGGGGTGAGGGATGTTCTTGGTGTCTGCTTCTCTTGTACAGGACTCTTGAGATGTACCATCGACACACAACTAACAGTCAAGTGGAAGAGTGGTGATACATCCTGTGCTTGCTGCAGAGAAGGCAGTACCCATTGGAGAGTACAGTACCTTGGATACCTTTGGTTCTGTGCTACATAACTCATTGCATTTCAGCCAACACACCCATTCAAAACAGCTTCCTACAGCTTGACAACAGTGAGAACGGTTTCAAGCTGTTTGCGAACAGCAATCCTGTATCCAGGAACGCTATTCACAGTGGGGCAGCATTTTAACTGTTGCAGTGTTTGTCTGCACACTAAACACCCGAACTTGAGTTACCCTCACTGATATTGTTTTAATTTCAGGATTTCTAAGGATTGCAAGTTCACTTGAAGATCTGAACCTACAACACCCAAGAAAGTGGTTTCTGCGAATAACAAGAGAAAACGTGGGTTCATCTTCACAGATTTCTTGAAGAGAACTTGGTTTATCGAACTTTTCTTGAGATTCCTCTTGCTAATGCACTGTGCAACAATGTTGAAAACATGAATCTCAATAATATACAAACATAAATGTCAACAGTGTACATTACTGTTGATGGTGGAGACTAAATAGAACATGATATGACAGTTGAAATATGAGAAAAACACAATATTACAACACAGTAGGTGAATTTGTAAGAGCTTAGTGTGTCATATAATGGTAATCTTTCAAACACTGCCTTAAAAGGGGACAGTGAGGGGGAAAAAGAGTGTGTGTGTGTGTGTGTGTGTGTGTGTGTGTGTGTGTGTGTGTGTGTGTGTGTGTGTCACGTTTTCTAGACCAAAGCTTGTAACAAAGTAAAATATCACCAGCAGCCACTTTGGTGCCTTCAAAATATCATTCTTCAAAATTTGTTTTTCGACAAGTGAAAAACTGCACTGCAGTATGCGAAGTACCATTTCATTGTGTGCTGAAGGTTATGTATTTAAGTAAATAAAGCACCCAAGATGAATGAAATAATGGTAAAACATGTTTGTGTGGATTACTGCATTATGTTATTGAATACCTCAAAAAGCCCATACCTTTTAATACTCTGTTGGCCATTAAAATTTCAACACCAGGAATGATAGTGAAACTTTACTCATTGTGCAGGTGCAGCATAGAAGGAAGAAAACATGTGGTTTGGAAGTATGCAGGGTGTGAAATTTTGCACACATAGTTGCCATTTCAGGCAGCAACAGTGGCTCTAAACCGGCTGGGAATTGAGTCGAACTGGGCTTGGGTGACAGATGCAATACATTATTCTATTCTGCTTTAACTTCATGCCAAAGTTCATCAGTCATAGTGGCTGATGATAACATATGTTCACGACAGTTACAGGATCCTGACCTAAGTGAGCAACAGCATTATGGAATTATAAATGACTGTTTTGATAGGCTGCAATCCTGCCGCTGCCAAATTCAGACATGCACAGGAAAATGTTTCTCCTTCTTACATGAGGTAAAACATGATCTTTGCACTAACATATTTGACTTCAACTTCTGAATGAGAAACCTGTTGTGTAATCTTTCCTTATTCAGTGTGTTTCAAAGTCTTTGCATGAAACTTCTAAGAGGTGATAGATCATGTAATTGGGAATGGCTTACATTACAGACAAAATGTTTGCTGACACTGCCTGTTGAAACTAGGTTTCTTTTATTGTGGCTTATGCCACTAGAGGCACAGGGCGTAGGCCCTTTGTGGCATGTGTATGCAATGTGTGTTACACATAATCCAGCCATCTGCCCCATGTGAAAGGTGATAGAATGACCAAAACTGAACTTCTTAATTAACTTCTCAAATATTTTTCTTTGCTTTGAGACACTCTTTCTTAAGGTGGTGGTGTTGAAAATCACCATTTTTCCTGTGGTAGGTGATATACAGCACACCTAGTTAGCAGAAACTGCTAGCTTAGTGGAATCTTATCACCCCAGGACCATCAGCTACCAAAGCGTAGCTTCTCCAGCAAGCATAAGCAAACATTGTGTATCTAACAAAAAACATTCACCATTACGTGATCTATCACCCCTAGATGTTTGATGCAAAGACTGAAATATCTCATATACAGAATGTAGATGACACCGCTTGTACCCACTTTGTGCAGTTGCACTGAAATATTAATTGCTTGCGTATCCAAGTGAGACAGTCTTATGTTTGCTACATGCCATCTTCGTGGTATGGCAATTTTAGTGACCAACAATGTATTATATGTACTTCATGTTAGTGACTTGTGCAATCACTGTGAAATTTTCCATAAATGGTAACAAACAAATAATATAATGATAAAGTATTCTTATTGGAACAGAAAAGTTGTAAATACTTTTGTGTTGGTTAAGACCTTTTAATAAAATTCTTTAAGTCATCTTAGAAAAGTGAAACAGCGATTTGAATACACAATACAGCAAGATTTCAAAATAAAATTCCTTGTGCTTGGAATAGTACTCATAATTTTTTCATTATCTTTCAGGTAGTTTTTAGTTAACTTTTTTGGGATATGTTTAGCCATTCTCTGAGGCATTCAGTGTAAATGTTCTTGCCACAGTACTCAATGGTGTAAAAACTTGAAATTTGACATAGATTTGTATAAGTTCTTTCAGCTATCAAAATGATCATTTCCAGTTTTGTTCCATCTACTGCTGTTTACAAAGTCCTTGCTGTTGATCAACTAAGCCATTCTCCAAGATATTTTATGAAGTGGCCTTTTGTACATGTCCTCTTGGGAGACAAGGCAGCAATTTTTTTTATGTTGGTTAGGAACTTGGTTCATGTAATTTTTATAAAACTAATTGTAATAACTGCATTGTTGAGAGGGGATGGTTGAAGTGTTGCTTTTTTCCATATCCACTACCAAGAATGAGACACAAACAGGAAATACCAATATAGTGAGTATTGGTGTGTTCATTGTTGTCAGTGTGTTCCCATCCATTTCCAAATAAACCTGTCCAGCAGACAGTTGAAGAGAATATGCAGTAAGCTATCCTCATGACTAATTTCTGTCTTGACCTTGGAGCTCTCTAGCAATTCATGTCTTTATTTGATTATTGTTTCACAGTTGCGACTTTCAGTAGATTACAAGTCTTATCAAATTACAGTTCTGTGAGTGTGTTTGGGGGGAGGGGGTGGCCTGGCACTCATGCTGATTGTAGACCTTGTGGAAGTATCCCAAATGAAGTTTCCACTCTGCAGTGGAGTGCACTTGTAGAGCACTTGCCTGAGAAAGGCAAAGGTCCTGAGCTTGAGTCTTGCTCTGACACACAGTTTTTATCTCCTTGAAGTAGTTGAAAATTGCTACATACTGAAGGATTCAGATTGTTGCAAGTAAACGTAGTTGTGCAAAATTAGTACTTTTTGTGGACAGTAATCTTTATAATTAATGCTGTTAGAGAGGGCAGCCAAAAAATTGTTAGTCACTTTTTCACACAATTGTTTAGTTATTTTCTGAAATTGGGCTATCCTTAAAGAATGTGCAACCAAAAAAGTTGGTTTAGAATATCAAGTTTTTCATTAGTTATCAAAAATTTTGCACTTATCACATTCACTGCCAACAATGGTCCTGGGAGAACCAGTTTTTATCTGTGTACTCACTACGTCGTATCATTTGTTGATTAGTGGCTTTGTACTACACGTTCATGACAACAACTGTGACAGCATACAGTTGCCCAGCTACGATGTTACAATTTTATAGGTTTCAGATTGTGACAGGAAAAAAAAAAAGTTGTTGGTTGTTCTTATCTTAAAGTTGTCAAGTTGCCACCACTGTTCTTTTTCATTGGAAATAATGGTGGTGATGGTGCAATGAATGCAAGAAACTGCACAGTATAGTGCTAGAAGTTTGGGCCTGTATGCAATAAAAAATAAAAATGACTGTAACAATATACAAGAATTAAAATGTTAGTGTGTCAAAAACATTGAAGTGGTTACATCACAGAGAACTAGTTGATGGTAGATTATAATTATAAAATTTCGGTATTTTTGGATGAATATTGAGACTGGGTTATTTTGTTGTTGAAATATCTTGGAAAACAGCTGTGCCCTTTATTCTCTAATGACATTCCAGGTGTTTGGTATTTATATTAGGGCAGAAGATTGGTTTGGAAACTGAACACATAATTACAGCCTTCTCCCTCTCCCCTCCCTCCTTTCCCTTCACAGTGCACAATCTTGTTGACTGTTGATTTATGAAACATTATTGCGTGCATTTTGTTGTTTACATCTTGAGCTTGTGTATTACATTTTAGGCGTTAAGATACGTAACTATTTTGTTTTGTTTTTAAACAGTGACAGTGAGGACAGTTTCAAAAACCTGGCCACTGAAGAGAAAAGTTGCAAAGCTAGCGACCCAGGAACGGAGAAAGCTGTGGCGGTTGTTTCAAAAGATGATGATAAGAAGCCAGGAGCTACTGATCCGACAAAAGCTGTTGAAAGAGAGGGACACTGCTACTGGTATATCAAAATATTAAATTTTTTGAGAAATAAGTAAATTCTGATGGAATGGGTGTATTCATCAAATACCATGAAATGTTGGCAGATTTAATTAACAACTATTTCTCTATTAGGAAGGTGAGTGGGAACGGGCAGGGAGAAGAGAAATGGCGATGGTAGGAAGGGGATGAGCAGTCTGCTCAAGAAGCGTATTAGTTGTCCTTTCTCTTTCTCTGCTCTGCTTGTATAGGGGGAAGACTGCTAAAGATGATGTTAAGGTTTTCTGTCAGCTGTAACATCTCATTTTGTTTGGTGAGGACACCTGTTGTACCATTATGTATTTTGTTAGTTTTATATTAATGTACAATTAGTGATTTAGTTAAACACTACATTGTTTGATCTGGTTTATGCCTAATTACTTCCATTATTAACAACGAGAACACAACCATAACACGATTTCCCAGCAACTTCGCTCTGTGGAAGAGGGGTCAAAATAAGCGAACATGTATGTAGACTTACCATAAATACTCAATCGTTTCTGAAAAAATGACGGCCAAAGTTTTTGGAGTATTTTCCACATACTTTAAATGCTGTTTACTTTGGGATATCTTCAGACAAAATGGTGGCTCAGTGATTAGTGTCGTGGCACTTTAATTTTGTGCCCTGTGTTCAATACCCAATTATTACTTTTGTTTTTGTTTTCATTAGTATACCCATGTCTGAAGCAAGATTACTACACTAATGTTTTTCAGTGTGTATTTATATAACATAGTCCTTATTTGTCTACTAATTTTTAAGTCAGACAAATCAACAAAAAAGAGAAAAGTATTTAAAGTGGTTTTCGGTGAAATTCCTGTAGTGTATCTTGATTCATAATCAATTACAAACACCAGTTTTCGGAAAAGTGACACGGTATGTGTGATTTGCTGCAAAATTATTGCCATAATGCAAGATCTTCACCAGTGTTAACGATGTTTCTTTCCCAAGTGAGATTCACATGTCAATATGGCAAACCGGTCTTCGTCTGATGCTTGTGGTGTTTGGAATATCTGTGTTTCGTATATTCCTATGATTGGTATCATCCAAGGGAATGCACCAAATCTTCCTGAAGAATAAACATATGATTGAGACATAAGAATTGATATGAAAATGAAATATCGGAATATGAATTTAAAAATAGTGTAACCCCTCACACGCAAATAATATGTAATAAATGTGTGACACTTTTTGTGAAATCTAGTTATAGGTTTAAAATTAATATATAACTTCCTTGTGTCCCCTAATCTGATGAGAAATATTTGTGTAGTAACCTTCTATAGATATGGGTAGATACATGAAAACAATAAAACTAAACTAAATAAAAACAATAATCGGGTTTCGAACAAAAGGCGCAAAATTAAGAAACTATGACACTAGCCATTGAGCCACTATTTCGTCTGAGGATATTATGCAGTTAGAAGCATATAAAGTACTTCAAAATACCTTTAAAACTTTGACAATCATTTTTTTTCGGAGATGGTAGTGTGTCTGTGGATAACCTGAGATATGTTCACTTGTCCTGACTCCTCTTTCACTGGGCGTAGTTCCTGGGAAATTGGGTGAGGGCACTTGCCGTGCTCTTGTGAAAGGCAAGTGTTACCTGCTGTAAGATAAATACCTGTGGTGTAATTATTAAGGTTGTTTCATTAGCAGAAGTAAGACAATAAATACTTTGTGTCCTGTTAATTCTCAGGACCTGTTTGGATTCTGATATAGAATCCCATCATCAGAAAGAGTGAAAGGTCCTATGTCGTGTGTGTGTGTGTGTGTGTGTGTGTGTGTGTGGGGGGGGGGGGGGGGGGGGGGTAAAGTTTCAGAGTTGTATGTAGTGAGTGGTGTGGAGGATTCCCATCCGTAATCCCACACATTCTTTAACACCAGAATCGAATTGGTCCATGTTTTCAATTTCAATCACAGATACAAAACAAGTAACACTAGAATTTTAGGTGTAGTTTGTGCTGAACTACAGCAAATGATTATCAAAAATAAACTTGGAACACCCCAAGTCACTTTCTTATATATTATTTGTAACTTGTTTCAGTTAAACAACCTTAAGACATTTTGGTGTGAAGGTGGGTTGCTGTAGACTGGTCACCAAGAATAAATAAAAAAAAAAATCTTGAATTGGTTAAAGATTAGTTTTTGAAAGGAACATTGGTAGTCCAGAGTACATTGTCCAAAATATTCTAATGTTACAGAATTATTAATCTGTTGTTCTGTATATACTGATTTTCATTGACAAAGTACAAAATTATTCGCAGAAATTGATCATGTGTCTTAAAGATGAAATAGAATAACTGCAAATAGAAACTCTAATACTTGATAAGAATTAGAAAGAAGTGCATTACTAATTAAATGCAGTGATTACATCAAGGACCTCATCCTGTAATCTCATTGTAATGGACTATACTCATGAATCACGGACTTTGCTAGGAATAGGGTGTCTTTTGTGCCTTGATATAGATGGCAATACCAGAGGTGCAAGAGGGGCATCTGATTCTAATTTTTGGTTCCTGAAGACAGGGGACAGCATTTTCAGAGGCAACAGTTGACTAATTTACTGATTTGGCCTTGTAACATTAGCCAACGTGGCATTACTATTTTGGTACTGCAACCAGCTGATAGCTGGAAGAATCTGCAGCTCTCCTGTGTGTTTTATGTAAAGAAGCATTTATTATCTGCTTACTACAGTACACAGCAAAATTGTGTGCACAGTCTGTCAGAAATCCTAAGAAGAGTTTAGGCGTATTACTCACTTGTAGTTTTGGTGGGTTGTCTGTAAGACAATCTGGGCAGAGTCAGATTCACAGCAATCTCCTATTAGTGCAAGAGTAATTGATAAGCAGTGTTCAGGTCACAGTGATGTCAGTAATGGTGTTCAGAACTTCAGGCAGATGGAGCACGGTGAGAATGGAAGACTAAGTGTCATTAGCTGACTTACGCTGGCCTTACATGCAGCCCTGGGTGGGTGGAGCCACCCACATCATGTGGTACCACCAGTGTGGCTTGGAGATCACGTGAAGATTGGCAGCAATTTCTTGGCTATGCCCCGATAGTGTGGAGACTGAAGCCAAGCTGGAGGCACCCTCCATGTTGTCAGCAACGCCAAAAATGGGCTTCACATCAGCTGACTGCATACCTGCGTCGGTGGTGTGCTCTCTGTTCAGATGTAAAATAGTCTCTCATTTATATCTCTGGGCAAGACTAATCAGGATGATAATTTTACCAGAAAAACAAAAATTATTTGAGCACGGTGCAAGATATGAGATGCATGAAATATCCTCAGGCATCAAGAATAGTGTAATATTCTTCTTCCAAAGAAGGCAGGTATGAATATGATCAAACTATCAGTTTAATAATTCATGGCAACAAAATGCTGACGTGCATTATTTACAGGCAAGTGAAAAAACAAAAAACATGTAGGTGACCTGGAAAGACCAGTTCTGTTTCCGGAGAATTGTAGGAACACCCTACACGCTGCACCATACGAAGAGAGTTGGTTAAAGAGAAGCAAACTTGTGATTATAAAATTCGAAATTCTGTGGGTAGCAGGGATGAAATTCAGATAGTGAAATATGTACAACTAGCGCATAAACAAGACAGCAATTGTAAGAATTGAAAAGGGAATTGTAAAGACTGAGATGAGAAGGGAAAGAGATAGGATTGTAGCCTATCCCCATTGTTCAATCCATACATTATGTAACAGTAATGGAACTGAAAAGAAATTCTGAAGACAAATTAAAATTCAGGGAGAAGAAATTTAAACTTGGAGGTATGCATGCATGTTCAAAGGGACATTGGATCACAATGTAAGCACTGCAATATCATATTCATCCACTTTCAAATAAAATGCCGTCCCCTCTATGGGAATTACATAATCTATGTCAAAGTACAGGTTATGACACAGGAACAATGACATACGGAAGTTGCATCTGGCTGTGAGTTGTGTACGGATAGCCAAAGCGATAAGGTGACTGAACACTCGCGTAAAGCTGGGAATATGGGTTTCAGTCCTGGTCCGGCACATATTTTCATTGTCATTCCGTTATACAGCTGATGGCTGCTTGTATTCACAAATGCGAACACATTTCATGTACAGTCTTAGACAAAAAAACTGACCGCCGGCCGGCCGCCACAGAGACTAAGTCTGAGTCGTTCACTTAAGGTGGCCAATAAAACTGACCGCCCCTGACAACTTTAAGTCTGGCATCTGCACAATCTGGCAACACTGTAAGATGCGGAAGTGTTAGGAAGAAGTGTTGTCTACTTCCGAGATAATATGATTGGGGTGAGCCCGTGGTCTTGCGGTAATCGTCGTGCATTCTAAACTTAGTCGCGTGTTCGCGTCCAACTGAGATTTTTTTTTTTAACCTCATTTCGGTCTAAACTTATGAGTCTGATTGAACATCGAAGACAATTCGCTTAACATTCTACCCACCCGCAATAACAAGTATTGCGGAAACAATTCCGCAGGACAGCTCGTGGCTGCGTCGCGGTCGTATCAGCTTACGATCGGGCGTTTCCTCGCGCTGCAGCGGCTACCGGCTACCGGCCAGACGCCACCTGCCGCCTGAAATCCGGCGCCACCCATGTGAAAATGGCGCCACGCTGTCAGTGTACGTATCAATGCCATTTTTGAATTTGAAGTTCTAGTTAGTATCTTGCAGTTAAGCATTGGATTTTGTATACCTGAAAATCACGAACTACGGTTAAGCATTGTAAAATTGAGTCGCAAGTGGAAAAAGGTGTAACATCTGCAACGCAATATTTACTTTGGTATAACAGAGGGGTGAATGTAGAGGAGGCAGCTAGAAAGATTTGAACTGTGTGTTTGGAGCGAGTGCTTTTGAGAAAAATACGCCAGAAAAAGATATTCTTGTTTAAACAAAGATCGTTCTGGCATGAATGATTTTCCACATTAAGGAAGTCTCGACTACTGGTATATGTGACAGATTACCATTTTACCATCATGCGACATTTACATTCAATTGGCAAAGTTCAGAAGTCTGGCGTAGGAGTACTGCATACTCTAATTCGAAACAACATAAATCAACGGAGTGACTATTATTGAACGTCATCAGGTCGCTCATTGAGCATTCCATTGCAGTACTGTTACTGGTGACGTGTTATGATGCCTTTATCGTTAACTTCGTAAGAAGAAATGAAAGGCTGAGCCCCACCAAAAGACGTAGACTAGAGCAAAGAGTAGTGTGGACATAATATTTTACATTTGATAGCTCCAAAAGTGTGTTTTGGACTACAAATTCTGCCCCAAGGGGTGTGTGCAACACAGCTGGAATTTGTTGTCAACAATTGAGACACCTTTCGGTCGCAGTGTAAGAAAGTCGAGCAACAAAACTACATCACCTTTGCTACTGCATGATAACTCGCGCTGTTGATTTGAGAAACAAAACTATCCAGGAGATTGATAGGAAAGTCGACTCTCAGACACTTGTATTGTTAGGAAAGTCCTCTCTCAAGCACTTGTCCCTCTCGTCATGTATTCGTAAAATATTACCTTTCCCGCTCTTGATCAACCAACCATCAAGGCAATTCATTTCTAGACGAAAATACTCTTAAAACTACCATGGTTTAACGACCTCATTAAAACAAGTAGGTTTCTATGGGCGTAGAATTTGTAAACAACTGCAGCATTGTCAGATTGTTTTAGATATCGTGAAAGAAAATTCAGCTGCTGATTAATTTCTCTTTGATGATTACTGTTGCGTTTAGAAAACTAATGGAAAGTGCAAATAAAATATTCATTTTACTAATACAAATTAAATTCAGCTTACTATAGGAACATCACGACAGCAGTCTATCTTAATGAAGCATTAAGTTCAAAAATGGTTCAAAGGGCTCTGAGCACTATGGGACTTAACTTCTGAGGTCATCAGTCCCCTAGAACTTAGAACTAGTTAAACCTAACTAACCTAAAGACATCGCACACATCCATGCCCGAGGTAGGATTCGAACCTGCAACCGTAGTGGTCGCGCGGTTCCAGACTGTAGCGATGCATTAAGTGTCTGTAAGACGATTGATCCTATTTTAACATGAATTAGTAGGATATTACAAACTTTTGACTTTGAAAAGATGTGTATTTACTTCATTTCCTGTATCATTCGCAAGTCTTATGAAAATGTGGCATTTCATAGATAACATTATGTATTAACAACAACAAAAAATATGTCGGCAGAAAACAAAAGTGGCATTATGAAATTGGCAGTACCGTAAGGTTTTCGCTCTGACACTAAGGGTTACTGTAAATAGCAAGACGAATTTTGCTTGAGTGTTATCTTAAGATTCCCTTATTGAGTTTGTATCTGCCTGCTTGTAGCTCTACTACAAAAGAATTAAAAATCTGGCTTTCAGCAAGTCTAGAAAGGCAGACGACAGCAGCTTGCACCTGGTAGCCAAGCATGTTACCTGAGAAATGGTATTTTCCTAAAGTGGGAAGACATTCTTTTGTGGTTGAATTGTTGGCAAATATCAGTCAGATGTGAGCCGTTGGTCTAAGCGTTTCGGTGTGTTGAATTTGTACCAATGATTTTTCTACAGGTTTTTTCTGTCCCAAATACAGAGTTGAAGTCTCCCATTAGTATTTTCACATCATCTTGGTCAATTTTGCTCATAGTATTTTTGAGTGTGTTCCAGAATTTTTCGACATTTTTGGTGTTTTTCTTATTTTCGATATTGGTGGGGCATGTGCATTGATGGGTGTATATTTTTTACTGGGGCTCTGAATGAGCATAGTCCTAAGTAGATTGTTGATGGCTGTGACTTCTTTGACAGAGTTGATGATAGATCTGTGTTGAGAAAAGCAACGCCGAAGATTGGTACGCCTTTCGCTACCTTTTGTTGTATTTTGCTCTTGAAATGCAAGGTTTCGTCAGTTAGTTGTGGTTCTTGAAGAGCAATGATGAGAATTTTTTGTCGATCGATTTATTATGGGAGATTATTTAGTTTTCGTATTTGGATCAATGTATCGATGCTTAGTTATAAAAAAAAAAGTTCTTATGTGTGTGAAATCTTATGCGACTTAACTGCGAAGGTCATCAGTCCCTAAGCTTACATACTACTTAACCTAAATTATCCTAAGGACAAACGCGCGCGCACACACACACACACACACACACACACACACACACACACACACACACCCAGGGGGTCCACAACTCTTTTGTGGACACGTGCGTAGCGAGCACGGGACCCCGAGCTAATGAGGCCCTCCTTCCTTTCCGGGCTGCATACCTTCCCTTCCCTTTCCGCATCCCTCCCCGTCCCCCATCTTCGCCCCCCCCCCCCCCCTCACCTCTGGCTCTTTCCTTCCCTTTCTCCCCCTCTGGGAGTATGGTATGTGCCTACGTCCGGAGACGGACGCTCGAAACTGTTCCAAATTCCTTGCTTTTACATTTGCAAGTCCTCGTCCTTCCTCTGTCCTTCTCTTTTCCTTCCCTCTTCTCCTTGCCCTTTTCTCCGCTGCGGCGTTTGAGACCCCCTTTTCTTTCCTTTCCCTTTCCCTTTTTTCCTCCCTGTGCGTGTCTGAAGGCCGACCCATGCACTTCCGTGCGTAGCCGGTGACGGGGTAACGCGTAATTCCCCGCCCCGGGTAGACAGGTAGGACACGTACGTACCCCCTGGTAACGGCCAGGCCCAGGGAGGGGTGATTACCCGAGCTGATACCTTCCGAAAGTGCCGATTGGTCCCTCCGTCCGTTTGTCGGGAGGTGTGACCTGAGATGTGAACAATCAACTAAGGCGGGTGTGCCCTCGGTGAGGGCTCCCACAAGGGAGGAGCGCGCCATCGGCGACGCCGGTAATCATGGGGGATTCTTCCGCAATGGTTTCCTCACCTTCCACTATGTCTGCTCACAAACGTAAGTTCACGGAGTCTCAGCCACAGACGGTTCTTCCATCGTTGCCACAGTTCCTTGTTGTTTCTCGGTCTGATGAAGGTCACGACTTTTCCACGGTCAACCCTTTCATTATTCAGAAAGGTGTCGACGCAATTGCGGGTCCTGTAAAGTCTTGTTCCAGATTACGGAATGGCACCCTGTTGTTAGAAACACACAGTGCCCTCCAGGCTCAAAAATTGCTGCGTACTTCTCTGCTCCACACCTTCCCTGTCCGGGTGGAACCGCACCGTACCTTAAATTCCTCGCGTGGAGTCGTTTATACACGCTCCCTCGATGGATTGTCTGACGAAGAAATTCAGCACTACCTGTCTGACCAGGGCGTCACGGCTGTTCATCGGGTTATGAAAAGGGTTGACTCGAACATCATTCCAACCCGCACTGTCTTCTTGACATTTGACAAAGTTCAACTCCCATCAAAAATCAAAGCAGGCTATGAGATAATTTCCGTTCGCCCTTATGTCCCAAACCCTACGCGTTGCTATCGATGTCAGCGGTTCAATCACACCAGCCAGTCCTGTTCCAATCCGGCCAAATGTGTTACGTGTGGCAAGGATGCCCATGAGGGTGCTTGTCCGCCTCCATCCCCTCGCTGCATCAACTGTATGGGTGACCACGCTGCTTCCTCTCGCGATTGCCCCGTTTTTAAGGACGAAAAGCTCATCCAGGAAATTAGAGTAAAGGAAAAGGTGTCAACCTTTGCTGCTCGAAAATTGTTCGCCAGTCGACGGCCCACCGTGCCTCAGACAGGAAAATACAGCACTGTCCTTGCTTCTCCTCGGCCAACAAAGGAGGCGGCCACGCAGACTTGCGACCTCACATTTAGTACCACGGTCGTCAGATCGGCCAGCGCAAAGATCGCCCGTTCAACCTCACCACTTTCGCCTGCCCACTCTATGGCTCACCCTTCGTCGGGTTCTGCTAAATCTCGAGCCCAAAAGTCAGACGCCAAGTCTTCAAAAAAAGAGCATTCTCGTGAAGAGTTTTTACGTACTGCAACTTCACAACCATCGGTTCCTCCTTCATCTAAACATCATACCTCCAAGAAGGCTACGAAGAAACACAGTTCCTCTCCTTCTCCGCCAAGGCGTGTCCCATCTACAGCACCACCTGGCGGAAATCGCCCTCGGCCCTCTTCTGTGTCGCCGAGGCGCACTGCTGGTGGCCGGTCAACTGGCCGATCGTTGGTGGCAGGAGCTGCTCCTGACCAACCTATGGATCAGGATCTTGTGCCTTCGACTGAATGCCATTCCATGCTGTCGGTCGCAAGCTCTGAGCAGTCGTTGAGTTCACAGCACCCTTGGTCACGTTTCTCCATTTTCTGTTCACCCTATGTCCATTATCCACTGGAATATCCGCGGCATTCGCGCCAATCGGGATGAATTGTCGATCCTCTTACGATCCTACTCGCCGGTCATCTTCTGTCTTCAGGAAACAAAGCTGCGTCCCCATGACCGCTTTGTTCTCCCTCATTTTCAGTCCGTCCGATATGACCTCCCCTCTGTTGAAGGCACTCCAGCCCATGGAGGACTCATGATTCTGCTCCATGATACTCTCCATTATCACCCAATCCCCTTAAACACTTCCTTCCAAGCTGTCGCCGTCCGTCTTTCCCTTTCTGGATACACGTTCTCTCTTTGTACGGTATACATTCCATCGTCTACACCACTGGCACGAGCTGATCTCCTTCATCTTCTTGATCAGCTTCCACCCCCCTATTTGCTGGTTGGGGACTTCAATGCCCACCACCCGCTTTGGGGATCTCCACATCCTTGTCCACGTGGCTCACTATTGCTAGACGTCTTCCACCAAGCGGATCTAGTCTGCCTCAACACTGGGGTCCCCACATTTTTGTCTGCCTCCACGGCAAATTTATCTCATTTGGACCTTGCGGTCGGTACTGTTCCGCTAGCTCGGCGCTTCGAATGGTTCGCCCTTGATGATACACACTCGAGTGACCACTTCCCATGTGTTCTTCGACTGCAGCCTCAACTGCCATATATGCGCTCGCAACGCTGGAAGTTTGCCCAAGCCGATTGGACACTTTTTTCGTCTCTAGCGACATTCGATGACCGTCGCTTTCCCAGCGTCGACGATGAGGTCACACATTTTACCGACGTTATTCTCACAGCTGCGGAACGTTCAATACCACGCACCTCCGAATTGCCCCGGCGGCCCCCAGTTCCTTGGTGGAACGAGGCATGCCGTGACGCAATACGTGAGCGGCGACGTGCTCTTCGCATTTTCCGTCACCATCCAACTTTGGCCAACTGTATCCGATATAAGCAGCTCCGTGCGCGATGCCGTCGCGTCATCCGCGATAGCAAGAAGGCAAGCTGGAAATTCTTTATTAGCTCATTTAACACCTTCACTCCCTCCTCGGAAGTTTGGAGTCGGCTTCGACGGTTCTCAGGCGCGCCTAGTTTCTCCCTGGTCTCTGGGCTCACTGTCGCGCATGATACCTTAGTGGACCCCGTCGCAATTTCTAACTCATTGGGTCAGCACTTTGCTGAGATTTCGAGCTCTTCAAATTACCCGCCAGCGTTTCTCCCGAAGAAACGTGCAGCGGAAGTGCGACATCTTGCTTTCTCCTCTCAAAATCGCGAAAGCTACAATACTGTTTTCTCCATGCGCGAACTCCAACATGCACTCTCTTCTTCTCGTTCCTCCGCCCCAGGACCGAATGGTATCCATGCCCAAATGTTGCTGCATTTATCAACCCATAGCCTGCGTTACCTCCTTCGCCTTTATAATCGAATTTGGACCGACAGTACCTTTCCCAGGCGATGGCGGGAAGCTATTGTCGTTCCCGTTCCGAAACCTGGAAAGGACAAACATCTCCCCTCTAGCTATCCCCCCATTTCTCTCACGAGTAGTGTCTGTAAGGTTTTGGAGCGTATGGTGAATTACCGTTTAGCTTGGTGGCTGGAATCCCGCAGTCTTTTAACACCAGCCCAATGCGGATTCCGACAGCATCGTTCTGCCGTTGACCATCTTGTTGCTCTCTCCACTTATATTATGAACAATTTCCTCCGGAAACGCCAAACGGTAGCAATATTTTTTGATCTGGAGAGAGCATACGATACCTGTTGGAGGACAGGCATCCTCCGCACACTGTTCTCTTGGGGCTTTCGAGGCCGGCTGCCCCTTTTTCTTCGCGAATTTATGGCAGAGCGCACATTTAGGGTGCGGGTGAACACTACTCTCTCCCGTACTTTCTCCCAAGAAAACGGGGTACCCCAGGGCTCCGTGCTGAGTGTTGTACTGTTTGCCATCGCCATTAATCCAATTATGGATTGTCTCCTTCCTGATGTCTCGGGCTCCCTCTTTGTGGACGATTTTGCGATCTACTACAGCTCTCAACGGACCAGCCTTCTTGAAAGATGCCTTCAAGGATGTCTCGATCGCCTCCACTCGTGGAGCATCGCAACCGGCTTCCGTTTCTCACCCAGTAAGACCGTTTGTGTTAATTTTTGGCGACGTAAGGAGTTTCTTCCGCCCTCCTTACATCTAGGTCCTGTCAACCTTCCGTTTTCCGACGTCGCTAAATTCTTGGGTCTTATGTTTGACAGAAAACTGTGCTGGTCCTCCCACGTTTCCTATCTTTCCGCTCGCTGTCTGCGTTCCCTTAACACCCTCCGTGTCCTGAATGGTACCTCTTGGGGAGCGGACCGAGTGGTCCTTCTCCGCCTTTATCGCGCCTTAGTGCGCTCGAAATTGGATTATGGAAGCATAGTCTACTCCTCTGCTCGGCCGTCTATTCTTCGGCGTCTCGACTCTATCCACCACCGTGGATTACGTTTAGTGTCTGGAGCTTTTTACACCAGCCCTGTGGAAAGCCTTTATGCTGAGACTGCTGAACCTCCGCTGTCCAATCGGCGGGCAGTCCTTCTGAGTCGTTATGCTAGCCATCTGTCTTCCATGCCTGCTAATCCAGCCCATGACCTTTTTTTTCGACGCCTCCTTTGATGTCGGGTATGCAGGCCGCTCCTCCTCCCTACTACCCCCGGGAGTCCGCTTCCGTCAACTGCTCCATTCTCTTTCCTTCCGCTTTCCTAAAACCTTCTTGACAACTTGGGGTACAGCACCGCCTTGGCTCCGTCCCCGGATCGACTTGCTCAGAGACCTATGTCAATTTCCCAAGGTTGGTACCCCTACACTTGTTTACCGTCTGGCATTTGCTGCTCTATGTGCACAAATGACGGAAGCCACATTTATTTACACCGATGGCTCGAAAACATCGTTAGGTGTAGGGAGTGCCTATATTGTTGGCGACACCCCAAATCACTTTCGGCTTCCCGACCAGGGTTCGGTTTATACTGCGGAGCTTTACGCTATTCTCCAGGCTGTCCACTACATCCGCCGCCATCAGCGGATACAGTACGTAATCTGCTCAGATTCTCTCAGCTCTCTCCTAAGTCTCCAAGCTCTTTACCCTGTGCACCCTCTGGTCCACCGGATTCAGGACTGTCTGCGCTTGCTCCACCTGGGGGGCGTCTCAGTGGCGTTCCTCTGGCTCCCGGGACATGCTGGTATATGTGGAAATGAGGCGGCCGATATAGCGGCCAAGGCTGCAGTCTCTCTTCCTCGGCCAGCTATTCAGTCTCTTCCGTTTACCGATCTACGGAGCGGTTTATGTCGCCAAGTTGCTCATTTATGGGATGCGCATTGGTCAACACTTCCCCATAATAAATTGCGGGAAGTGAAAGCCCTTCCTTGCGCTTGGACCTCTTCCTCCCGAACGCGTCGTCGGGAGGAGGTAATTTTAGCTAGACTCCGGATAGGGCACTGTCTTTTTAGTCATCGACATCTTTTAAGCGGTGATCCTCCCCCACTCTGTCCCCACTGCTCTCAGCTGTGGACGGTCAGACACCTTTTAATTGAATGCCCCTATTTTAATCCGTTACGCTCCCGTCTACAGCTATCGCCTGATCTATCGTCGATTTTAGCAGATGACACGCGCTCAGCTGACCGCGTTCTACAGTTTATTAGTGACAGTGAAATGACGTCAGTCATTTGAAGCTTTTTTTGGGGGACAACCAACCCCTTTCTATAGTGGATTTTTAAGCATTCCTTCTGCCTTTAGTTTCTCAAATTTTATGACTTTGATCCCATTGCTGCTGATTTTAAATTTCGTTTTTTTCCTGTTTTCTACGTCACGGGCTGGGCGCTAATGACCATAGAAGTTTTGCGCCCTAAAACCACAAAAAAAAAAAAAAAAAAAAAAACCACACACACACACACACACACACACACACACACACACACACACGCCCGAGAGAGGACTCGAACCTCCGTCGGGACCAGCCGAACAGTCCATGACTGCTGCACCTCAGACCGCTCGGCTAATCCCGCGCGGCGTGTAGTTTTCAAATGTATGTTTTTTGCTTGTAGGGAAATTTACAGGAGATCTTTAATATTCTCTGCCGTGCTAACCTGGACTGCCCAGAATCCGAAATTCCAACTGCCGCCTGTCGACAGCCGGGTTGTGTACCACCAGGGGTAAAGTTGACTTTGCTTGCACAGTTCATGTTTGCTTGTGTTTCATTGGTTTGGCCTGGGTGATTCCAGGACCGGACAGGACCAGAGGGTGTTGAAGCCTTTGGAAGCAAATATTTTCAGCCGAGCTCATTGAGCTAACGGACGGTGACCAGAGTAGTGGTGGTTTTCACCCAGACGTGTCTGGAATTTAACGGATTGAGTAGCCGTTCAGGATTGTGTTAGTATTTGGTTCACCCCAAGTATTTGATTTCCTCTGAGGAATTAACTGGTGCATGTGTTGTTCAACACACAGTAGTTGTCACCCTCACTGGAATCAATGTGTGTGTGTGTGTGTGTGTGTGTGTGTGTGTGTGTGTGTGTGTGTGTGTGTGTGTGTGTGTAGCATTAGAGGGACAACCAACAATACATATTGCATCAAATATGACTTTAAAGTATTTTAATGCGATGGGAAGTGACAAACTGAATTTTTACCCAACCCACGACCTGCATATTACGTTATGTAAGATGTATTAACTCCATAGTATCATTAGCAGAGACAGTGCGCTCGTGTTTCGAGGCTCGCGACAAGTGCAGCGATTAGCAGTGCCCAATGCCGCCGCGATTTGTTTATGTTGGCTGAGCATGGACACTGCAGCAGACGCTTCACCATAAACAGAAAGAAATCACCTTGGCGCTGACTGCAGTGAGCGGATATCACTGCCTGCGTGTTCTTATAGTAACCAACGTGAGACTCTACTCACAGGTGCCATGGAGCAATTGCAATGGGTATCATGTCATTAGTCATCAGAATATTAACCAGTGATGAAATGTCAAGTCTATTTGAATCCCAAGGAAATAGGTACCTTCACACAAAGGAATGTGAGGTGTTATCAAAATTTATCCAACATACAAAAATTAACTGCAGGGCTTTCATGTATGCAGTAGTAGCACACAAGGAAATATTTTGTCTTGGAAGCGTATATTTCACTTCCTCTTCTCATATTAACGCCCTTGTTTTAGTATGAAGTGAGAAAATAAACACGAAAGACTAAAGTTCCTGAGAAGCATATCAGTCATTTCCTCTTCTCATATCATAACTTTTATTTTAGTATTAAGTAAAAAAATAAACAGTTTAAGGCTGTGAAGCATAATATGACACCAGATTCTTATCGTAGGCGCTATCGGAAACGCAAAAAGCAGGGAGCTGTCCATTCTTTTGTCCAACAGTCTGTCTCCTTACATGCATTACTCCCGCTAGGAGATTCTTATTTAAGGACTTGTGGGCATCAAGTTCTTCAGCAGAACAAGCATTATGTTATTGTGCTAATTAAGGTATGGAAAAAATGCAACAAAGACGATTTCCCCTAAAGCAGTGGGGATATTTGCAAATGTCTGTATTCAGCAATGACTGCCAGCTGCCACAACACTTCACAGAATCCATGCGGCAGGCAACACAACTGTGCGTGCACTTCAGACTTCATTCAGTAAGACGTCAGGAGATGGATGGAAACGTCAAATTAACGTCGCTTTCTGAGTCGTATTCAATCCAGAATGAGGTGTTATTAAGGTAGTTGAGCGTTCTAGCAATTACACTTTTGTAATTCACATATGAGTATTCCGATAGCATCCCCCCCAAGAACCATGGACCTTGCCATTGGTGGGGATGCTTGCGTGCCTCAGCGATACAGATAGCCGTGCTGTAGGTACAACCACAACGGAGGGGTATCTGTTGAGAGGTCAGACAAACGTGTGGTTCCTGAAGAGGGGCAGCAGCCTTTTCAGTAGTTGCAAGGGCAACAGTCTGGATGATTGACTGATCTGGCCTTGTAACAATAACCAAAACGGCCTTGCTGTGCTGGTACTGCGAACGGCTGAAAGCAAGGGGAAACTACGGCTGTAATTTTTCCCGAGGGCATGCAGCTTTACTGATTAAATGATGATGGCGTCCTCTTGGGTAAAATATTCCGGAGGTAAAATAGTCCCCCATTCGGATCTCCGGGTGTGGGCTACTCAAGAGGATGTCGTTATCAGGAGAAAGAAAACTGGCGTTCTATGGATCGGAGTGTGGAATGTCGGATCCCTTAATCGGGCAGGTAGGTTAGAAAATTTAAAAAGGGAAATGGATAGGTTAAAGTTAGATATAGTGGGAATTAGTGAAGTTCGGTGGCAGGAGGAACAAGACTTTTGGTCAGGTGATTACAGGGTTATAAATACAAAATCAAATAGGGGTAATGCAGGAGTAGGTTTAATAATGACTAGGAAAATAGGAATACGGGTAAGCTACTACAAACAATATAGTGAACGCATTGTTGTGGCCAAGATAGATACGAAGCCCACACCTACTACAGTAGTACAAGTTTATATGCCAACTAGCTCTGCAGATGACGAAGAAATTGAAGAAATGTATGATGAAATAAGAGAAATTATTCAGATAGTGAAGGGAGACGAAAATTTAATAGTCATGGGTGACTGGAATTCGAGTGTAGGAAAAGGGAGAGAAGGAAACGTAGTAGGTGAATATGGATTGGGGCTAAGAAATGAAAGAGGAAGCCGCCTGGTAGAATTTTGCACAGAGCGCAACTTAATCATAGCTAACACTTGGTTTAAGAATCATGATAGAAGGTTGTATACATGGAAGAACCCTGGAGATTCTAAAAGGTATCAGATAGATTATATAATGGTAAGACAGAGATTTAGGAACCAGGTTTTAAATTGTAAGACATTTCCAGGTGCGGATGTGGACTCTGACCACAATCTATTGGTTGTGACCTGTAGATTAAAACTGAAGAAACTGCAAAAAGGTGGGAATTTAAGGAGATGGGACCTGGATAAACTGAAAGAACCAGAGGTTGTAGAGAGTTTCAGGGAGAGCATAAGGGAACAATTGACAGGAATGGGGGAAAGAAATACAGTAGAAGAAGAATGGGTAGCTTTGAGGGATGAAGTAGTGAAGGCAGCAGAGGATCAAGTAGGTAAAAAGACGAGGGCTAGTAGAAATCCTTGGGTAACAGAAGAAATATTGAATTTAATTGATGAAAGGAGAAAATATAAAAATGCAGTAAATGAAGCAGGCAAAAAGGAATACAAACGTCTCAAAAATGAGATCGACAGGAAGTGCAAAATGGCTAAGCAGGGATGGCTAGAGGACAAATGTAGGGATGTAGAGGCTTATCTCACTAGGGGTAAGATAGATACCGCCTACAGGAAAATTAAAGAGACCTTTGGAGATAAGAGAACGACTTGTATGAACATCAAGAGCTCAGATGGAAACCCAGTTCTAAGCAAAGAAGGGAAAGCAGAAAGGTGGAAGGAGTATATGGAGGGTCTATACAAGGGCGATGCACTTGAGGACAATATTATGGAAATGGAAGAGGATGTAGATGAAGATGAAATGGGAGATACGCTACTGCGTGAAGAGTTTGACAGAGCACTGAAAGACCTGAGTCGAAATAAGGCCCCCGGAGTAGACAACATTCCATTGGAACTACTGATGGCCTTGGGAGAGCCAGTCCTGACAACTCTACCATCTGGTGAGCAAGATGTATGAAACAGGCGAAATACCATCAGACTTCAAGAAGAATATAATAATTCCAATCCCAAAGAAAGCAGGTGTTGACAGATGTGAAAATTACCGAACAGTCAGTTTAATAAGCCACAGCTGCAAAATACTAATACGAATTCTTTACAGACGAATGGAAAAACTAGTAGAAGCCGACCTCGGGGAAGTTCAGTTTGGATTCCGTAGAAATACTGGAACACGTGAGGCAATACTGACCTTACGACTTATCTTGGAAGAAAGATTAAGGAAAGGCAAACCTACGTTTCTAGCATTTGTAGACTTAGAGAAAGCTTTTGACAGTGTTGACTGGAATACTCTCTTTCAAATTCTAAAGGTGGCAGGGGTAAAATACAGGGAGCGAAAGGCTATTTACAATTTGTACAGAAACCAGATGGCAGTTATAAGAGTCGAGGGGCATGAAAGGGAAGCAGTGGTTGGGAAGGGAGTAAGACAGGGTTGTAGCCTCTCCCCGATGTTATTCAATCTGTATATTGAGCAAGCAGTAAAGGAAACAAAAGAAAAATTCGGAGTAGGTATTAAAATCCATGGAGAAGAAATAAAAGCGTTGAGGTTCGCCGATGACATTGTAATTCTGTCAGAGACAGCAAAGGACTTGGAAGAGCAGATGAATGGAATGGATGGTGTCTTGAAGGGAGGATATAAGGTGAACATCAACAAAAGCAAAACGAGGATAATGCAATGTATTCAAATTAAGTCAGGTGATACTGAGGGAATTAGGTTAGGAAATTAGACACTTCAAGTAGTAAAGGAGTTTTGCTATTTGGGGAGCAAAATAACTGAAGTTTGGTCGAAGTAGAGATGATATAAAATGTAGACTGGCAATGGCAGGGAAAGCATTTCTGAAGAAGAGAAATTTGTTAACATCGAGTATAGATTTAAGTGTCAGGAAGTCATTTCTGAAAGTATTTGTATAGAGTGTAGCCATGTATGGAAGTGAAACATGGACGGTAAATAGTTTGGACAAGAAGAGAATAGAAGCTTTCGAAATGTGGTGCTACAGAAGAATGCTGAAGATTAGATGGGTAGATCACATAACTAATGAGGAAGTATTGAATAGGATTGGGGAGAAAAGAAGTTTGTGGCACAACTTGACCAGAAGAAGGGTTCGGTTGGTAGGACATGTTCTGAGGCATCAAGGGATCACCAATTTAGTATTGGAGGGCAGCGTGGAGGGTAAAAATCGTAGGGGGAGACCAAGAGATGAATTCACTAAGCAGATTCAGAAGGATTTAGGTTGCAGTAGGTACTGGGAGATGAAGAAGCTTGCACAGGATAGAGTAGCATGGAGAGCTGCATCAAACCAGTCTCAGGACTGAAGACCACAACAACAACAACATATTCCGATAGCCAAAAGAACCCGTTAGTATGAAACTATCGGGAACTGCATTAATATCAAACTGCAAGAACTTGAGACAATACGTGGACTCTTCTCTTTGCTGGGTGACCTATTACTGTTATTTAGGATTCTCTCCATCCTAGACGTAATGCAAATGGAACTTCAGTGGCACTCTCCGTTATTCTTGACAAACATCACCAACTTGTAATCACTGCGAGTTACAACTGCGTGCTGATATGGCTCAGGTTGTCAGTAGTTGTGGTGGAGTTATGCTGTCAAACTGCTTACAGTAACGTTAATGGTGGCCCACATAATTTAGCGCTGACTACCTACTTAAGTAAAGATAGTGTTGTGGCGTCGTTGCTTCTCTTTATTTGGCCTCAGCTTGGGTAATAAGATTTAACGAAAATAGTACTCCATTCGCGGGCTGCTAATAATACAGTATGACTACAGAGATCATCGTGCGGCTATTACATTAATTCTGCAATGAATTGCTTAACAAATATTACCCTCAGCTATGCAGCTGGAATGACTCATTACACAGGTACTCTATGTTTCACTTGGTTAAGGGATCAGTTTGCTGCAATCCTGCTTCTACCGTTCGTAAATACTTGTATACTTCATAAATGGTTCAAATGGCTCTGAGCACTATGGGACTTAACAACTTCTGAGGTCATCAGTCCACTATAACTTAAAACTACTTTAACCTAGCTAACCTAATGACATCAGACACATCCATGCCCGAGACAGGATTCGAACCTGCGACCATAGCGGTCGCGCATTTCCGGATGGTAGCGCCTAGAACCGCTCGGCCACCCACCCCGGCTGGCATACTTGTATACTGACCATATGGTATTTGACTAAATATGAACTACAATCTGATTTGCATATACAGGGTGTTACAAAAAGGTACGGCCAAACTTTCAGGAAACATTCCTCACACACAAAGAAAGAAAATATGTTATGTGAACATGTGTCGGGAAACGCTTACTTTCCATGTTAGAGCTCATTTTATTACTTCTCTTCAAATCACATTAATAATGGAATGGAAACACACAGCAACAGAACGTACCAGCGTGACTTCAAACACTTTGTTACAGGAAATGTTCAAAATGTCCCCCGTTAGCGAGGATACATGCATCCACCCTCCGTCGCATGGAATCCCTGATGCGCTGATGCAGCCCTGGAGAATGGGGTATTGTATCACAGCCGTCCACAATACGAGCACGAAGAGTCTCTACATTTGGTAACGGGGTTGCGTAGACAAGAGCTATGAAATGCCCCCGTAAATGAAAGTCAAGAGGGTTGAGATCAGGAGAGCGTGGAGACCATGGAATTGGTCCGCCTCTACCAATCCATCGGTCATCGAATCTGTTGTTGAGAAGCGTACGAACACTTTGACTGAAATGTGTAGGAGCCCCATCGCGCATGAACCACATGTTGTGTCGTACTTGTAAAGGCACATGTTCTAGCAGCACAGGTAGAGTATCCCGTATGAAATCATGATAACGTGCTCCATTGAGCGTAGGTGGATGAAACTAAAATGAGCTCTAACATGGAAATTAAGCGTTTCCGGACACATGTCCACGTAACATCTTTTCTTTATTTGTGTGTGAGGAATGTTTCCAGAAAGTTTGGCCGTACCTTTTTGTAACACCCTGTATATGACATGGGTTAGCGCCGGCACAAAGCAATGACTAAGGGTTGGATGCCGTTGAAGGCCCGTTACATTGGTGGCAAGAAAAACGTTAGCAAATCACCTCTATTGCCTCAAAAAACAATTGCATCTTAAATATCGAAGGACCGATGTCCACACTGTCACAGCGCGTTGAAATACAGCTAAGACGGCAGATGAAAATTTGTGACTGACTGGGCTTCGAACCTGGACCTCCTGCTTACTAGACAGACATGCTGATCACTGCACTATTATTTTTTTTTTAAAGTTTGAGAAGACTTTCAGCACCAGGTAGGCGGAGGCAATGAGGGCATGGGTCGAAGATGCGAGGCCTGGCCTCAATGCCTCCCCCATACCTGTCACTGAGCAGCTGCATTATTCCCATGTATTCCATGTTTGCACCCATATATACCTTTAAATTGTGGAACAAAATTGAAGTAGTAATTAAGGTAAAATAAATTACAGATTGCCACCTCCAATGGCGTGCGTTCCTTGTAGAACATAACTTATAACAGTGAAAAGTGTGGCAGAAAAATACATAACAAACATTTAATCAGAAATATATTCACGATTTAAGTTGTTATGCCATTAACCACAATCCGAGTTGGAGTCTCTCTTCAGTTACAGCTAACCAGTGCACAACTATTGCACTATTGTAAGAACCGAGATGCAGTATTTTGGATTTAAAATTTTGTAAATTCATTGTAAGTACTTATGAGATCAAGCTGCTGAGGTCATCGGTCCCTAAGCTTACACACTACTTAACCTAACTTAAACTAACTTACGCTATGGACAACACACAAGCCCATGCTGGAGGGAGGACTCGAACCTCCGATGGTGGGCACTGTCGGGATACAGCAGCCAACCTCTCTTCAGCACCTGTCTACACATGCGATACCCCCAGCCCAGCCCCCCCCCCCCCCCCTCCCTCCCCCCTCTGCGGCCATTATTCCAATCGCTCGCAGCCACACTGTATACCCGCTAGGGTTCGGACGATGTTGTGCATCTAGCACTGAAAACTTTCGATGACCCGTCTAACACCCAAATAATTGTACAGGATGTTTGAGGAGGAATAGTAATTATTGTCGGAGGTGGTGGTATAGACAAATTGCAGAAAAAATGCCATATAACCTCCTGTATATGGATATATGTGTGGTGTCTGTTCTTTCGGGAATGTCCGAAAGAAAAGACACTACGAATCCGGGTTCGAACCTGGTCAGGCACAAATTTTCATCTGTGCCGTTGTTCTAATTTAATGCGCATGACAGTCTGGACATCTGCCCTTCAATCTTTAATTGATTAACAAGGCTGTCTATTTAGATTCGTAGAGTAGGTTCTTTCGGGAATGTCCGAAAGACACACACACACACACACACACACACACACACACACACATATTTTCATCTTAAGTGCTACTCGGAAAATGTTTGCCAACTCAGTGATCGTGCCGGACTGGAGCTGCATCAACCTACTCATTTCACAAGATATAGTTGTAATTTACTGAACAATTCCTGTTTAATAAGTGATAGCGACAGTGTCTCTCATTGTTTACTTTGTCGGAAACCTGCTTCTCTCTGCCCTATCCTATACTATAGCATTGAGTGATTGCTCACATTCTTGATACCTCACTGGACGTGCTACTGCAGCTGTAGCCAAATATTCAAATCCCGCTGGAAAAGTATGTTTCAAGTCAGATGGTTTTGCTCCTCCCGTACTGTCATTGAAAACGATCACAACGAAATTAAGTATAGGTATCCTATGAAACCCTTGAGTTCATACTGTGGTGCCGTGAAGATGAAAAAAGTAGTTTTTCGCAATTATCAGATGACAGATGGAATTTGTCAGATTCCACTAATTATTATTGCATTATTAACTGTTGATTCACAGGCGCTTTTCTGCCGCTTATTGTAACTGTTATTTGAATGTTAGAGCTGGAAGAATAGAAATATCAAATTTTCGCCATATGGAATATTCGAATTCACTCTAAATCTTCATGTTTCGAACAAAGGCAGAATATCCGTCAGGAAAGCTGACAACATTAAGCCAGGCCATGCCTGTCTTCTGGTGGATGTGCCAATGACAGTTATCTCAATAACAATGTTGTACAGCAAATATGCATTGCTGACTCAACCACTGGAGAAGCTCCAAAACTGTGAATCGCGTCTGGTGAATACGCTTTCAAGGTTTTGGTGCGATTAAGTCAGTAAAACGCAAATCATTGCCGCAGTTATTAATTTATGACATTTAGTTCGCATTCAGTGCCTCGATGCATTACAAGTAATTGCACTCTAGCCCCTAAACCTAGTTACAGAATTGCGAATAAGACTCTTTGACATATAATGAGGATCTTGCGGCCCTCGCCACCCGCAACTTTGAAACGAAGCTATAGTCACTTCTGATGTCACTCACAGAACACATCAGCTGGTATCCTTCCTGGCGGTATAACTGAAACTTGGCAAGAGCGCAGAATATGTTTGGCAACTCTGTGACCGACGAGTTACTTCCTTGATTGCACAGAACTATCCTGCTAAATTCACTTGATATTATCATGTCATTTCAATTTAATACTGAGTGATTTTCGCTTGAGATGTGACATAAGGATATCAGTTAATCCTTCTGAGTCTACGAAAGTCGTTCCACATGGGAAATACAACTACAGTCGCCTCTTATGTTGCGGTTTATCTGCCATAGCGCTTACTGAGTCAGTAAGTAAGTGGAAGACACCACGCCTGTTCGCTAGCTCCTAGGTAACGTGCTTGCCTGTCAGGTGCATGCTGCCTCTGTTCGCCTTTCGAGCCTCGCCGAAAGCCAGATTGTTAATTGTTTTGTAGCAGAGCTACAAGCAGGCAGATACAAATTCAATGAGGGAATCGTAAGACAACGCTCTAGCAAATTTCGTCTTGCTTCTTTTAGTAACCCTTAGTGTCAAAGCGAAAGCCTTGAGGTACTGTCAAATTCATAATGCCACGTTTTTGTTTTCTGCCGACATATTTTTTGTTGTTGTGAATACATAATTTTATGTATGAACTGCAACATTTTCATAATACTTGTGAAGCAAATGATGTGAAGTAGCACTTCACCAACTTGTTGGGAAGGTGGAAAAAGCACTACCCTTTCTGGATGCTCTCTGTATCTTCCTGGATGTCGAGTAATACGACCTTCGAGTAAATGGTTAGAGATGAAGAACCTAGTGGTGAATGAACTCATAGATGAGCTGAATGTGGGAGACGACTCTTGAGAAGAATAAGTAGACGATCTATTCACAGTAAGACTTAAAAAATTTGCTAGTACTGTTAAACCTATGTGCACTGAACATTGTGAAAAAGTATTTAAAGATGAGCTCCACGAAAATTGGTGTAGTATTATTTATGGGGAAGCATGTCCAGCAAACATACTGAAAAATTATGTTTCTCGATGAAACTTTAGAGAGGGTTGTAGTGTATCTAGAGGTAGCCCTGGATGGAAAACTATTATGAACACCTCACATAAAGAATGTTTTCCACTGCGAAAGATAATCTTATAAGCACTAGAAGCTGCTGTAAGGTAAACTGGGATCTAAACCCAGTACGTACTGGATCTACATCCCTGCAAAAAGACCAATGATAATTTATTGGCCTGTAATATCAACAAAGTCTAACAGAAGGTGGCTGCTAGGGAGTCTGGCAAAGTGCAGAGACTGGCCTGCTTTCACAAACAGATGGAATTAACAAGACATCCACTCTTGGAATGGATATTATGCTAGGCATGCCCGCCTTACACCTGTGGCTTAAAATGGAGGCAGCGGCAGGGACATAAAGGCTAAAAATTGGAAATAACTGGATATAGTTAGAATATACGGAATCCCAAATCAGTAAGGTGATGGCTGGGGAAATGCCGACTAACTACACAATAACTTCTAGCTGTTTCAATAAACTTTGCCACGTAACAGTTGGAAGCTGGGAGCAGTGGAAAAACGAACCACAACACCGTGCAGGAGACATAATATAGTGGTTTACTGACAGGTCGAAAACAGATGAAAGTACCAGGTCTGGTGTACTGCCTAGATGGCCACAGTATTACACATTTTTTTTTCTGTCAGCATGTGCACGGAGGAAAATTAGAGTAGACCCTACAAACCCCATAGATTCTACTTTTATTCAGACAGCCAAGCAGCTCTGAAATCTCTATCAGCCCCTGCAACTAGATCGAAGGTCGTTGCAGAATGCCATGAAGCATTTTCTTTCGGACATGTCTGAAAGAACAGACACCACACATATATCCATATACAGGATGTTTCAGGAGGAAAAGTAGATATTTTAGCAGGTGGTAGTACAGACGAAAAAAATTCCATATAAATGTGTCCACTTTTTATTGAGTACAGAGATACAGCTGTTAGTACGTAACGCTAACAAAGTCAAAGCAAAGACAAATGAGGACATTCGAAGTTGATTTTCAAAAGTTCACCAACCAGCTTCAATGCACATTTGACTTCTCTTGATAACACCACGTGTAGCTCTACTGAGGTCGTCTTTGCGTTCTTTTATGAGGGCTGCACTATTCATAACCCGAACTATCAAATCGGCTCTTGGGTTTACTTTTTATTTGTACACTTTGTCTTTAACCATCCCCGCAGGCAAAAATCCAAAGAGATAAGGTCCGAGGACATTGAAGGCCAAGAAAAGTGCCCATATCTATAGATCCACCTTCCGGGAAATGTTAGGTTTGGATAATACGTGACCTGATGACTAGAGTGTGCAGGAGACCCGTCATGCTGGAGGAACATACGCATTCTTGTAGCCAAATGAACCTGCATCTCGGTTCTTAACATAGTGCAATAGGTGCGCACTGGTTAGATGTAACTCGGGTTGAGGTTAAGGGCGAATCCCAAGCGCATGGCCACGAACAATTGGGAGCGGAAATTTAATGTCATCGGAACCTTGGTGAAGGACCACGACATGCAATTGTTAGATCAACTGCAGAAAGTTCACTTTATAAATACATACATACTTGGCAAAATATATCATGTCGAAGCAGTCTTAACCGATACTGCAGGTCACTGCACATAAAATATTAGCTGTAGCCTCTTGGTATGTGTGGAAACAAAATATATTTGCAGAGGTAAAACGAAGGACTTGGAATTAAAGACATGCTTTTAAACTAATACATGCCACTAAGAAAGGCATCATGAAACTTCTGTTTCTCTCGTTAGATCCTGGGGATAGGAACGCTCCTGTTAATGTAGTATGCCAGCCTAGATTACGTCCGAAAGTACTATGGCGATTGGAGCTGTATAAGACTTCCACCAGCACAAACCAACACTAGAACCGTCTATATTACCAGAAATCGTCTTCACAAACCAATTCCGGTAAATTAACCTACAAAAATTGGAGGAACATCTGGAAAAATATCAACAGTAAAATTCTACCAACTAGAGTCAGTGCCGTATGGTGCGACGTTGTAAACGAAACCATACTCTCAGCGGAACGATTATGGAAAAATCAAATTGAGACCATCTCCATACTGCGACAAATGTCGGCTTGTAGAAACTGTAGCGCACATCATCTTATGTGAAAATAGAATCAGAATTTGGAGCTGGACTAGGAAGAAATTAGCACTATCAACAGAACCTCAGAAAGTCCTATACCGATAACTGAAGCTTTACAACCCGACTGGAAATGTTACACGTCCGCAAAGAATAACAGTTATTCTTCGCTTCTGAGACAGTTTGTGTTTTACGTCGTAACAAGCAGAACTTAAGAGTACATGTTTTATATTGCAGAAGAACATTTTACGCTGAAGAAGAATAACAAATATAAGGAATGGTTTCAAATTTTTTTATCTATTGCTTTATGTGGGCTACGAACAGGTGGAGAGTTTTTTTCTTATTAGAAGCAGAATACTATTCTTTCACTTTTTTTTATTCCTGGAATATTCTTTTATGTTGGTTCTAAAATCAGAACTGTTCTAATTTCCCAAAACTTCTCAGGCTCCGAAATTTTTTTCGTTTGTTGAAAAATATTTGGCTTCCTTACAGACCTCATATACATCCAGCGCAAATAACTTAAATTGTGAATATATTTCTGAATAAATGTTTGTTTTGTTTTTTTCCGTCACCCTTTTCACTGGTGTAAATTATGTTCCACAAGGAACGCACGCCATTGGAGGCGACAATTTGTAATTTATTTTACCTTAATTACTACTACAATTTTGTTCCACAATTTAAAGGAATATATGAGTGCAAACATGGAATACATGGGAATAATGCAGCTGCTCAGTGACAGGTATGGGGGAAGAATTGAGGCCAGGCCTCGCATCTTCGACCCCTGCCCTCATTGCCTCCGCCTACCTGGTGCTGAGTCTTCTCAAACTTTTAAAAAAAAATAATAGTGCAGTGATCAGCATGTCTGTCTAGTAAGCAGGAGGTCCAGGTTCGAGGCCCAGTCAGTCACAAATTTTCATCTGCCGTCTTAGCTGTATTTCAACGCGCTGTGACAGTGTGGACGTCGGTCCTTCGATACTTAAATTGCATTTGTTTTTTGAGGCAATAGAGGTGATTTGCGAATGTTTTTCTTGCCACCAATGTAACGGGCCTTCAACGGCATCCAACCTTTAGTCATTGCTTTGTACCGGCGCGAACCCATTTCATATACAGGGTGTTACAAAAAGGTACGGCCGAACTTTCTGGAAACATTCCTCACACACAAATAAAGAAAAGATGTTACGTGGACATGTGACCGGAAACGCTTAATTTCCATGTTAGAGCTCATTTTAGTTTCGTCCACCTACGCTCAATGGAGCACGTTATCATGATTTCATACGGGATACTCTACCTGTGCTGCTAGAACATGTGCCTTTACAAGTACGACACAACATGTGGTCCATGCGCGATGGAGCTCCTACACATTTCAGTCAAAGTGTTCGTACGCTTCTCAACAACAGATTCGGTGACCGATGGATTGGTAGAGGCGGACCAGTTCCATGGTCTCCACGCTCTCCTGACCTCAACCCTCTTGACTTTCATTTATGGGGGCATTTCATAGCTCTTGTCTACGCAACCCCGTTACCAAATGTAGAGACTCTTCGTGCTCGTATTGTGGACGGCTGTGATACAATACCCCATTCTCCAGGGCTGCATCAGGGATTCCATACGACGGAGGGTGGATGCATGTATCCTCGCTAACGGGGGACATTTTGAACATTTCCTGTAACAAAGTGTTTGAAGTCACGCTGGTACGTTCTGTTGCTGTGTGTTTCCATTCCATTATTAATGTGATTTGAAGAGAAGTAATAAAATGAGCTCTAACATGGAAAGTAAGCGTTTCCCGACACATGTTCACATAACATATTTTCTTTCTTTGTGTGTGAGGAATGTTTCCTGAAAGTTTGGTCGTACCTTTTTGTAACACCCTGTATATGCAAATCAGATTGTAGTTCATATTTAGTCAAATACCAAATGGTCAGTATACAAGTATGCCAGCTGGGGTGGGTGGCCGAGCGGTTTTAGGCGCTACCATCTGGAAATGCGCGACCGCTATGGTCGCAGGTTCGAATCCTGTCTCGGGCATGGATGTGTCTGATGTCATTAGGTTAGCTAGGTTAAAGTAGTTTTAAGTTATAGTGGACTGATGACCTCAGAAGTTGTTAAGTCCCATAGTGCTCAGAGCCATTTGAACCA